>NW_022145612.1:47381799-47876265 GCF_000002235.5 Strongylocentrotus purpuratus | reverse complement strand
GGCAGAAAATACTAGAGTTATTCATAAAGATCAATCAAAGAGGCAACTTTTTTCAGGCATAGAACAGGCGTGTTATCATCTGATGATCCAACATTTACTCCAGCTACGATTGTTCCAGACTTTATTTCATCAAAGATGTGTTACATAGGCCTAATGTTACATGAAAGGTTGCAATTGGGTATTTGGTTAGGGTGAGGGTCATAGACCTGCCAACCTCTGGAGTTCAAAAACTGTATTCTTAATCCCAAAAGTTGTATTTTTTGACAAAAGTTGTATTCTTAAAATTAAACACGGACTGTTACGCGCCTCTTACAGTTCCTACATACAGGAAGAAATTTTGTTATTGATCATTGGTTGAATATGCATGATTTCGTCACGACTGGTGTGTTTGATGAACCAATGAACATCCCCAAATTGCCAATGTGAGATGGTTGAAGGATACTTTACAGGACAGAACACCGGTAGGCATTTTGCCATTGGCACACATACATTTTTTTTTTTTTTTTTTGAAAATCGTATTTTATTGAGGAAAATAGTACTGTCGTATTTGCTTCTAAAAATCGTACGAAATACGACTAAATCGTTCTGGTTGGCAGGTCTGGGTTAGGGTTACGACTGGGAATATTTAAAGGGCGAGGTCCAGGTTTGAGGGGGGGCATCTGTTTAGAGTAGGACATTATTTGCCAGAGCGTTGTTCAAACAATTCCATACCTTGTCTGTTGGTATATCAGCCTGTTGCGTATGGATGAGGGATCTGTCCATGAATACATAGTGCGTTGTCCGAGTACCAACATCATGCTCAAAGCCTCTCCTGATACAATGGTTAACTCTGCAGAAGAAAAAATGGGTGTAATTTCACATTTAGTTCTTGATTTCATTCAAAGGTAACTTAGTTAAAGAATATGCTAGTATTTGGATACACTTCATAGGGTAACACACAACCAGTATAGGGACTGTTTTAGAATGCCTCTGCATTTTGGGGGAAATCAAACTTTAGTGTTGAATTTTCCACTTTTATCCATCATCCATTAAAGGGATAGTTGAGTTCTGTTTTCAGACCGCAAATGCCTTCAAAGTGCATGGTTATTGCTCTTATTCTTATCTATGACATTTATAGTGCCCTTTTAGAACCTAAAATTGCTATGAAGGTAGTTTTAGACCCCAAAATGTGTAAAATTTAGCCAATACGATCATACCAATTCAGCTCCACTTTCAAAAAAACATGCTGACCGTAAATAATTATTTAATTAAAAATAAGAATACATGAGCCGGCTAATTGTGGGTAATATAGGCAACACGAAAATGCCAACAAAAAATCCAACATCGGCACTGGCTGAAATACGACGTAAAAGGCATTATTTCGTTTTTTCAACGGTTTTCTCAAATTTTTCAAAATATCTAATATTTGTGGTGGTACACAAGTATTAGAAATCGTTATATTTCAGCCGTCTCTGAACCGATTTTGATCAAACAAAGATGATTTTGTCATTTAAATATTATGTTCTTTCAAATTTGACACTCAGTTTTTCATTATCTCACAAAAAAAATTATTTGTGTAGCGCCCTCTGCAACAGAACTCAACTATCACTTTAATATCTTGTGTTACTACTGATTTGGCTTAAATCAAGCACATCATAGACAAAAATAATTGAGTCAAAAATACTATTTTTTGCCTTTTAATGCAAAAGAATATCTTTGTTGGGTAATACCAGAGGGTTTGTTTTAAATATTCTAAAATAAAGGGGGGGGGGTGGGAGGGAAAGAAACAACAAACTACACCTACATGAGTGATTATATAAGGCTTCAGATACATTTGATGATAAGAAATTAAGATAGTAATACTTCATCAAAGGCATTTCATACATTATAAACATTTTAATAGTTTCTTTTCTAAATCATAATACCTGTGAATATTGGAGAAATATTACATGAGGACTCCTCAACCCTCTCTCTCTCTCTCTCTCTCTCACATGGTGCACCCACAAGACTACTGTATAGCATATCACATGTATTTCCAGCAGCAATAAAGGTCATAGATAACTCCTCTTGCACAGACTAATTTCATGAACTAAATGTACTTCATTGCATATACAAAACATTAAAATCCAGACACTGTTATGATTTTTACCTGAACACCATGCCATGGTTGTCTATTTCTCTGCCTAGGCCAGATCCATTCAGGATTCCTCCATTTCCTACGACAGCACAGCTTACGCATGGAGGTCTCTGATGATTCCCGAAACCTAGAACAGATTCCTCCTCCGAAAATAGTTTTAATGTACTGGAGAGCTCTGAAGATAACGACAAAGTCAAAAGCATTGTCAAGACAATTTGGTTATTTGAGCATTATCCATGTTCAATTCAAGTACAGACATAAAAGCAATTACAAAGCTAGAATAAGAGAATTTAGCTGAATTCAATGTACAAGTCAGAAGTATTTCAATATTTCCTGTCCCAGGTAATGAGAATAAAGAAAAATAATAAATATTTACATTAACAAGTTCTATTTTCCTTGTCATTTGGTCCGATATTTGATATATAGTACAAGAAGAGGTATCAACTTTATAGTTTCATCTGATATACTACACACTTTGATGGTGTTGGTAGGAATGTATGAGACAAAAATACCTTCGACTAATGAAACTTTACATGGGCAAAGTGGTAATAAATAAATAACAGGAAGAAAGAAAAAAAGCTAAACAAACATTTAAATTCAGTTTCCAGTACAAATTGGCCAATTTTTTTGAATTTTTGTTACAGAAAATTTTCTCTATATATATTCAAACCACTACACGTTTCGTTCTCCATTTGGCCACAGCACTCTCACCTTCAAACTTGAGCTCATTTTTATAAAAGAATCCAAATGGCATATTGTATGCTTTTAAGCGTTGGTATTCTTCCTGGTTGATATTGGCATCTGTCATAATCATCTTTATGTTTGGTTGATAGTACTGGGAAGCCCATTGGGACTCCTGTAGTTTGCCTTGCAATGAATACGGACAGGACTGTTTGAAGAAACAGAAGTACATATGAAATATTAAATGAGCTTATTCATGCAATCATGATGAAAAATAATGTTGAAACTTGATACTTCCAAGTTCCAGCACATAATTAACTCTCCCCATGCAATATGCACAACCTTATGACCTGATACGACCTTTGTTCCAGCGACAATTGCTCTGGGCTTTATTTGGTGAAAGGTATAGGGTTGGAGTAAGGGATGCTGTTGAATGATCAAAGGAATGGAGTTTATTGTAGACACTCTTCTTGTATAAGTGGCCATCTTAAAAGTGATTTATTCAGGAACCCCTCCACCAATCGCAGCCTTTTTACACGCATCAGTACACCATTCATGCCATCAATATAGTACCACAACATCTCCCTACTACTAATGCTTGCATTAACTACATGTACCCTTCCTGTTAGCCACTAAACATATTGGAAATGCTACCACTAAAACATTGACTCAATGCTTAAAATGTTCAACAAGACAGAAGAAGAATTTCTTCGAAGAAATTGTTCAAAAGATATAATACTTAAAGGTAATACAAAGTTTTGGTATGGGGTCATGAATTTGGTTCAAATGAACATATTGGAAGCATATGCGATCCTACAATATTCAGTAATCGTTGTCGCAGTTGAAATCGAGTCTAAAATTATGAGATTATAACTAATAAGCTCTTTATGTTGTATAGCTCCCTCTCCAGGTCAAGATATTAATTAAGCTATAAAATATTGTTTCTTGCCTAAAATCTACCAATTAGCTATTCCCGTTGGAAAGTATATATCTCAACTACATATTCTGAGATTTTCACGGTCGCAGCTACCATTGTACGGCCGTAGGCGCTATTTCAAATTGATCAAAATTTACCGGGAGCACCGGTAAATTTTTATATTCCATTTTTCTCGAAATCAGAAGTGTTTTAGGGACTAAATTTTCTAGTGCTTATTATACATCCACAGGGGCATCCAAATACATCAAAATTGTAAAGAATCACTATCCACCCAATTTTCAAAATTTCCCAAAACTTTGTATTACCTTTAATAGTATGTGTTGCTGAGTGCATATTTAATGTAAATGTAACCTTTGACCATTTACACAACTGTTCTGTTCTAAAGTACTTGAGTCAACATTACTGACTTAACCTTAATTGTGGCTTTTTCAAACTTTACACATTTTTTATCTACCGGTACATAAAAAGTGTTAAAATCTTAATCTTCATTGTAATCATTGTCATCTGTTTTCACGTGTCAAAGAAATGAAATCTGACCAATGAACATACATGTATCTGAGACTTATGTAATATTTCTATCATACCCTGTCATTTATGTGAAGAAGGAAAACACTCTTTATACATGTACATGTGTATTACACAACAAAATCCTGTCATTTTCAGAGTTATGGACAGTTAAACCAATCTTTAGCATGGCAGTGGTAACTAGAGTTGCAAACTTGCAATTTGGTTATTGAACCAATTTATGACCTATATATGAGAGCTACGTGTATTTTATCTTGAATATGTAACTATCAAGAGCTTCCACTGAGATCATTAACCCATTCGAGAATATTTGTTATTATACAAATAATACACAGCAGACAGCAGTGAGGACATTAGTATTAGAATTACCCGCACGAGGTACGTTTGGACTGTTTTGAAGGTACCGAGTATGGGTACTTTTACTAATGCCCGAACAAAATTATGTGTATTATTTGTTTTATAAGATTATGTTTTATTTGTTTTATCAAAATTGTTTTATAACATGATTTTGATAATGACCGGTCATTATCCAAATTAGGCGTTAGACAAAATAAATGCCTGGTCACGTGTACGCTTTCAACCAATCATTTGATAAGGATCCACGTCATCATCTTATAACATTCATTATCCCACCGCTGCCACCATGTTGAATGATCAGATGGATGGACAGATAAGAGTTCATTATAGACACAGGGGAGTGTTTCACAAAGATTCTAAGTCGAACTTAACTCTAAGTTGAACTCAAAAGTTATGGAGAGCCATTTATAGCCTTAAAATTAAATATATTCAAAAGCGAAAAATCAAGTATTTTAGGCTTTCCATAAATTCCACATCAAGAACATGAAATCTCCCATGATAATGGAAAATATGAATGATTTGAATCAACATTTTATGCCTTTTAAAATAGATTTTACAACATATTTTCAAGGATGCTAATGGCTTTCCATAACTTTTAAGTCCAACTTAGAGATAATTTCGACTTAGGATCTTTGTGAAACACCTACCTGGTCATGTAGAAGTGGCCATCTTGCAAGTGCCTTATTCTACCTCCACCAATCACAGCCTTGTGACATACATCAATGCACCATTCATGATTGAACAAAAACAAGTGTGATCGAGTTTCCGGTTGGGTTCGGGCCAAGGTTTAAGGATAGGCACAGTGTTGAGTTGATGGTTTATTCTGTTACGTATGAAACTAACCTCTGAGCAGTTGCTGCATACGTTTGGTCGTACAACCTCTAATGTGGTACACTGTAGTTTTGCTAATTCTTCAGTAAGCGTTTATCATTCAGTCATGCAACAATGTACAGGTAGCCCAAATTAAAATCTCAAGAACAAAATTGTTTATTCCCATATACCGGTACATAGCTTAACATAAATTCCCCCTAAACATTACACGAGGGCGTTTCTTTTCCTATCACCTACAGTAGATAAGCACCAGTTATCACTGGGGCTACTATTACCTGAATGTTGCATAAAATAGGACCCTTTTTCGGGCAAGTACATGTATGGTAGTTTTCTGGTAGTATGAGTAATCTTTTGGCAGAGCGCTTATCAACCTGGTGTACATGAAGCAGAGTCCCTTCATAGACAGAATCCTGACACTGACATCCCATTGTGAAGGCAGATCAATATACATGTACTATACACAGTTGCTACTGACACTCAAACATAAATGTTGTGCAAAAGTGGAAAAAAATGGTGTTCAAATCATGGGTTTTTCGTAACTCTTCTATGAAGGACTCTAATACAGGGTAATAGTGTATGACAAGACTTGGGTGTTGACTTTCGATTGCTATCAATATTTTGTTGTTTTTTGGAAATTATAAAAAATAATTAAAAAAAGGTATAATGAGGTTGATCCTTTAATACCAATTTTTTTAAATCTCAGACTACTAAGGGAAATTCATTCACTTATCATCATAGCAAATTAGTAATATAAAGAACAAAGAAGGATACCATTACTGACTAATGAGAAATGTCAAAACAAACATGTACTTACAGAAAATTTAAACTGTTCATCTTTCCTGAAAGTCAGTTCTAAATTATTTGGAGCAATTGTGATGAATGGATGAGGATGATTCAGTCTTGTTTTCTGCTCCTGAACCTCAAAAGGATGATTAAATTGATGCTCTTTTCCCAGGAATGAAAGCTCATGTTCTAAGTCAACTTGGTGTGATTCAGCGAATTCATCACTGGCAAATCTGCAAAATTAAACCAAAAGAATGATTAGGTCCACAAAAGAAACCACGGAACTATTCACAAAAAGAAAATTAAGAAGAAAAAAGAAAGGAAGAAAAAAGAAAGGAAAACAAAAACATGAACTCTCCAATCCTCTAGTTGAACATCTTGTAGTTGGCAAATTTCACAAAAACATCTAAAATCTTCATTAGATCATTGAATCATGGAGAGATCCCACTAAGTGCATAATCACTCTCAAAGTGAGGTTCTTCATGGAGGATCTAGGGGCAACTTATGCTTGGCCCAAAATCAAGGCAAAGTTAGCCAGGAGAGCTCCAATTGATAGCACAGACTAAAATTAGTTTTGCACTACATGTATGTGTGTCTTAGACATTATTTTTCAACTTTATTTGATAACAATTTAATGAAAATATTTAAGTACTTTACCCACACAAAATTTAGAGATGTGAATTTTACGAAACTTTTAGGCCTTTTAAGGGCTACTTTGAGGTCTAGTCTGTAGCAACTTGCACTTTTGAAACCTAATAACCCCTGAAATGCCAAGTTCACCCTCCTCCCGATTCATCCAGACTCCTTTCCTTTCACCTCTACTGAAGAATAATCTCACCTCCTGGTTTTCATGAAATGCATTGACTGTGTATATAAGAATGTGGATTACATAACTTTCGTGGATATATTAACATCCACTAATTGTATCAGTAATTTTTACAATTGCAAACAAGTGACATGACTTTTGGTACTTTGTGCCTCCAAGAGCAGGGTCTGCCGAAAGCCAGACGGGCCTTAACACAAATATATCTTAGAATAGAGTTAACATCCTTCTGGCTTTTCGAAAACACTGATTGGCAAGATAAAACAATAAAACTGACCGTAATGTATAGAAGTTTATCTCCTTAACTCTATAACTGGATGAATCTCAATATTAGAAACAGTGCTAATTCTATGAGAAACTAGATGAAACTTCGACTACACGCAGTCGAAAAAGATGCCTCCGCCAACTACGATTTCACATACCAAAACAGAAGCAAATTTTCAAATTCAAGTTTAATAGTAATCCATTAAAAAGAGGTTCTCAGAATATCAAGATTACAAGCTATTTTTTATATACATGTATGACCCTTTAATCTTTGACCTCATGACCCCCAAATCTAATCAGTTCATTAGCTCAGCAAGATACATACATGTCCTGTGTCTGATGGTAATCTGTCCATGGGTTTTAATGATGTAATCACCAGCTATTTATGCATACATAATGAGCCCTGTGACCTTTGACCTTTGACCTCGTGACCTCAAAATCTAATCAATTCATTGGCTCTGCAAGATACATACATGACCTAATTTTGGCAGGAATCCATCAATTGGTTCTTGAGATAACGCGATCACAAGAACGGGACGTACGGATGGACGTATGGACGGACGGACGGACGGACAACCAGAAAACATAATGCCTCTGGCTACTTCGTAACTCAGGCATAAAAATGAATTTAAAGGGGGAAAATGTTGTTCACCCACCTGTCTCTTCTGTATGCTTCGTTATCTGTATTCTGAACCATGTATACCAGAGTACCCACTGTAGCCCCAACTAGGATGGAGACCAGTTTAACAAACGCTTTGTTGTGGAAACGCATCGCATCAGCCCATCAGATTCCAGATTGAATAAAACGTCTACAGAGAAAAATAAAAAGAAGCAAGCATAAGGCCACAACAAAAATTGAATTTTTTTTTTAAATGAGGAGGGGTTCCATGTGGCATGTTATTTTATAATTGTTATTTTGATAAGATAGTCGCCGCACATACAAATTTTATGATGCCGGGCTCCCTGTGCTTATATTATGGGAATCCTTCTACACAACCAAATTTAAGCAACTTAAGATTTTACAGGTCTGCACTCTGCAGTAAAAGGTTTGGGATTAAAAAATATGTATAAAAAACATACGAGTCCCCCCTCCGAAATTAATACAAGACGGCAATTAACCCGTTGATATTATCTACCTCTCATTTCCCTCCTCTTCAAGACCACACTGCCACTTTCAGACAGTTACCTAGAGATGTTAAATTAATATTCGCTGTTAAAGTTTATCAATAAATCAAAAGAATCCGACTAAAAAACACTATAAAACCGACTATATATTCCTCGTGGTGTAAGTCCCCCTTACGTGTTAAAATCATCAAATTTCCCATAGAAGGGGACTTACACCACGACTAATATACTCCTCGTGATCCGAGTCCCCCTCTATGAGAAATGTGATGATCTTAACACGTAAGGGGGACTTACACCACGAGGAATAGTCTATATAGATCTAGATCTAGACAGTTTTATAGTGTTTTGAGTCATTTTATTTATCATATTGAATGATAGAAAAGAGACTAAGAATACAGAATTTTATGTCGTTTGAAATAGTGTCCTAGCCAGTATTTTTTGCATCAATTCAAATAGGCCTATGTGTGGTGGAAAGAAATCCCCCACGTAGGAATGTTCTGTGTGAACTTCGCACCTTTTCGCATCGTGGACAATTACAATAGATCTAGATCTGATTTCTTTTGACAACCTCCCAACCGTGAATCCTTTAGAAAGATTGCTGGGAAAAAGGGTAGGCCTACGGTCAAGTTTGTCCCCAGTGACTCGGATGACGATATAGCCAGCTATAGGCCTAGCTAGACTAGATCTATGTTGATTTGTTGATGAAGGATAGATCTCAGAATACAAACTTGTTTAAAAACACATCGATTTTTTTTTTGTAGACCCAACCATTTCCCCTAACACAAAACGAAGTATTCGGGACTGACGTCGGATTCTGACCTTCAAGTTTCAACAGAGTTCAAGTCCAATTCAGTAATAGCACGTTCAAACTCAGATATCAACTGATACAAGCATGATGGATGCGATCCACAACTGGGAGGGGCGGAATGTCGATCGAGCTTACATTCGAATTTCGGCACTAAAGCTGTATTTGCCGACTTGGTGCTTCCTTGACTCCTAACAGTTAGCATTGACTCTCTTACACCGAATTGTCCGTCTCTTTCGTTCGTTATAACGTTAGCGCATAGCGCATAGCCTCTTAACTCATTCGCGACAATGGTTCTCAAAATATGATCGCGCAGCTGCACACTCTTCAAAGAGGCAATCCAGCTGTTAAGGCCAGGAATACACCATTCACTGGCGGGGAAATGCATTTGTATGAGGGACAATTTTTTTGCTAAATGTTTGTGATTTACATCAAATAAATGGAAATCAAATCTTTATCAACCATTCTTCACTTATCTGTGGCTGTCTCAAAGTGTGATAATGCTTATATTTATTCAGAAATATCCCCTTTATATTGTTTCAGGCGCGGATCCAGGATTTTCCAATGGGGGGGGGGGGGGGGGGGGGGCGGAAATTTGAAAATTGCGCAGACCGTTTATTCAAGGTCATTTTAGAAGCACCATACCGGTACAATTTTTGACATTTTTATCTCTGGGGGGGGGGGGGGGCGGGGGGGGGGGGGTATAGCCTCTTGCCCGAAAAAGTAATTTTCTGGTTTCACAATTCGGCTAGTGAGCGAGCAACAATTTGAGCGTAATATGTATTTTGTGAAAGTGTTATTTATCACCAAAATAAACAAGAAAAGATATCAAAAACTCATATTCGGGCAGCTCGCTGTCCATGTCCATGATTACTACCAACATGAGTTCAAATACAAGCACAAGCGATTTGGTATGAGCTGAATCCAAATGAAGGGCAAAATTAAGAGTTGTGAAGCGGCCCTACCGTAAAACATCCAAAATATTGTGCCCTTTTTCAAATTTCTCACTAAAGAGTGATGACCGCAGGGGCTGTTCTTAACGTTTAACTTTGAATCCGCGGCTCGAGATTTTAAGCGGCCGGTGTCATGTAGGACTTCTAAAAAAAAGATTCTTATACAGATGGCCCCCACATTGAGCTCTGAACCCAACAATTTTGAAATTTGAACGTAGGCCCTCAACATATACAAACCCTAAAGAATTATAATCATGACCGCCTATGAACAAAATAGTTTGGGATCCTGCATATGTGCGGGGCTCCACACTAACTTTTTTTTCATAAGGAGTCTATACATTTTTGGGGGTTTGTCTACATACGGCACTTATTTTTATTTTTAGAGGGGGGGGGGAGTCATCTTTAACCTATTCCTAATTTATACTACACATCTGTTTTGTAGTTAACCTTGAATAAATTGATATAACTTTTTCAACCAGATAATGCAAAACATATGTTGTTTACCTCTTATTAGTCTAATATATTTATGTGGTCCTAAGAGGTTTCGACTTGTGCAAGGTTACCTGTACATTTAAACGTGTTAAATTGTAAGACTTACGGTCCGGAAAAAGAGTCAGTGACGAAGCTCCGAGGGGAGGGGGGGTCAAAAGGGCACATGCATTTTCTGAATTGTATTGTAAGAAAGAGAGAGAGAGAGAAAGAGAAAGAGAGAGAGAAATAGAGTGAGAGAGAAAGAATGAGAGATCATGGTCAAGGATTTAAATTCAATTTTCTTTAAAATTGTAAACCTGGTGTTAATGAAACTATCTGATATGTCATTACCACGTAGTGCCACGTACAAAAATTAACCACGACTATGATGTTTATTGCTGTGAAAAAAACTAATGACTTTTCACCCAGTAAATTATTATCATGTTTTCGATCTTGTTATTGAAAAAGTCAGAATTTTCTTTTGTCCTCGAACCAGCGGGGTCTACTGGGTGCAAACAGAAATTTCTAAACATCAATTGAAACTTATTCCAGGAAGACTAACAATTAAAGCTGTTGTTTATTCAAATAGCCTTGTAGAGGCGATGAAGAGATATGAGTAATAATACAGGGCCCTGGGAACGATTTTTTTTTCACCGGGGCCGCTGAGATATATAAACTGCGAAATTATTTTCGCAACGACTCAGCCAGCCGCTGAATAAAAATTGCAGGGGGTGCTGTGCCCCCCCCCCCTGGAGAAATTCCGGGGTTGCTGCAGCACCCCCAGCACCCCCGCTTCCCAGGTCCATGTATAATAATACACAGCCGTTGGCACTGCGGACAGTGAAAACAACAATGTGAAATCAACAGTGAAAACAACAAAGTGAAATCAACTGTGAAATCAACTACATGTTTCAAAAGTCCCTAAAGAGTAAATTGCTATTCCATATCCTATAGCATTACATAATATTAATAATAATACTACTTGATATTTATATAGCGCACATATCCACCATACAAGTTGCTCACGGCGCTTCGGTGTTTCACCGGTGTCAGGGGCCAGAGTGACCGGGTGACGTTCTGTGTCCTAAGACACAGAACGCCGAAAATTGGTTGGCGATCCACGTCCGTCTTCGGCGATATGTGTCTTGGGTCGGACGCATATATCGCCGTGTATATCACGGCGAAATCAGTCCACTGGCGAAATGCGTTCTACAACTTAAAAATCGACTTAAAGTGTGCATATCTCCAGTCTCTCTCTCTCACACAAACCCTGGTCTTCCTCCAGTTTCATCTATCTTTTAATTCATCCCTCTCGGGCTCTCCCTTCTCTATGTTTATGTCAGTATACCATTACTTTTCTCTCTTTCTTTTTATCTTCTCTCTCTCTCTCTCTCTCTCTCGTTCTCACTACCGACTCTATTTTGTTCACCTTTTATCTTTCCTCTCGTATCAGTGCTCACATCTGTTTACCCCCACCACTTTTGTTTTCCTTGTTCCACTCTCTATTTACCGCCTCCCCCCTCCCCCTCTCTCTTTCTCTCTCTCTCTCCCTTTACATGTATATTAATAATTATCTAGCGTGCATAATTTTCGCTTTTCTTAATGTTCCAGGATGCACGAATTCATATAAAATATTCATATTTAAAGTATCATACAATTATTTTGTGTAATGTTGTTTTCCATAGTATTGATTATCACTAATACTTCATGTATACTTGTGAAGAGTCTTGTGGAGACTGACTTCCCCTATAATGAAAAGGGTGGTAAGTTTCGGGGGGGGGGGGGGTAATTGTCATCGGGGTGGTTGTCCTTCATGCTTCTCCTCACCTTTTAACTTTCCTCTCGTATACGGTACTCAACCCCCCTCTCTCTCTCTCTCTCTCTCTCTCTCTCTCTCTCTCTCTCAATGAATATTTAAAAATAGAATACCAAATTTGCATGAATTATAATTCAGAAGAGTAGCAAATTTGTAGCGCTATTATTTAAATGCAAGTGATTATCCAGTAAAACTTTTGCGTTGAATGGACCTTCCGTGGCCTAGATGTTACGCCCCCCCCCCCCCCCCCGCCCCCGGCCCGGCCAGGTCAAACTTGCTCTCAGAAAGCCCAGTCATTATATTATACTTCAAGTTAGATGATACAATTGTTTTGAAGACACGTAGCATGCACAAAAAGACAAGACCCTGGACGCCTGGACGCGTCTTATTTTTCTTACCAAGGCGAGCCCAGATTGAGCTTGCGAGGGAAACCGGCGAATGCGCATTCGCATAGGAAGCCAGCGCGTGCGCACGTGGAATCCGGTAAGGTGGTTAATAGGGTGATACTAATCAGGTGGGCTGTGGGCGCATGTTTGTCTCTTTATGACTATTAATAACGGAATGATCGACCGTTTAACAAAAAATTCCGTTCGCGCGAGCTCTTGTAATACATAGCATATATGGGCAAAAACATGCCTATACAAAATCCATTGTAGCTCTTTAGGATGCAAGGTGACCCCAATTTTGTTTCATATTTTAATAGAGTATGATTCGGAGATATTTTTTCATGTCCCATTGGACCCTCAATTAACTTCTGACGTCATCAAAATGGCCTCCGAACTCAAAATTCCAATTTGCATATTATGACGTCAGCATATTTATGGAAAATTGATTGTATCTCTGTAAATATTGATTGATTTTCTTCCAAATTTTGATATGTTCTAGCTGAGACAATTTTCTACAAATGCAGTTCTATTATTCTTCATTTTGACAAAGGCATCATGGCGTATTTTTGCGATTAAAGGAGGCATGTCAATTTTTCACATTTTGCGTGTATTCTCTATGGGACATGACTTTTTCTCAAAACTGGATTCTTCATTCCCGTCTTTCGCGAGCAATATATTTGTCGTTTTAGCTTCATTTTTGCTGAGCTTCGAGTATGTTGAAGCTGAGACAATAAGCTATTACAAATGTGCCCTTTAAATTTTAATTGAAACAGCCCACCTATACTTGTTCAAAACAAGTATTACAAATCTAGTTATACAAATCAATCTGTCATCAACTCATCGTCATTTCAATCGGTAAAGACAGCGTGTTACTAATAGAACTTTGGAGTTGACGTAAAGGTTGGAATCTCAGTTTATTTAGTTTGTTTTCCTTTATAAATAGTGAAGCAAAGCAATAATAGTCCAATTGTTTGTGACCTCTTTGCAAGCTTTCGCAGCTTGTTATGTATGAAAATGAGTTCATACTGGAATCTGGGCTCGCCGTGGTACAAAAAAATAAGACGCGGCCTGGACGCGCATATTTTTTTTACACAACTGTTTGGCTATTTTTGCGGAAAAAATTCCTAGAAGTACTCTGGTGAAAGAGTCATCAACGCACACCGCTTACAATCACCAGCAGCAATATGGTACATGTGTATAAAGCACGTACACCCAGGGAATTGAAGATAATAGAAAAGGGAAAACAAAGAAATACATAAGGAGAGCGGAGAGGACCCCCCCCCCCCCCCACTCAGTGTTATTTAGGGTACGCATAATATGCGTGTTCCCTCCTTTTGAAAACACCCCCTAAGTCCGGTGTGTAAAGTCAATTTTGTGTATGTACGAGCCGGACTTTGGTGCGTGAAAAGTACCCCTTTACCGGACATTTTGGTAACACGCATGCGGTCATTCCGACCCCGGAGAGGGCGGGGGGGGGGGGCGCGGGGGAGAGGATATGAAGCAGGAAAAACAGGGAAATCCATAAAGAAAGAGAAGAGGATAGATCAAAGGAAAAACAAAGAAATACACGACGACAGAAAAGAGGATATATTTAAGCTAGCTGGCTGGCTCTCCAATCAATTAGGGCTTCTACAATCTTAATCAGGGGCGGCGATTTCTTTTCATGACCGGGGGGGGGGGACGAAATGCGAGGGACGAGGGAACATAGTGAGCAAGAGGGGCCAGTGGCGTAATGAGCAGAAACGTTTGGGTGTGTGTGTGTGGGGGGGGGGGGGGCTCAAGTATTTACGATCAGGTAGAGCAAAGCGAGCGAAGCAAAAAGCTTAAATTGGCGTGGGGTCCAGGGGCAAAGCCCCGGCGGGAGTCATGGGCGGAGCCCCATGAAGCTCAGGAGTTCTTTAGGCATTTAATTACGGTCAGATGAGCATTTTGATAAGGTTTATTTGTGATACTGGCAGGTCACTAATTTGGAGTGAGGCCTAGGGGGCGGCGCCCCCAGAATCTCAGGGTTTTAAGGCATGAAATTACGATCAGACGGATGAGCATCTAGGGGCCGCCTTAGGGCCCTCGGAAGGGTCCAGGGGGTAGAGCCCCGGGATTCCAGGGGAATATGATGCCATTTTAGCAGCATTTGTAAATTGCTGGTATCAAATTAGAAATAAACCATGTTTGATTTTATTGGGGGGGGGGGGTTACTGGTCCCCCCCATCAGTACGCCAGTGAACGGGGAGGAGGTGACGGAAGTGACTACCCCCATAGAGCTATATGATAAGTCTTATTATATAGCTCTATGCTACCCCCTCACAGGTTTGTTGTATTACAAAATCACATTCTTTAGCAAAACTATAGTTTAAAAATTACAAGCAATATACTTTTTTTCACACTTCAATTTTATTTTGTCGGTATCTAGTGTGCATTACGAAGGGTTGTAAATATATATTAGGTAAATGTTAGTAAGTAGGCAGGAAGGGACTTTTTAAAAGAGCAAGCTGAATATTCATTTTTGTACCACAGATCTTATTCTATAACTCCTAAGGGGCGAAACAAGGGATATGGCATCTCTGAACGGACATGTTCATATACCCCGGAAAAGTGGGGACACGAAAACACCTACCCCAGTCACAATATTGTACCCTTCCTCCATAATGAAATTGTGATAAATTTATGATGAAACACAAGACAAACAACTTCCTTACATGAAAATTTACACAAATATTGAGACCATCAAGTCCGTAAATGTACAGTAAGTCTTTTTTTTAACAATCAAACTTAAAGGCTGATGAATATCTGATAAATCTAAAAGTATATAAAGAGAATGCAAGAAAATAAAATAGGATGAAATACACATGAAAAAACGATCTTGAAAGAAAAAGAATGAGCTATAAAAAGTGTTTAAACAACGAGAAATGTATATTGACCATTAATTTTAGTGCACAAAGTGCTAATTTGAATGCTACAAATGAATTAGAATGCTAAAAGTAGGCCTACACCGTCGCGATGTCAGAAAATCGTGTTGCGCTAAATCGAATGACCAAATAGCGAAAGAAGAAATTTGTTCATTAATTGGAATGAAACATACATAGATTCTAACGGAAACTTCATAGATTTGAAATCTAGAAAAAGGAATATAAACCCGAGATATACCCGACAGCACTAAAACCGTCGAATTTGAACGCAAGACAAATGAATTTAAATGACAAACTCGCGAATTTGGCCGGGAAATCCTATAGTACCCAATTTTTCACATATCGGTCCCTTTCTGAATTGCCCACACCCCACCCCCCCCCCCCCCAAAGAAAAAATATTTTCAAATTGTTACATGTATGCACAATATATATTGATGTGTCAACCTTCATAATGATTATTGACCTCCTTTAAATTTATATATGGAAGACTTTAGAAGACAATTGTTACAGTTCAACTATAGGACATTAAAGCATCTTCTAATCTGTCCTGACTAAAATGTAAAACGTTGTTCACATTTTGTATTCTTCGTTGAAAAACTTGCTTGCTGGCAAAAGTGTATGCATGTTTAAATTGTTGTTTACATGTCTAGTCCGGTTAATAATAGCACGTAATGATGTTATTATTCGACACGTTATTCACATTATCCTATCGATAAGCGTAACGATTTGCTTTAGCATCATATAACAAATATAACAAGTGACAAGTATGGTCTTCCTGAAAATTACATTACTATGTATATTCATCGTTATGGAAAATGTTGTATAATATACAACAATGGGCAAATATTGTTGTTTCAAGACCGATGATTTAAGTGAGAAGAACTTCATTTAATATTGAAGCTGTTGCCGCTTGTATACACATGAACTTGAAATAATAAGTAGCCTTGAAAGTGTCGCAATATATCATGTGTGATTGAGCTTGAAGTTTAATGGTGTAGATTTGTTTGAGACTTTATAGCCTTTGCTGAGATATTATCTCCAATCAAATCAAATTTAGTGATGTTATCGAACAACTTAAACAATATCAATCTTCTATTCTCCTAAATAAATCTAAGATACTTGAAAATTGCATTACAATGTAAATTCATCGTTAGTGAAAATGTTATACAATATACAACAATGGGCAAATAATTGTTTCCAGACCAATGATTTAAGTGAGAAGAACTTACATTTTATATTGAAACTGTTGCCGTTTGTATATACATGAACTCGAAATAATAAGTAGCTTCGAAAGTGTCGCATTATCATGTGTGAGTGAGCTTGAAGTTTAATGGTGTAGATTTGTTTGAGAGTATAATAGCCTTTAGTGAGATATATCTCGAATTATATTCAAATTATTGCATTGTACATGTTCCAAGCTGCATTCTACGTGTTCCAAAATTTCTATCTTTGGGTAATTGTATGTTTTGCCTACACACTCCCATCATTCAAATTATTGCATTGTACATGTTCCAAGCTGCATTCTACGTGTTCCAAAATTTCTATCTTTAGGGGATAATATTGTTTTGCCTACACACTCCCATCATTCAAATTATTGCATTGTACATGTTCCAAGCTGCATTCTACGTGTTCGAAAATGTCTATCTTTACGGGATAATATTGTTTTGCCTACACACTCCCATTATTCAAATTATTGCAATGTACATGTTCCAAGCTGCATTCTACGTGTTCCAAAATTTCTATCTTTGGGTAATTGTATTGTTTTGTCTACACATCACTCAGGCGCGGATCCAGGATTTTCCAATAGGGGGGGGGGGGGACCGTTTTTGTCCAACTCAATATATCAATACTGACAAGGTCATAATGGAAGCACGATACCGGAACATCGGGGGGGGGGGGGCTATATAGCCCTTGCACGAAAAAGTAATTTTCTGGTTTCACAATTCGGCTAGAGAGCGAAGCGAGCGAGCAAAAATTTGAGCATAAATTGTATTTTGTGAAAGTGTTATTTGTCACCAAAATAAATGAGAAAAGATAAAAAAAAAAAAAAAAAAAATCATATTCGGGCAGCTCGCTGTTCCTCCCTCCCATTACTGGCGAAGCGCATAAGCTTTGACGTTTTATTAAATTATTAGAGATAGAAGATGATTCGTTGTTCCATTCTCGACTCTCAATCCTTGTCTAAATTCAATTTTCCCCGCCCGCGCGTAAACTTCTGACGCTTCATTAAATTATGAGAGAAAGAAGATGATTCGTTGTTCCATTCTCGATTCTTAATCCTTGTTTGAATTCAGTTTTCTTTAAATCATTAGAGAAAGAAGACGATTCTTTGTTCCATTCTCGTCTCTTAATCCTTGTTTGAATTCAGCTTTCCCCCTTCAGCACGAGGCGTGGAAGCTTTGACGTTTTATTAAATTATTAGAGAAAGAAGATGATTCGTTGTTCCATTCTCGACTCTTAATCCTTGTTTGAATTTAGTTTTCATTAAATTATTAGTGAAAGAAGACGATTCGTTGTTTCATTCTCGACTCTCAATCCTTGTCTGAATTCAGTTGCCCCCGAGCGAGCGAAGCGCGGAAGCTTTGACATTTCATTTATTATTAGAGAAAGGAGACGATTCGTTGTACCGTTCTCGACTTGTCAGAATTTCCAAAAATGTTGCTTTGTCTGCTCCTTTTTTGTCCTATGTCCTCTTACTGCCCCTACCGCCCCTAGCTACGCGCCTGCTTTAAAGGGGAAATGAAACAATCATGATTGTGATAGCACATAATTAGGTTAGTAGAAATGAAAGAAAAAACAGATCTATTACACCAACCATGGATAAATCACGGCCCGGGAGCGTCATATCATAGTTTTGTGTTATCGGGCGAGGACCGGGGTGTACGTAGCGACCAAGCGAGATTTTGCAATGTTGAATGCTGAAATCATGTATTCTAGAAAATCCCTAAGCTCAATATGTACGTTCTTTCCGCTAGATTTCTTTCTAGCTATATTACTAAATTTCCTGGGGGACGTGTCCCCGTATCGAATCCAGGATTGCCTCCCCTGTCCATGATTACTACCAACATGAGTTCAAATACAAACACAAGCGAGTTGGTTGTGAGCTGAATCCAAATGAAGGGCAAAATAAGAGTTGTGAAGCGCCCTACCGTTTATTTAAAATCTGACTGTTGAGTATATAGCTTCTATTTAAAAGAGATCCAACATATTGTGCCCTTTTCAAATTTCTCACTAAAGAGTGATGACCTTTGTAGCGCAGGGGCTGTTTTTAACGTTTAACTTTGAATCCGCGGCTCGAGATTTTATGCGGCCGGCCCGGCCCCCTCTATTCAATAACGTTTGCCAAGCCTTCAGGAATGACCCCCAAATCTCCGGATTACAGTTTTCCCTTATTCGTCGTTACTGTCACTTAGCGCCATTTCATTTTCTTTCCCCCTTTCTCACCCGACTTTTCTCTTCCCCACCCGCTCAGTGTTATCTAGGGTACGCACAGGGGCGTCGCTAGACCTTTTTCTCTAATAATTTTATGAAAAATAAATTCAAACAAGGATTAAGAGTCGAGAATGGAACAACGAATCATCTTCTTTCTCTAATAATTTAATAAAACGTCAAAGCTTCCACGCCTCGTGCTGAAGGGGGAAAGCTAAATTCAACAAGGATTAAGAGACGAGAATGGTACTAAGAATCGTCTTCTTTCTCTAATAATTTAAAGAAAACTGAATTCAAACAAGGATTAAGAATCGAGAATGGAACAACGAATCATCTTCTTTCTCTCATAATTTAATGAAGCATCAAAGCTTATGCGCTTCGCCAGTAATGGGGGGGGGGGGGGGGGAACAGCTAGCTGCCCGAATATGATTTAAAAAAAAAATCTTTTCTCATTTATTTTGGTGACAAATAATACTTTCACAAAATACATATTATGCTCAAATTTTTGGTCGCTCGCTTCGCTCACTAGCCGAATTGTGAAACCAGAAAATTACTTTTTCGGGCAAGGGGCTGTAGCCCCCCCCCCCCCCGATGTACCGGCATGGTGCTTCTATTATGACCTTGTCAGTATTGGTATATTGAGTTGGACAAAAACGGTCTGCGCAATTTTTAAATTTCCGGCCCCCCCCCCCCCTATTGGAAAATCCTGGATCCGCGCCTGAGTGGTATGTAGACAAAACAATACAATTACCCAAAGATAGAAATTTTGGAACACGTAGAATGCAGCTTGGAACATGTACACTGCAATAATTTGAATGATGGGAGTGTGTAGGCAAAACAATATTATCCCCTAAAGATAGAAATTTTGGAACACGTAGAATGCAGCTTGGAACATGTACAATGCAATAATTTGAATGATGAGAGTGTGTAGGCAAAACATTACAATTACCCAAAGATTAGCCTATAATCTAGGCGGAGTGCCGAGCTTTTTCTTTGCTGCTAGACTAACCCTAAGCAGAACGTCTGATACGACGAGACTACAAATCGTGAGTAACCGTGAGCCGCTTCGCGGCTCACGGTTCGTAGTCTCGCCGTATCAGACGTTCTGCTTAAGGTTAGTCTAGCAGCAAAGAAAAAAGCTCGGCACTCCGCCTAGATTATAGGCTACCCAAAGATATATTTGGAAGACGTAGAATGCCGCTTGGAACATGTACAATGCAATAATTTGAATGAGGGAGTGTATAGGCAAAACAATACAATTACCCAAAGATAGAAATTTTGGAACACCTAGAATGCAGCTTGGAACATGTACAATGTAATAATTTGAATGATGGGAGTGTGTAGGCAAAACAATATTATCCCCTAAAGATAGAAATTTTAGAACGCGTAGAATGCAGCTTGGAACATGTACACAGAAGCGGATCTAGAGGGGGGTTGGGGGGGTTGCAACCCCCCCCCAAAAAAAAAAAAAATCCGGGGACCATTTTTTTAAATCTTATCTTTTTTTTTAAACTTGTAATTTTATTTTATTCTATTTCTATGTATTTATTTCATTTATTATTATTATTATTATTATTATTATTATTATTATTATTATTATTATTTCTTTTTGGGGGGAGGGGGGGGGGGGGGTTGGGCGAACAAATGTCACAGAGTCCCTTGCCCCCCCCCCCCCCCCATCAGCTTTTTTGAGGACACGGGCCACCGCCGAAGTGAAAAAAAAAGAAAGAAAAAAGAACGCACGCTGGAGAGAAACCCTTTCAAGTGCAAATATTTTGAGAAGATTTTCAACTCATCTGGTAACTTAACCAAACACATGATAACTCTGGATATAACTGTGTATTTAACTGTTACTTGATTTAAAAAGACGTTATCATGCACTGCTTTTTATGGTCTCCATTGTGTTAATAGATGCCAGGAAAACATCACTTACGGGGTTCAAATAAACACCCCAAAAAAAATCGGATCGCCGCTTCGCGGCTCGTGGACGATGCTCCGCATCGTCATTATTTTGGTCAACCCCCCCCCCTTAGCAAAAAGCTAGATCCGCCCCTGGTACAATACAATAATTTGAATGATGGGAGTGTGTAGGCAAAACAATATTATCCCCTAAAGATAGAAATTTTGGAACACGTAGAATGCAGCTTGAAACATGTACAATGCAATAATCTCAATGATGGGAGTGTGTAGGCAAAACAATACAATTACCCAAAGATAGAAATTTTGGAACACCTAGAATGCAGCTTGGAACATGTACAATGCAATAATTTGAATGATGGGAGTGTGTAGGCAAAACAATACAATTACCCAAAGATAGAAATTTTGGAACACATAGAATGCAGCTTGGAACATAATACAATGCAATAACTTAAATAATGGGAGTGTGTAGTCAAAACAATACAATTACCGAAAGATAGAAATTTTGAAACACGTAGAATGCAGCTTGGAACATGTACAATGCAATAATTTGGGGATTTTGGGGGCAAAACGCTACGACCTGAAATGGCCGTGGCGTTATCAAGGGAATGTGTATAGACGGTTTCCGTCTCTAAAGAGAGAGCCGGCCGACCCTACCCCAGAAAGAGGCTAACGAACGAAAGAGACGGAAAATTCGGTCTATGACTCTCCATGCTTTGCTGCATTGCACAAGATCAGATCAGCTTAGCTAGCGGGCGCGTACCACCGTAGCTAGACTGAGGTGGGAGGACACTGTACTCAGAACAAGTTCCACCCCTATATATATATATAGGAGTTCCGGAGTGGTAGTGACTCCTTGATTTATATACAGAGCTGGATAGAGCTCTATAGTTAGATCATGCAAGCAGGGGCGGCACTGCCGGGGGGCAGGGAGTCTCAGTGCCCCCCCCCCCATTTTTCAAGTACCCCAAAAGTGCCCCTTTTTACAGACGAAAAAGTGCCCCTTTTTACATGGGAAAAGTGCCCCTTTTACTTTGAAAAGTGCCCCTATTTCATTATAAAAATGCCCCTCCCCTTTTCATCTCTGATAAGTGCCCTTTTTTTTTACACGTGCCCCTTTTTCTTCGAAAATTTTTGCCTTTTTCCTTTGCAATAAGTGTCCATTTTTCCATTCTCATAAGTGCCTATATTAATCTCTAGTAAATGCCCCGTTTCAGGCACGAGAAGTGCCCTTTTCATTTTTGATAAGTGCCCCCTTCACCTCTGATAATTGCCCTTGTAAAATAATCTGAGAGGTGCCCCTTTTACTTTGACAAGTGCCCCTTCCCCTTTTAATAACTACCCCTTTCTAACTCAGATAAGCGCACCTTTAATTTTAACACGTGCCCCTTTTCCTTATGATAAGTGCCCCCATTAAATTAAAAAAGAGCGCCTTCCCCTTCTCATAAATGCCCCTTTTCACCTATGGTAAATGACTCTTTTCAGGTACGAGAAGTTATTCCTTTTCACTTCAGATAAGTGCCCCCTTCACCGTCCGATAATTTCTCTTTTCATCTCTGATGAGTGCCCCTTTTCACCTCTAATAACTGCCCCTTTTATTTTGACATGTGCCTCTTTTCCTTTCTAGTAAACGCCTTTTTTCCTTCTTATTAGTGCCACCCCCCTTCTCATAATTACCCCTTTTCATCGCTGATAAGTGCCCCGTTTATTTTGACATGTGACTATTTTTCTTAAAGCTACTTAATTAAAGCTACTTCCCCTTCTCATAAAAGCGCCATTACACCTCCGACCAATGCCTTTATTAAAATCTGATCGGTGCCCCCCTTTTTTGTTAAATACAAATTTTCCTTTAATATAAGTGCCCCTTTTTTATTCTCATAAGTGCCCCTGTTCACATCTGGTAATATCCCTTTTAACAATGATACGTGCCCCTTGTCCTTTCTAATAAGGGACCTATCCCCTTTTCACCTCTTATAAATGCCCCTATCAAAATCTGATAGGTGCTCTATTTCCGTCAACAAATGCCCATTTCCCATTCTCAGAAGTACCTTTTATCATCCCTGGTGAGTGCCTCTTTCCAGGTGTAAGAAGTGCCTCATTTTCACCTCTGATAATTACCCTTTGTACTTTGACACGTGCTCCTTTTCTTTTCTAATAAGTTTCTTAATCTATCCCTTTCGATAAGTGTCCCCTTTTCCTCTCATCATTTAACGTGCCCCTAATTAAAAGTGACTAAGAGCAATTTCCCCCAAAATTCGCTCGCATTTATAAATTATTTATTTATGTTACTTATCAAAGGTCATTTCAGTCTTCCGTTATGAGAATGTGCTTATAACCCCATCAGGATTGTTTTTCCCTCTTTATAAGATGTACTTTTTCGCACTGTGTGACCTCACAAATCTTTAAAAAAATTCCTCGCTCGCTCGCAAATGAATATTCAGACATCACACCCAACTGCAAAGTACAATGCAATATATTGTATGATGTATAAAGAGAAACAAATATTGAAATCATCCCTGATAAAGTAATCACAATGTAGGGGTACATACCAATGTCTAAAAAATTGTATATTTTCACTTTAAGATTTTCCATTGTAGGTGCCCCTTTTTCTCCAGAAAGTGCCCCTTTTTGTTGGTGCCCCCCACCACTTTGGAAGTCGCTCGGCCGCCCCTGCATGCAAGGAGAAGGACTCATATGCCAGGGTTCCCTGTATGTTATGCAGATTTACTGCACATTACATGTACAATCGTAGACAGAATGTGGTGGTGCTGGTTGGGCGGCGGGGGGGGGGGGATAATGTGTGTCACTATGATTTTTACAGACGTTTATATATTTACGTTTGGGGATTTACGTCTGGACATCACCGCTAGACCAATTCACATCTCCCCTAATAAAACGTTAGCGCTATAATATAATGGGCCTCGGTTTCAAATTTTAGACCTTCCAAATTTAAAGCCCATCGAACGCAGCCAGAAGGGATTAGACCTCCCTGCAGGGCTAATGGCAGGTGGTTATCTCATCAAATCAGCTCTCAATAAACATAAGAAAAAGGAGATCATGGGGAATCAATGGTCACCGATTCAGGCATCGTTTGCTATATAGAGGGCGCAAGTAGCTATAAATAGTGCAGAGGGGCTCGTAGGCACATGTGATTTGTTTTGTTAAAACTTCTTACAAATAATAGAATTGTTTGACAATTTCTCTCTCAGCCAATCAAATGCAACGAATTCAATAGCTTGTAATAGTTATTGCAAATTGTTATTGATATCAAGTTTTGTGGAACGGATCCGGGTTTTTTTGTTATCATTGTGTATAAGTTTTTTTTTCTTCAGGGATATTCTGAATAAATTATCAAGTTCAACTTGAATTATCATTTTTTCAGAATGTTTTAGAGTAAGGTCATACAGCTAGCAACATGGACAAAAATCATGGCAAAGCCTGGTCTCATTAACAAAAAGCACGGTACAACAAAAATGAAACGAGCCTATTGAGTTTGCGTCCTATAATACATGTTTATATATATTTATTTATATTTCATATTAAATGAAGTCAAATGAAATATATAAAGGTCTAATTTGTAATAAAGATAGATTAAAAATCCAGTTCGTCATTAAGAGCCAAAAACAAATATGCCTACTTCTATTAATGTTTAACTAGTGCCTGTATATAGCCCTACAGGTGCAAGTATGTCAATAAACTATAAAAACTAATTTTATAATAAAGATCGATAGATGTGAAATTGATATAATGTAAATATTAGTGTATAGTAATTCCTAAACAGTTTCTTAAAATAGAATACAATGTGAGTCATAAAAAGGTAACCCAGATTCAACTCCAAAATATTGTTTTATTGATTACAATGATTTAATACGGACATGCATGGTATTCTTGGTTTGGTTTATTAAAATTAATTCAATCATCGAATATACAGATAAGAGCTGAAGTTGGTCAATTTACAGAGTAAAAAGTACATGGCATAAAAGTACATCGATAGACTTTAACAATAATATTGAAAACTGAATAAGTACATGTATATTGAATACTTACATGCGATTTACAAGTTTCATTGTCAACATAAAATTGCCATTTGTTTGAGTAAAAAAAGAAATTTAAGAATGAATGATTTACATGTTTATTGCAACAATGACGGAGTAGGTAGCACACGAGGACGAATTGAGTGATTTCTAAACCAAAGATATGAAGGTTTCTAGTTTAATTAAAAAAATGAAGAAATAGACATAAATCTATACACGCCGGTGAAATAAAATGTAGATGTACAGTGCGTCCCAGAAAAAAAACGAAACCGAGAACTATCGATGTTTTACCATAACTTAATCACAATTAGAATCAATAAATGACACATATTTGTAAAGCTTAGAACCTTCTCTTTCATTTGATGCAACTCATAATGATGCATATTTCACGCATGAGTTATTAAAAACAATTTGAAGAAAGGGTACCAAAAAGTCATTTGGCGAACGGTATCTGAATTTCAAAGAGAACATCACATTTCTAGAAAGTTCAGTTTCCTCCCTTTCATAAAATGATGACACCTCAATCAGGAAAAATGAGCCAGGAAGTTTTAAGGGACATACTGATGATATGCGCTTTTTATAGAGGCAAGTGACAAATCCTGCGAGCTGATTTCGGGACACCGGGTCCCGATCGGTGCGAGGCCGTCGGGACCCGGTTTATAAAGTCCCGACATGACTCATCCCTACAAGGAATAACAAAGTTCTGTTTTTTTTTTAAAGTAATGGTTGCATTTCCATCATTTTATTAAACGATTTCGTTTTCACTAGCTGCCTGCCGTAGCAACAAACAGAGTTGATAAAAGACTTAACTCAATTTCGTTGACGATCGGCCATGCACAAAAGAAGACGGGAAACTTCATGCATGGCTGATCGTCAAAGAAGTGGCGTTTTTGTCAACTCCAATGTTGCTACGGCATAATGCGACTTTGAATGTGGCATTCTTCTCTCTTCGGTTCTACAATGATTCCATTGATGACATCAATATAAGAGGTATGAATAAGAATAGTTTAAAAAAAATGGAATTAGTAGGAACCAATTTCATAACAGTACCACCCCCCCCCCCCCCCCGTTCAAAATACTGTATGGTTATGTACAGCTCATGGTACTTATGATTGGTACAATTTAGATTTTAGGTGAAGGTGAATATGTTAAAATTCAGTACATAATATATATCAAAAGTAATAAAAAAGTACTTCTATCTTTCTCACAATACATACAAATTGTATACATGTGGGGAATTGTTGTCTCCCTACCACCTTGTGAGACAAATAAATGTCCAAAGAATAAAATTTCTTTCTACATTCACAAACATAATATCTTATCTCCTTTTGGTAGGATTTCAGTCAGCTCATACAAATTCCATTAAAAAATAGAGAAAAATGTATCATGGGACAAAAACAGTGCGTCTTGCCAGCAATTGGCTACGAATAAAATTCAGGCACATCTCTCTTGTACCACTTAATAATACCAGCTTTGTCCAATTTCTTCATGATCTCAATCTCTCTTGCAAAATCGTGCCATTGTTTCAAATTCTTGTAAATAGTGAAGGTTTGATCGTAGTAGTACGATGTGTACTTGTGATTAAATCCCATGCCATAAACACTGAGAGAATCACATCCAGAATGGAGAGCCGTCATGAACATCACAGCACCCGTACTTGGACGGAAAGACTCAGTCCGCATCCAGCTGAAAACATCAAACGAAGGGGGAGCATGTATATAGGTGATATGTATATACAGTGGCATTTTTTTTTTTTTTTTTGGGGGGGGGGGGGGTTGTTGGCATGGGTTTTGCTTGAATTAATAAATGCGGGAGAACTATTAGGCCATTGATTGAAGAGAGTGTAAAAGAGGGATTGTATCATGATATTCTTTATTTCTGTTATTTCCTCTTGTACCTCTCTATTTCTTTCTCATTATTTCTTTTCCTTTTCACTGATGGGAGAAGGGGGAGGGGGGCATTATGTGCAAAGAATCATTTACTTCATATGAGTTGACTGAAACGTGAGTAGATCAAATTCCTTGTCTATGGACCTTGGTACCATTAGGATTTGGACCCACAACTTCTACTTCACAGTCAAGAAGAAAAAAGCAATAACAAATATTTCTACTGATGCAAATAGTTTATCATATCCCCTCTATAAGTAAATTCCAGAGAGTACGAGAGACAGTTGCAGTATTTAAATGGTATGTACAATATTTAAATCATATACAAAATTATGTCCTGACTAGTAGCATGATTGATAATGATTACTATCCTAGTCAATGCACCGAAGAGACCAATATCAGACTGAAAACATATCAGGCGCGATGGCTCAATGGTCGAGCAGTGGTCATGTAACTGGGAGGTTCTGGATTTGAAACCAAGTCGATGAACTAATTTCCTTTGGTTAGGCATTAAATCCTCATTACCAAGTCCATCGGAGAGGATTTCAAGCTGTCAGTCCCCTGGTTGCTTACTTACAAGCATAAACATGCTTTCTTAACAGTCCGGTAAAAAAAAATAGACAAAACAGAAGAATACATAACCTCAAATGGCCAAAAACCGGTTTGTTTAGCAGTGTGCTGAGAAACAATAGATTGATGTTGATCAATCATTGTCTTAAAGGTATAGACCAGTTTCGGAAACGCCCCCCCCCCTCTCAAAAAATGGAATGGAAGCTCTCATTACCAATCACGTGAAAGAATATGTTTTGACTAATACGTGATGATACAATTTTTTCGGGAAACCGCCTACTAATTGATATATTTGGTAAATTATCATATCGATCCGAACTGGATAGATATCGCGTAGTCCCATATACATCTTTCTGTGTACAGGTGCTTGTAACTTTTTCAAGACTGGGCCAAATTTCCTATCATGTTGATGATTCCAAAACCCTGCAGTACACACCAATACTGATATGCTAGATGATCAACCTTTTCTGATCGATTCCACAGCGTTTCTTTCACAATGCAATCGCATGACCAGAACTGGTCTATACCTTTAAGGGCTGAAAGAGTACTCACACTTTGTGAACATATCTGACAAAGTCTGGGTGCAGTAGTCTGACGTCTGCAGCTTGAGCTTTCAGCTTCTGTTTAGGATTAGTTCCCTTGACGACCTCTGAGATGTAGTGATAGTCGTTTAATCTACAAGGCAGGAAGACCCACTTGATACCCTGTAAGAATAAAGCAATGATTATATGAAATATACTACAAACAAAACAAAACAAACATTTCGGTGAACTTACATTGACCATTAAAATACATGTAAGTTAACATTTATTGCAAAAATGCTAATGTCAATTATCAAACTTAATCAAAGATGCAGCTTCTTACTAAGGTTACTAAAAGGGTGTGGTCCAGGTTTGAAGTTACGTTTCAGTTTAGAGTAGGACATTATTTGCGGAGCAATAATTGTCGCCAGAGCTTGTGATCGACGTTCAACTAATTGTCTACCTTGTCTGTTGGTATATCAGCCTGTTGCATATGGATGAGGGATCTGTCAAAGAATACATAATGAGTTGTCCGAGTACCAACATCATGCTCATAGCCTCTCCTGTGACAATGGTTAACTCTGAAATAAAATGGAGGAATTTCAACTTCAGTTCTAGATTTCATTCAAAGGTAACATACTAGATAAAGATCTTGAATTCGCTAGTATTTGGATACACCTAGTAAGGTAAGTAACAAACACTCAGTTAATGGTGAGGTAAAGAATGCCTGTACATTTTTTGAAAATCACAACTAAGTGTTAAATTTCCTAAATGCATCCATCATCTACAAATATCTTGTGTTACCGCGGATTTAGGTTAAATCAAGCACATGATCATAGACAACAATAATGGAGTCACCGGAGTGTTGGCTCAGTCAGTAGAGCGTCCGCCTCACAACCGGGAGGTCGTGGGTTCGAACCCCGGCCGCGTCATACCAAAAGACGTTAAAAGATGGGAGTTGTTGCTACCTTGTTTGGTGTTCAACATTAAAGTGGCACGTTCCCGCCAGTGTAGTTATCGCTGCTCTAGTCATCGCCATCTTGGTTCCGAAGATTGACTTCTAATTTGCATACAGCTGTCAATCAAAGTACGCGCGGCGGCCTGGCCTGCCTTCGCCAAGCCAGCTGATCGCTGACGATCGCGACGTCACGAAAGTGGGCGGAAACAGCAGCCGAATCTTAGAGCCGAACTGCGATTGGCATTACTTCGGCACATGTATGCATTCGGAACATGCCATCTGCGTAAGAGCCGTATTCTGTTGGTGTCAATAGGCAGCTAGCACCGTCCGCCAGCGGGTACGTATTTTGAACGCCCTCTGGAATGCGGGGAACACGCCTCTTTTAGGGATAGACCAACGTCGATCTGGCGCTGCTCAGTGGCTGCCGGGCTCACAATCAATTGGGCAAAAAGAATTTCCGTTTCGGTTTAATAAAATTTGGAGTGGACTATTAGATTATTATTATTATTATTATTATTAATACTATTCTTTTGCCCTTTTTTGTGTGCAAAAGAATATCTTTGCAAGTGTTGGGTAAGACGAGGGGGTTTGTTTGAAACACTCTACAAATAAAGGGAAAAGGGTAACAACAAATTGCACCTTGATGAGTGACTATCATGAGGCTATAGGGATAAATTTCTGAACGCTAATGATAAGATAGTAATACTTCATCAACGGTAGTTTTACAGGGACATTTCATGGGTTATAAACATTTCAATAGCTCTTTTCTAAATTATAACACCGTATATCTGAACACTGCAGAATAAAGTCCTTTAACAACATATCAGATGCATTTCCAGCAGCAATAAAGTTCATAGAAATAGTCCTCTTACACAGGCTAATTTCACATGAGCCAAATGTACTTCGTTCCAAAACAAAACATTGACATCGAGACACCGGTACGATTTTTACCTGAACACCATGTCATGGTTGTCTATTTCCTTGCCCAGGCCAGATCCATTCAGGATTCCTCCATTTCCCACGATTGCACAGCTCACGCATCGAGGTCTCTGATGATTCCCGAAACCAAGAACGGATTCCTCCTCCGAAAACAGTTTCAATGTTTTGGAGAGCTCTGATGAAAAAAGATAAAAATTGAAAGCATTGTCAGCACAATTTGGTTATTTTTAGCATTATCCATGATCATTTTAAGTACGGACATAAAACCCATTACAAAGCTGGAATAAGAGAATTTAGCTGATATCAATGTACAAGTCACAGGTATTTGAATATTTGCTGTTCCAGAATATTGAGAATAAATATATTAACATCACAAGTGCCAGTTTCCTTGTTATTTGGTCTGATCTAAGATATAGTACTAGAAGAGGTATCTTGATATTATCCTTGATATTGGTAGGACGTATGGGACAAACATACATTGGACTGATACATCTTTACATGGGTAAATTGGTAATAAAGAAATAACAGTAAACAAAAAAAGTTTTTAAAAACCATTTAAATTCAGTTTCCAGTGCAATTTTTTTTTGCTTTTTTTTGTTTTTTTTTGTTAAGAACATTTTCTTTACATATATTTACATCACTACACGGTTCAGTCCCCCCCCCCCCTCCCACAGCACTCTCACCTTCAAACTTGAGCTCATTTTCATCAAAGAATCCAAATGGCATATGGTATGTTTTCAAACGTTTGTATTCTTCCTGATTAATATTGCCATCTGTCATAATCATCTTTACGGCTGGTTGATAGTACTGGGAAGCCCATTGGGACTCCTGTAGTTTGCCTTGTAACGAATACGGACAAGACTGTTTGAAGAAACAGAGGTTTATGAAATATTAAATGAGCTTATTCGTGCAATCATGATGAAAAATAATGTTGAAACTCGATACTTCCGAGATCCAGCACATAATTAACTCCCCCCTGCAATAAGCACAACCTTATGAAGTGATACGACTTTTTACTCCAGCGATTATTGTTCTGGGCTTTATTTGGTCAAAGGTGTAGGGTTGGAGTTAAGAATGCTGTTAAATGATCAAAGGGATGGACAAATAAGAGTTCATCGTAGACACTCTTCTTGTATAAGACTATAAGGTAGCCCACAATAAAATCTCAAGAACAAAACTGTTAATTCCACTATACCGGTAAAAAACTCAACATAAATTCCCCTAAACATTACAAGAGGGCTTTTCTTTTCCTATCACCTAGATTTTTTTTCTTCTAGCAAGTTCATTGTTTTCTGGTAGTTTTCTGATATGGTGTACATGAAGCAGAGTCCCTTCATAGACAGAACTCTGACATTGACGTCCCATTTTGAAGGGAGTTCAGTAGCTTTCCATTTACAACACACAGTTGCTTATGACACTCCATCAGAAGTGTTGTGCAAAAGTGGAGATAAATGGTTTCTAATCATGGGTTCTCGTAACTCTTCTATAAAAGGCTTCTGATACAGGGCAATAGTGTATTAAAAGATTCGGGTGTTATTGACTTTCGTTTGCCATCAATATTTGGGTTTTTTAAATAAAAAGAAAAGTATAATATATTAAGAGGTTGATCCTTTAATACTTCCAAATATTGTATCTCATACTACAAAGAGGAATTCGTTCACTTATCATCATAGCAAATTAGCAATATAAAGAAGAATACCATTTCTGATTTATGAGATATATCGAACCAAACTTGTACTTACAGAAAATTTAAACTTTTTATCTATCCTGAAAGACAGTTCTGAATTATTTGGAGCAATTGTGATGAATGGATAAGGATGCTTCAGTCTTGTTTTCTGCTCCTGAACATCAAAAGGATAATTCAATTGATGCTCTTTTCCCAGGAATAAAAGGTCACGTTCTAAGACAACTTGGTGTGATTCAGCTAAGTCATCACCAGCAAATCTGCAAAATTGAATCAGTTAAAAAAATGATTAGGTCCACAACAAAATTCATGAAACTATTCACAAAGAAAAAAAGTATTAAAAAAAAAACTCTCCAACCTTCTTTTAATGAGATTTTCTAATCAGAAGAACATCTTGTAGTTGGCAAATGTCACAAAAACATTTAAAATCTTCATTCGATCATTGAATCATGGAGAGGTCCCATTAAGTGCATTTCTCATAATCACACTCAAAGTGACAGAGGTTCTTCACGGCGGTTCTGACATAACTCGACTCTAGGGGCGGGGCAACCCATACTTGGCCCAAAATCAAGGCGGAGTTAGCCAGGAGAGCTCCAATTGATAGCACAGGCTTAAATAAGATTTGCACTATGAACAGTAGATGTGTCTTAGACATTGATTTCCAACTGTAATTGATAGAAATATGTGAAACATTTAAGTACTTTCAATTTTTCTTTAGAGCGACATGTGAATTTTATGAATAATTTAGGACTACTTTGAGGTGTGGTCTGGTTTTTAGCAAGTTAATCTCCTTAAGTTAATCTCCTTAACTCAATAACTGGATGAATCTCAATATTAGAAACAGTGCTAGCTAATTCTTTGAAAAGAAATGACTTTAATGGGGGGAAATGTTGTTCACCCACCTGTCTCTTCTGTATGCTTCGTTAATTGTATTCTGAGCGATGTATACCAGGGTACCCACTGTAGCCCAAACTAGGATGGAGACCAATCTAACATACGATTTGTTGTGGAAACGCATCGCATCAGCCCATCAGATTCTAGATTGAATAAAACGTCTGCGGAGAAGAAGAAAAAAGAAGCATGCACAAGTCCGTGTAAAATTAAAAAGTTTCTCGTAAATTTTTCAAAAATGTGGAGGGGGGAGGGCATTTTATTTGATATTTGATATTAATTTTGTTAAAGATGACCGCTGCACATACAAATGCTTTGAGGCGGTGTCCACTGCTATTTCTTATGGGAGTCCTTCTAAACAACCAAATTTAAGCAAACCAAGAAATAAAAATTAATCAGTTTACTAAATACTATGTCTTCTACCATATTCTCCATCTTTTCCTATACATCTTACATGTGAACAAAAAGTACTCCGGAAACTAATATCATAACATTAGTACTGAATGAAATGATTCTAAAATAAAAAAATACTCACACTCCTGAGAATTCAATATAAAATATGAAAGCACTATTCATTAGTGTTTGGAATAGACTTTCTTTGATGCACTTCAACGTATCAAGCTCACATCCTATGCAGTATGATGACTTTCAATTATTTGGAGGGAAATGTGAATTTATAGAATAAATGGTGAGGGATATTTTTTCATGAAAACTTTTATATCTGTCTGATTGGTTGAATGGTAAATCCTACTGGACGGTGAATATTATTGATTAGACAGCTGAGTAATTACAATTGTTTAGTTAGTAACAGCTTTCATTTAGTTAAAGCTACAATACATTAATTATTACCTTATTAATACCTCAAATTCAATACTCATATATTATTAATATGTTTGTTGTTTGTCAGGGGGAGGGGGAGGGGAGGGGAAGGCTTCGATCTATGATATTCATTCAGTATAATTAATTTGAAGACATTATGTACTGTGTATTTAACTATATTATGTATATATCAGGGCTGTACAATTTTCTTTACATTTTAATATGTTATGTACAGTGCGTCCCAATAAAAACTATACACTTTTGAAATGGCTGCTGAATAAATAATATATGATTCTGGGGGGAAAAGTTTTATATGTATGGAAAGCTCATAAACTCAACTTTTATATGACACCAAAAGGTCCGAAAATAATTCATGCTTGGGTGAACACTGCTCACTTTTGCAAAGGGTATGAAAATTAGGTTGTGCAGGAAGTAGCCTTCCAATTTGTGAGAGGTAAATCCTTTGGAGCCTACGGAATTGAGGATGATATGACCAATTTATGATCAATTGTGATGAGTTTGGGATTGCTGAATGAAATTTGTGGTTTATGGGATTAACATTTTATGCATGAGTGAACAGGAATTGCATTTGTTATTACCGTATAACAATGTAAGTTTCCATGGTAGACTCAGTGGTGTGTTCATGGAAGTCAGGACGGGGTGATGGTACATGGTGCAGGGGAGGTGAAATGTAGGGTAGGACTTTGTTGGGTAGATGGGATAAGGGTCAAGAGGACATGTATGCCCCCTCTCTTTCTCTCTCTCTCTCTCTCTCTGACTGGGTGTGCTTGTGCATATCTTGACAATTCATTAGATAATCAACATTCAGCTACCAATCTAATCAACAATGTATCACTCAATCTATCACCCATCTAACCTGAAGAATAAGTAGCCAACACTATCTGTGACATTCTTTTTGTCAACAAACCGTATTTGAAAAATCAATTTACATAATCCCCATCTGGTTATTAAGTAAATCAATGAGATGTTCAACTAATCTTACAATAACTTAAATGTGGGGTGAAGGTTTTTATTCAAGTCACAGATGCAAAAAAAAAGTTGAGTTTATGAGCTTTCCATACATATAAAACTTTTCCCCCCAGAATCATATATTATTTATTCAGCAGCCATTTCAAAAGTGTATAGTTTTTTTTGGGACGCACTGTATATCAATGTAGATGTATGATTTTTTTTCATTTATACTGAATGAATGCAATAAAGAATGCTACAAAGTAAACACATGCTACTTTATAATACACTTGGCTATGGACACAAAGCACTCTATATCCTTACACCATCATAGTAAAACGACACATGATCGGTTTCATATTCATACACGTCATCCATAATGATTTATTTCTAAACACACACTGATACCTGACACTGTAAAACAGTTAATTGAAGTGTAAGTTTGTTGTTCAATTACATTGTGACACATCACACTGTGCACATAATGCAACCTGTGTTCTCACCGTGGGCACGTCGGGGGGAGGGGGAGGGAGGGGGAGGGAGTGGCTTCAGTTTCTGATAATTTTCAATATACACCTGTACCAATATTCCGACAACCATCACCTCATATCCGGGCAGCGAGGATATTCAGGCAAGAGGTATCAGCCCCCCGTGGTGGAAACTATGGATATTACACGGCTTGAAGCGCCATATAGCGGCTTGCTTAGTACGACCAGGGGGATGAGAATTAAACTCTCATCACTGGTACGACCATGTAATAGGTCCATGGTACGACGCGAGTTTTTAAAAAGTGAAAAGAAAAGCGACGTGAGGTATAACGTAGAGTGGTCAACAAAAACTGATTACATGATCCACAGCATGGTCGTAGCCCATCTTCAAGTTTATATGAACAAATGTTCTCTTATAAGTTATTTTACTCTGAATACATATCAAGTGCATATAAAGATGGATTGAGCTGTACTCGCTAATGAAGATTTAAAGGTTTGAAGAAGAAAAAAATCACACTTTTTGATTGACATCTAAAAAATTACAGACGTTTATAATAAGAATGATTAGTTACGTCTGGGGACCGTCCGAAAGACGTGACTGAGATCTGACCGGAAGTACCGCGGACATCACCGCTAGACCAACTCACATCTCCCCCTTTTACTGAAGCCAATCTAACATAAGAATGTAGTATACATTTAATGTAGCGCTAATACCCCTCAGTTTCTAATTTTAAACCTCCCAAATTAAAGGCACATGGGATCTGTTTTGTTACAACTTGTTACAAATACTAGAATTGCATGACAAATTTTCTTTTAGCCAATCAATGCGACGATTTTAGTAGCTTATTGCAACTTGTTATCGATATCAAGTTTTGTGAAACGGATGCGGTTTACAAAAAAAATATTTTGTATAAGTTTTTTTTTTTTTCTTCAGGGATATTCTGAATAAATTGTCACTTTCAGAAGGTTAAAGAGTAAGGCCCTACAGCTAACAACGTATAAAATATCATGGAAAAGCTAGGTCGCATTCACAAAAAGCACAGTAAACCAAAAATGAAAAAGCCTATTAAGTTTGCATCTTTTAATTATACATATAATTATTTATAGTTTAAATATAAAATGAAATATGTGTATATATATATATATATGTATATATAGGTCTAATATTTAATAAAGAGGTATATTAAAAATCAATTTGAATGGTGATAGGGTCATGTGTCATTAAAGGGGAATTAACCTCTTGACTATGAAGCATTATCATAAAATAGAGAGTAAAACAACGTTTCATTTGATATAAAAACCTTTATAATAAAAAGGCCACATAATATCGTCTTGCAAGTACAATAAAGAGATCCCATTTCCTAATATTTACGACGTGGTCTGTTCCCCAAGGAAGCTGCCATTTTGTCGAAATTTTCCTTCAGAACTTCCGGGTTATGACGTATCGCAATGAGAATTGATGTAGCGCGCGGCGCTCGCGTTAAATGCAATACACGTCAAACATCGTGTACTGCCAAGTCAAGTGTTTGTAATAATTGTTCCCAGGGGCGGCCGAGCGACTTCCAAAGTGGGGGGGGGGGGGGGGGGGGGGGAGCAACAAAAAAGGGCACTTTCTGGAAAAAAGGGCACCTACAGGGGGAAATCGAAAATATACAATTTTTTAGACATTGGTATATACCCCTACATTGTGTTACATTATCAGGGATGATTTCAATATTTGTTTCTCTTCATACATCATACAAGATATCGCTTAAGCATCATACTTTATAGTTGGGTGTGATGTCTGAATATGCATTTACGAGCGAGCGAAGCGAGCGAGAAAAATTTTAAAGATCTGTGAGGTCGCAGTGCGAAAAATTAAATCTTATAAAGAGGAAAAAAGCCAATCGTGATGGGGTTATAAGCACATTCTCATAACGGAAAACTGAAAAGACCTTTGATAAGTAACATAATCATCTTTAAATGCGAGCGAGCGCACTTTGGGGGAAATTGCTCTCAGTCGCTTTAAATAAGGGGCACGTTTAATGATTACATGAAAAGGGGACAATTATCGAAAGGGATAAGACACTTATTAGAAAAGAAAAGGAGCACGTGTCAAAGTACAAAGGGTAATTTTAAGAGGTGAAAATGAAGCATTTTTTCACCTGAAAAGAGGCACACACCAGTAATGAAAAAGAGGCGTTTACGAAAATGGGAAATAGGCATTTGTTGACGGAAAATGGGCACCCATCAGATTTTGATAGGGGCATTTATAAGAGGTGAAAAGGGGATAGGTCCCTTATTAGAAAAGAAAAGGGGCACGTATCATTATTAAAAGGGGAATTATCAGAGTTGAAAAGAAGCACTGACCAGATATGAAAAGGGGCACTTATGAAAGTGTAAAAGGGGCACTTATAATAAAGGAAAATGTGCATTTGTTGAATGGAAAGGGGGCACCGTTCAGATTTTTAAAAGGGGCAGTTATGAGAAGGGGAAGGAGCTCTTTTGTTTTTAATGGGGGCACTTATCATAAGGAAAAGGGGCACTTATAGGAAAATAAGAGGGGCACATGTTAAAATGAAAGGTGTGCTCATCCGAGTTAAAAAAGGGGTAGTTATTAAAAGGAGAAGGGGCACTTCTTGCAAAGGAAAGAAGGGGAAGTTGTCAAAGTAAAAGGAGCATCTCTCAGTTTTGAATAGGGCAATTATGAGAGGTGAAGGGGGCACTTATTAAAAATGAAAAGGGGTACTTCTCGTGCCTGAAAAGAGGCACTTACTAGAGATTAAAAAGGGCACTTATTCAAGATAATTTCAAGATTCATGAGAATGGAAAATGGACACTTATTACAAAGGAAAATGGGAACATGTCGAAGGAAAAGGGGCACGTGTCAAAAATAAAAAGGGCACTCGTCAGAGGTGAAAAGGGGGAAGGGGTACTTTTAGTAAGTAATAGGGGCACTTGTCAAAGTAAAAGGGGCACCCGTCTTATGTAAAAGGGGCCACTTCTTACAAAATAAAAGGGGCACTTTTCCTATGTAAAAAGGGGCACTTCTGGGGTATCTGAAAAAGTGGGGGGGGGCACTGTGCCCCCCTGCCCCCCGGGAGGGCCGCCTCTGATTGTTCCTCTAAAACAAAAGGAAAAACGATGTGATCTGCAATGATCATTTTACACTTTACAGCAGAGAAACGCACGTACGCAATAGCAGTCGAATCCATGCAATACGCCATAGAACGGGCCGTGCGCGAACACAATGGCGACGTTCTGAAAATTCTCGAGCCGCGAAAGACGAAGGATTCTGAAAAAGAGTTACGTCCTCCCTTTCGACAAATGTATGTTATGATGTTATATATTTTTCAGATAATGTTTTAAATGGCCTAAAAACTGAAGTAATCATTTGGTTTGAGGTTAATTACCCTTTAACAGCCAATAACAAATGGGCATAATTCTATTTATAATGTTTAACTTTGTGCCTCTATATAGGTGCAAGTGGGTCAATAATCTATCAAACTAATTTTAGAGTAAAGGTCGATGAATGTGAAATTGATATACTGGCATGAATGTATAGTAATTCATGAATACATTCTTCAAATAGAATACAATGTGAGTCATAAAAAGGAACTCTAAAATATCGTTTCAACAATTATAATGATTTCATACGGACACGGTATGGTATTGGTTTGGTTTGGTTTATCATCGAACATACAAATAAGAACTTAAGTTGGTCATTTTACAGAGTAAAAAGTGCATGGCATAATAGTACATTGATAACGCCTTAAAATATATTGAAAATCGAACAAATATTTTGAATATTTACATGTGATTTACAAGTTTCATTCTCAATTGCCATTTGTTTTGATTAAAACAGAAATAATTTTACAGGTTTATTGCAACAATAACGAAGTAGGTAGCCCAAGAAGAATAATGGAGATAGTGATTTCTAAACCAAAGATAATTATGAAGGTTTCTAGTTTGATAATTAGAATGAAGAAATAAAGATGAAATCGGTACACGCAGGTGAAATAAAATGAAGATGTATAGAAAGATAGAGTACACAAATGATAAAAGATTGAAGCTAAGTTACAAGATTGGTTAAACAAGCTGATGTTCCCGAACTCAAAGAAATGGGCAAAGTTATCATATGTATAATGCATGCGGAAATAATTGCTACATAAATTAATTCAAATAAGAACAATTTAGTGTATCATGATTTCTTTAACATATTTGATACCTAGATTGATAAATTGATATGTCAGAGGTAAGCTAAACATCACAGCAGCATAACAATTTCCAAACCGAATTTCAGTCCCAGTTTAGTCTACCTCTGCTATAATTATTTAGTTTATATTTTCTTTTACATTCAGTTTTCAACGACATGAACGAACATTCTTTTTAATCAAATTGTAGCCTCCCGCTTAACCATCGCCAACCGAAGAGTAGCCATAATTCACAGATCTCAGCACAATACTCTTTTCATTTTTACCTATACACACAGTTTATCATAATAATGCGATTATCTTTTTTAATGGAGTTCGATAATTCATCGGAAGCAGAACTCATACGACGGTATCAGTAAATCGGGAGTGAAACACTACAAGAAATTGTTGATAAAATATTTGTTAATTAAAACAATTCAAAGTAGGATACATACAAAAGTAAACGTAATAAAAAGTAAGAATAAAAAAACAACCACCACCCGTGAGGGAAAGATCATAATTACACGAATTTTTGGCCATAAGCCATTGTCAATATTTTCTCAAATTTCCATCAACCGACACAAGACTCTTTGTTTATATAATCAATAAATTGAAATATTATAATAATTGAGAAATAAAATATGTGTAAGTTACTTAATTGGCAAAATAATCTTGTTGAAATATTAATTATGCAGGGTACAAACAATACCAAAAAATTGATGGGGAGTTCTCTTTGGAAATTGAAAGAATGACATCCTGTTGGTATGAACAAGTGAGAGTCTTTGAACCTAACTTATATTTAAGAAAAAATATCAGTCTTTTGAATATACAGTCTGTAATGGCAAATGACAGGTTTAAATGATATTCACCACATATACATAATATACAAATATATGAAATGGGCAACAATAATTATCACTATCTTCCTTTTTAAGTTAGCAAAATTATACTGAAGAGGTGTCGTGGTCGAGTGGATACGTCGCCGGACTGTCGATCGCAAGGTCTGCGGTTCGAGTCCCGCCGCGGCACTAATGTCCTTTGGCAAGACATTGATCTACATTTGCCACACTCAACCCAGGTGATGTAAATGGGTACCTGGCAGGAATTAATTCCTTGAAATTGAAATTGAAATGCTGGAGCGCTGTATAAACGGCTGCTAGGCTAAAGCCGGGGTAATAATAAATGTGCCTCGTAATATAATTATCTAGATAGATGGCGCTATAGAAATGCCTGTTATTATTATTACGTAATGCATATATGACGTTTTCTTTTGAGAAATGACAGTACTTTTAAGCCTTGCAAACATCGATTTCCACTAGAGTGATCAGAACAAGTTCATTCTCATCTAGAACTGCAGCAATGTCTCCGTTCGACGCCACAGCAATGGACAAACGGGGTGCTAATGTATGCTGGGTTGCTGGAGAGCTAGTTGGACTTGTTGATTGCGTTGCAGGTGGCCTATGGACGGGTGCTGCCTCTGGTTGGAGATCATAAGGTGACCGGAACCCAAATCCACTACTAGGGAAACCAGTGCCATATTGAAATTGAGATTGAGCCGAATACGGGTCCCGATACGGGTCCATTCGTGGCTGTGGAGTTGAATATCCACCGTTTTGGGGGAAGTTGATTCGGTTGGTTTGCTCTGGCGATGGTGGCTTTTGTGATGACAAAGGCCTATCTCTGAAAATCGTTTCATGAAGATTCCCTTCTTTGTCCAAGATTCGCAGAGTAATCTTGGAATCTTGACTTGAAAGAAGGTAAACTCGTCCTTCATGACTACATGTTAATGCCGCGTTCTCCCAGACGACTCCTTCCCTATCGCTGAAGATGCATCGAATATCCTGTTGGCCGTCAATGAGAGAGACTGAAGCTGGTTTGCTGGCGATGAGGATAGTTTCGCACGGGCTTGTATTGCAGGTTGTGATCGCCAATGGAATCATGAGGCCAATGGGACCATGGCTGGGCGAGACAACGTTGTTCGGTGCTATTTGAAGCAAGCAATCCAAAACTTCAGTCGCAACATAAACATATCCTTTCGCGCTGACAGCCATAGAGTGTCCTTGATGAATCTTGTCATTGTGTCTTGTGACTTCAGTCTGTTGAGGATAACGAGAAGTATTGAGAGCAATCGACGTCGACCCTTTGAACAGTTTATCTCCCTCTAAACGGCATATTTGTCCATTTGGTAAAATACTATACGGGCAACGTACATTAAAAATATTTAATGCGGAGCGACCTCCTCTTCCTCTAATTGGAACCGTTCTTGACTCCTTTTGGACATTATGACAAAGCACATACCCATTGCTCTTTGCATAGACTACACTTAGAGTACCATCATCCTTCTTGCCTACTGCACAATACTTTGTTGCATGTGGTACATTCTGTTGCTCTAGAACTAGTTTTTCCTCGATAAGATTTATTGACGAATGGTGAGAAGAACTGTTTTGAGTGCACTTCAATGTCAAGGTCTTGAATTTAGTTTGTAAGTTGTCAAGTGTGGTAGCGTCTGATTCGATGCCCGTCATCTTCCGAACCGACTCGAGGAGATCATGGTGCATTTCAGCCACCTCGAGGTCATCTGTTGATGAAGATACCTGATGAAGAACTCTTGCGACCTCCTCGACAGCTATTCTCGCTGATATGTTTCTCTGTTCGATATCATTGATATCGTCTCGATTCTTTTCGATGTAGTTTTTGCCCCGTTCAAGAAGCATTGTCTTAATTTTAGCAACTTCGATTTCGATTTCTTGGGTAATATCTCTACTTTTTTGATCAAGTACTTGCTTTGTAGCAACTATGTTGGTGAGAAACGAATCCAGATCTTTGCCCTTCACATCAACCTGAGTGACCAGTTTGGCTACATCGCGACGTTGTTGTGGCACGATTTCTTTCAAGTACACGCATTCATGGCCATCAACCTTGGAGTGATCAAGAACAGTACAGTCGGCACAAATGCAAGTTTTGCATGTCTTACAATAAAACTTGAACCGTTCATCATGTCGAGGACATTTGCGAATAACTACGCTCTTTTCTACGGACACGCTTTCACTGGAGACATCCGTCAACGGAACTGTCTGGTGATTTCGGCATATCGGCATCTTTAGATGAAACTCGGCACACCCTCGGCACATCTTTAATTCACATTCTTCACAGAACAAACAGGCTTTAGATGCTTTACACAACGAACAACAGTTACTATGTTGCATTGTTGCCCCAGGCTTACTTGTTCTGTCTTCGTTTAGTGCTTCTAGAAGTTTGTTAGCGCGAAAGTCTGGCTTGAGCCCGGTGATCCCAACATTAGGAACAATTGTACGTTCGCGACATGTAGGACAATTTATGAATCCATCCAAATTTAGGTTAGCAAACCCCTCTAGGCAAAGCTCACAAAAACTGTGGAGACACGTCAGCATGCGAGGAGACTTGAGTCTATCAAGACAAATGCTGCATTCAAGTTCTTCTGTGATAACATCTCCAATTGGCTTAGAAACAGCCATGTTGTCACGAAAAGTACTATATAAATTGATCAACTAGACCTATTACGACGAAGAAGCTTCACTAACGATGTTTCAAAATTAATCTTTCGATTTTCAGAGCTAACGGACTTTGATTCAATCACAGAACGTACGATTTTTTTTAATCAAACATGACGGGTCAGGCAGTTATCAGATATTTTGGATCAAATATTAGTGCAAAGTCTATCTCCCCAGCGGACTTTGGTTAGGTATGCACACGTACCCCTTGAAACTTGAACGTGTTATATAAAGATACAAACCAACAATTGATTTTTGAAAGACAACGATAAGAGGCTCCATCCTCAAAGCTGAAAAGTCAGCTTCATCTTTGGTTTCCTAACTGGTAGCAGGAAAGTAATATGTACAAAGTGTTGGTTTAAGGAAACATACTTATTCTGAAGCCCATATTAACACACATGTCATTAAATCCCATACAAATTAGCAATTAACCGACTGCGATCGGAATATACTGTATTATAAGGTGTGATAAAGACTATATGGTGTTTGTAGGATCTTTCAGAATCCTAGTCGCGGTTCCTACATGTATAAGCCATAATTTAACAATGACTGTTGTGACTTATGAATAGGAACTTAAATTAGGGCGATTTAACATATTTCAAATACAAGTACTACATGTATTTATTTATTTTTCTATCTTGCAGTTTCTCCAAAATCCGATCGCAATCCGAACGTATACTCTTTATGTGGTGGCTTAAAATAGACAGAGATAATTTTTTTTTAAATCTCGAACAGATTGCTGTTTACAAATAATATTTAAAGGAACATGATAAAAATGTTAATTCAAAGGGAGGGGGAGAGAGGTGTTTCAAATAGGACTTTAACCAATCGGTTATAATTATTACCAGAATACGCGACTAGCGATGACTAATGACATATTTTACTCATAAAAGTACACATGAAACCTGTCTGTCACTTGGAAATACATGTATGTTACGAAGGAGTTTTAAGAGCTGGAGTCCCAACTGGCAACAAATTATTTCAAGCAGCTGCCGTTTTCTAAGGTTGCACAATAGAATCTACAGGTGTGCTGTAACTACTGATACCTGTGATGTCCGAGTTTCGCTGCCGCCAACATCTTGGAAAGCTTGAGTAGTGGTTTGTTCACAAAGAAATATCGTTAATAAATATATCCCTTTTTATGAGCAAAAACGTTTGGGGGGGCTGACAAAAAAAAAAAAATCCGCATCACCCCACTCTTACATGCAGGCCCCGCTGAACGTTTTTCAAAGTGGGGTCTAGGGGCAAAGCCCCGACAGGGGGTCAAGGGGTGGAGCTCCCGAAGTTCAAGGGGTATGGGAATCAGTGGCGGATCTAGGAATTTCTTACCGGGGGGGGGGGAACAACATGGCATGGGGTGAAATATATGTAAAACGATGAAGCGACAGAGCGAGGCTTCAGTGGTGAGGGAGCGGAGCGACCAACCGGGGTGGGTCTGGGTGGGGTTCTGACCCCCTCCCAGAGTAGGAAGCATTTGTAATTTTAGAACCACATTAGACGCATTTTAGACACTTCCTGGAGTAATTTGACGTAAAATTGCTTTCTTCTACCCCCTCCAAGAGTAGGGATCTTTTGCAATTTGAGAACCACATTTGGCGCATTATGTCCACCGGCACAGAAGTTAGAGAAAAGTGATATGTCACGTCGTGAGACGTTGTATATGCTTCGTTGCTGCATAATGCACAAAGACGGTGGTCCGATACCAGTAGTAGGCCTACTTGCAAAAACTATCTTGAGTGTATAAACTGTGTTGTTATCAGGGGCGTGGCCATACCTTTTTCAGTTGGGGAGGGGGAATGTAGAAGCCACCGATTACCAACAAAACTAGCCACCAATTAATTACCGAAAAATATATTAATGGCAATGTCCAAATGTCTACAAATTTAACCCTATAAACCTGGGCCAGGAACTAAGTTATTTTTCTGTTTTCCCCCTCCCGCGCGAAGCGCAGAAGCTTAGACACTTCATTAAATTATTATATAAAGAAGACGATCCGTTGTAACGTTCTTGACTCTTAATTCTTGTTTCGCCCCTCATGCGCCAAGCACAGAAGCTATGACGTTTCATTTAATAATTAGAGAAAGAAGACGATTAGTTGTATCGTGTCCTTGTCTGAATTCAGTTTCCCCCTCCCGCGCAAAGCACGGAAGCTTTGACGTATCATTTAATTATTACTCTAGTCTAATCCTTGTCTGAAATCGTTTTCGCCCATCCCGCGCGCGCGGAAGCTTTGACATTTCATTTAATAATTGGCGAAAAAAGACGATATATTGTACCGTTCTCGACGTTTAATCCTTGTCTGAATTCAGTTCTTCCCCATCCCTCTCATGTTTCATTAAATTACTAGAGAAAGTAGACAATTCATTGTATCGTGTCCTTGTCTGAATTCAGTTTCCCCCTCCCGCGCGAAGCGCGGAAACTTTCACGTTTCATTAAAATTATTAGAGCAAGAAGACGATTCATTGTATCGTGTCCTTGTCTGAATTCAGTTTCCCCCTCCCGCGCAAAGCGCGGAAACTTTCACGTTTCATTAAAATTATTAGAGCAAGAAGACGATTCATTGTATCGTGTCCTTATCTGAATTCAGTTTCCCCCTCCCGCGCGAAGCGCGGAAACTTTCACGTTTCATTAAAATTATTAGAGCAAGAAGACGATTCATTGTATCGTGTCCTTGTCTGAATTCAGTTTCCCCCTCCCGCGCGAAGCGCGGAAACTTTCACGTTTCATTAAAATTATTAGAGCAAGAAGACGATTCATTGTTTCGTGTCCTTGTCTGAATTCAGTTTCCCCCTCCCGCGCGAAGCGCGGAAGCTTTCACGTTTCATTAAAATTATTAGAGCAAGAAAACGATTCGTTGTATCGTGTCCTTGTCTGAATTCAATTTCCAAGCTTTCACGTTTCATTAAAATTATTAGAGCAAGAAGACATTTCTTTGTTTCGTGTCCTTGTCTTAATTCAGTTGCCCCCTCCCCCTCCCGCGCGAAGTGCGGAAGTTTTGCCGTTTCATTAATTATTAGATAGGAAGACGATTCGTTGTACATACTTTTAATCCTTGTCTGAATTCATTTTCCCCACTGCGCCCCTTAACGGTACACGTGCAGTGTTACATGATGTATGTATCAGACGTTCGTTTGCAAATCTGTGCATGCACAGCCCGAGTGGTGGGTATATCGCAGTAGATTCTGGAAAGTAATTTTCTACTAGTTTACTGTTAGTGGCCCATTGGTGACTATAACAAACATATGCTCTTCCTGGCTATTTGGGAATGTGTCAGTTTGCAACAAAAATGGAGAAACGCACATTTTGTTGAAAATCATGTGATATCACAAACTTTTATAAATCACTTGTATGGAATTTTGAAAATAAGTCATGATTGAATTTCATTTGGGTGGGGGGGGGGGGGGCTGGCGCCCCCCCCCAAGCCCCCCACCAGTACGCCAGTGACCTAATGGCATCTCTATAGATGGAATCCACTCTGCATACATTAAATGTTCGTATATCTGGCAAGTCTCTGACAAGCTTTTGAGTTGTGAAGGGAAACCTGTCTCCAAGAAGTATGCACAAAATAAGTAAACAGGTCTATTGTGAAATACTTTGTTGGGTTCTGAAAAGATGGGAGTACTTGATGTCAATGACACAATGACACAAAACAATTTGCAAGCCAGTCCACAAATATATCAGTATATTTCTTGATGCAAGCATTTTAGTTTGGAACTAGATCTTTGATTATGCTATAATAAAAGATCATAAAAATGCAACCGAGAACAATATATTTTGCATACACATAGGCCTATGTTCCGTAATCATTCTTATGCATGTGGAATGAACAAAAGAAAAATACAATAATTTTGACATTCTGTAAAATAGTCGCTATTTTTCTAAAAACACATTACACACTGTATTAGATCTGCACAAGCCAAATAGAATATTATTCATTGCCCCCTCGTTAATATACAAAAAATATTTACTTTACTTCAACAAACTGACATACATGTATATGTATTCACAAATTCAAATTCATTTAATGTATGGCCAAATTTGGAATAAAATAACACTAAAATATGTAATTTTACCATCAAGTAGTAATTCGACTTTTAATAGTAAAAGATTGCACAGACTGATTGTCTTATAAATCACAATTATCTTCTGAGATTAAACAATATCACTTTTATGATATCATCAATCGCATATTTTTCTGCATAAAGTATACAATCAGATTTCTGATGTATTCTAATGTGCATATTTTTTTCACAAATACTAAGGTAAATATCAATTTCAGACATCACAATGACATAGTTTATAAGAATAAATATCAGTGCAACATCACACATCAATCTCCAGTTATCTTTGGAGTCTATTGGTTATACAAAGGTTAAGGATGGGGGCGTTTTTAATCACTTAAGCGCCCTTTATTCATTCCCATATTAGGAACAAGCAAACAGATGGTTAATACTTAATAGCAAAGTAATCATAGATTAAAATGATGCTTCTTTATCAATTGGCTAACAACTTTTTAAGAGGCCAGTGAATGATTCACATGCACAAGAGTTATTAATTCTTACTCTAACTCTAGTTCAACCTTCTGATAGATTGGTCTGTTTAAGGGAGAAAATGTAGCATACATATTTTGCTACATATCATTTATATATACTAGCACTGGTAATTTCATTCACTTGTTAACTTATACCATAAAAAGAGGAGACAAGGAAGGTTCCAATTTGCAATTGATTTGGCAGTAAAACCATAAAGGTTGTCAACAGGAAATTTTAGCTAATTATGGTTTCAAAGAGAAAACTAAACTAGAAATGTTTCTTTCAACAGACCAGTTTGTAGTTAGCATATGTCACAAAGAACCTACAATATCCACATATGTTTTAAAGTCTAAATATTGAACTATTCCATGCATTATAGTGCTATAAAATACCTTATCACAAAGATAGCAATCCAATCAGTACATTAACAAAATGGTAAATACCATGCCCATTATTGCAACATCAATACCAACATTATATTTCTTTTGTGACAAGATGAGTGCTTAAACATTTACATACTAAATATATATATATATGTATGGAATTTGCTAAATTAAAAATTCTTACTCACACATGTATTGATAAATATATTACATTTATAACATGAATAACATGATTCTATGCACTCTACAATCACCTGGTCACCAGATTTCTAGCCCCCACACAATTGTGCACCATCTCCACTACTTCCTTTGAAAAATTAGTCACATTGGCTTTTGGCAATCCTCACAGATACCCATTACCTCCAAGGTGGAGAGTTGCCATTTTCAAATTTTCTTGACGAAGAACATTAATGCCATGGCTGCAACTTAACCTGCAAACCATATGATTCACTGTTTGGTAATATATCCACAATGACACTTTTATTTTTTTAACCATCAATTCACATATTCCAAGGTTAATTCAGGAATGAAAATGAATCAGCTTACTAAATACTTTGTTCTCTACCATATACTCCATTGTACATCTTACATGTGAAAAAAAATGCAATAGGTAAACTAATCTTGTAAATTAGTACTGAATTAAATATTCTAAAATAAGAAAATACTCATATTCCTGAGAGGTCAATATAAAATCTGAAAGCACTATTCAATAGTATTTGGAGACTTTGGTGGTAAGCGCTTTATAAGGACTGTTTTTATTATCATTATTATTATTGGAATACATTTTCTTTGATGCACTTCAATGTATCAAGCTCACATCATATGCAGTATGAATACCTTTAAACTTTTGGAAGGAAATGTCAATTTATTTAAAATAAATGGTGAGAGATGAATCATGAAAACATTATGCCTTCATGATTGATTGCATGGTAAATCCTCAAGATGGTGAATTGATTAGTCAGCTGCTGTTTAGTTACAATTGTTTAGTGAGAAACAGCTTTCATTTAGTTAAAGCTACAATGAAGTCATTCCAATACGCATATGATTAATATCACATGCAACTTTATAATACATGCACTTGGCTATGTACACAAAGCATTTTCATATTCATACACGTCATCCATATAATGATTAATTTCTCAACACATAATGATACCTGACACTGTAAAAGAGTAAAATGAAGTGTTAGTTTGTTGTTCAATTACATTGTGATATATCATACTGTGCACATAATGCAACCTGTGTTCTCACCGTGGGCACGTCGGGGGGAGGGGGAGGGAGGGGGAGGGAGTGGCTTTAGTCAGTACACCTGTACCTATATTCCGACAACCATCACCTCATATCCGGGCAGCGAGTATATTCAGGCAAGAGGTATCAGCCCCCGCGGTGGAATTACGGATCTCACACTGTGAGGAACACAACTTGACGCGCCATTTAGCGGCTTGCTTAGTACGACCAGGGAGATGAGAGTTTAAGCTCTCATCCCTGGTACGACCATGTAGTAGGTCCATTGTACGATGCGAGGTATTACAAAGTGAAAAGAAAAGCGATGTGAGGTATAACGTTGAGTGGACAACAAAACATGATTACATAATCCACAGCATGAACATCTTGAAGTTTACATGAAAACAAACACTCTCTTACATGGTATTTTACTCTACCCTGTTTCTGAATACATATCAAGTGCATATAAAGATGGATTAAGCTGTACTCGCTAATGAAAATTTAGAAGTTTGAAAAACATTTCACACTTTTTGATTGACATCTAAAAAATCAAATGTTTATAAAAATTAAGGTATGTACATTGTTGAAGAATGTTAAACACAGTGTATCATTGTAGATTATCCATCACATACATATCTTTGGTATCATCTACTGGATAAAAAAAATTACATTATAAAATTATCATTGCAAAAATATATTGTATAAAAGGTTGACAAATCATGAATATCTCATAAATAAATCAAATCCCTGTTAATGCAACAAGAAACATACATCGTTATTTGTCTCACTATCATGGTGTACTGAGACAGAAAGTTGTGACAAGGGAATGTGTGCTCTAAGGTCAATTCATGGAGCTCTAAATAATTCCATCACACAGAAGATCTCTTATGGCATGGATCTACTTCAGGGCTCCATGAATTTGACTTACTCCCATACAAGTTAGTTTGCTGTACCATGTTTCTAAATACATATCAAGTGCATAAGAAGATGGATAAAGCCTTATACTAAGGAAAATTTTAGAGGTTTGAAAAACATTTCACACTTTTTGATTGACAACATCTAAAAAATCAAATGCTTATAAAAACATGGAGGATTGCACAATGTCAAATGGTGTAACAAGCAGTGTATCATTATGTTGTATTATCCATCACACACATATCGTAATCATATCTTTGGAATAATCCACTGAATAGAAAAAATCACATTATAAAATTATCATTGCAAAAATATTGTATAAAATATTTATAAATCATTACTCATTATCTAGTACAAAAATTCAATTACTGTTAATGCAACAAGCAACATACATCATTGTTTGTTACACTATCATAGTGTACAGAAACAGATAGTTGTGACAATCGCATGTGTGCATAAACTGAGGTCAATAGGCCTGTTTACTAATGATATGCGAGTGACGTCATAATCCCTCGCACCCTAGCGATTGTTACTACGTAGGGCAAGCTTTGCGTGGTGCGGCACGGTCGCCACATTGTTTTTCCATGCCTGCTACGCTATACACATACAAAGCCATTGCTAGCGACCGCGACGTTTTTTCACCCTAATTTCTACAATGGCATCGCCTTCGACATCGAGTTGTAGTTCCAGCAAGCCGTTTTCGCAGTGGACAGTGAAGGAGCTCACCGATTATTTAAGAAAGAGAGGAGTTACGACATCAGGGTACAACAAACAGAAACTAGTTCAACTTGCGACTGCTGTGGCCGATATCGCTTTGCCCCAAGACCCGGACCTTGCGAGCTTCGACTCCGCACGGTCGCTGCGGGAGAAGTTGGAGCGTGCGGGGTGCTCGTTCGACGACCCAATGAAAATCACCGGCTACACCGAGAACTTTGAAAGTATACCAGATTTCGGATTATACGACATTTTCAACTACCTGATAGTAAATAGAACTGACTACGACAGAAAGAAACTCAAAGCATATAAATCGTTTGAGGACTATCGTCTATTTGCTGACGGGAATGTGGAGCAAATGAAGTTCAATGAAGTCCATTCATATGGGGTCTGTCTGCGTACCGTGAATCGCTGTTACACGTGCCGTAACAGCAATGCTTACCTCCCATTTTTGCGATATTTCGTCGGATTTCGGAAAATAAAATCGAAGATTTGTCATGTACAACTGAGAAAAACTATATTTATTTTAATTATATACCCTAAGGTTGGAAAACAAACAGTTTTAAACGAAGTTTATTAGGACGATGATCAGCCTTTTTTTCCTCGCATTCCCCACATCGCCGTATACAAAGTGTGTGTAGCAGGGCCGTAGCAGACACTGCGCTCGGTTTGTTTGCCAGAGCTTACAACCGTGTGCAAATTTAAAGGTCCGTGAATACATTAGTAAACAGGCCTATTCATGGAGCTCTAAATAATTCCATCACACATATGATCTCTATGGGAAGGATCTACTTCAGTGCTCCATGAATATGTACTATGAATGAGAGTTACTTTCAGTGACATGACTATCTTTGGTCTACTAGCAATGCTCATTACCATCTACCTCCCTCTATAGTTCATCCTTTCTTGCCTGCTTGTACGCAATGGTCATGAGATGTTGCCAGAAGTTGACTCTCTCTGGTTTTAAGTTCTTTGCAACCTCTGGGATGAAATCCAGTTTCATGTAATCCTTGTCCTGTACCGAGTATCTTGGCCAGTATGTAACACCAGAGGTATTGCCATCACCATTGGGGTTGCTGGAAAGAGTTAAATGAAAAGAAGAAAAAAAATTACATCTCAATCAATCATTTATTTATTATCAGCATTACTACTTCTACCATTGTAATCATCATCATCATCATTATCATCATTACTATTTTTGTATTAGCGTTATCATTATTTTAATCATTTTTTTAATTATCATTTTTATCATTATTAATTATATAATTTTCATTATTATCATTGAGTAAATCTGTCATTATCATCATTCTAACATTTATTTTCATTATCATCATCATCATTACTATTATCATTATTATTATTATTATACATACCCAGTCTTTGCAAAGTTAGCCCAGTAGGTCATGAGGATGTGACTGAGGTCTTTCTCCTCCGGGGTGAAGTGAAGCCGTCCCAATTCATGTTCCTCCAAGAAGGGAAAGCCAACGACGATGGCCTCCTCGTCACCATGATCAGCTCTCACCCAAGATGGCGCTCTTGAACATGACATTCGGTGCTGGTATTCATAGAAGTACACTTTACCTCCCACGGCTGCAGAGATCAAGGGGCAATTCCACGGTAACGGAAGGACACTCAGACAAGATTTTTGAACTTCAGGTTCATACTAAAAGAACTGTTTTATTAGTATAAGATGTGAAACAGTACAGTTATAATACCTATATAAGTGCCTTTAATTCTCCCCCAAAAAATTGTCATTATAGTTAAGTAGTTTAAGAATGTGCATATTAATTATCTCGGTAACGGAAGGACATAAAAATGGACATGGTTTTTCCAGTTAATTAGTGTTTATCCAAACTTTGTGAAGTTGATGAAGCTTTCCACTTGACTGAAACACATTTTGTTCCCCATAGTTTAATACATACTAATAAAACATTTCTTTTAGTATGAACCTGAAGTTCAAAAATCTTGTCTGAGTGTTCTTCCGTTACCGTGGAATTGCCCCAAGATAAAACAATGTTGGGCCTAATTGATGATGGCAACATTGGTGTATTAAAGAAAAAAGGATTTGATTGGTAGGTCTAGAGGATTTCACAGTATTATATTTGATGTAAAAGATTTTAAAAAACAATCATCATGAAGCCAATGATTAATTTGAAACAAAGAAAAAAATGCCGATTTGATTTCTAAATTTTGATGCATTAAGACCTAATGGCATTTCAAATATTCAAATTTTCTCTCTCACTATAAATGATGAAAACTTATCTCATACCAGAAGGCTTTACTACCTGCATCAATCTTTGCTTTAGACCGAATCTATTTCCCTCTTTGTAATGTACTAACATGTGGCAGAAGTCCAATTACAAAATTACAAAATTTGAAGGTACAGCTACGTCTACATTATTACAAATTTTACAACCCTCCCCAACAAAACCCTTCAGGCAGGGCCTAGGTGTATGAATAGTACTTATTAGTAACAATGATATATGTGTTTCTTACAAAGCAATTTACCAGTAACCAACAAAACTGCTAAGTATCATCATTACCTGTCATTGGGTCTAGTTACAATTCTGCACATTTCAATTTACAGAGCAGATTCTCTAGTCCCTGGGGTGCATTCTAGCTATAGTTGCCTTGTTTACAAATGAGCACATGCTAATCCAATCACATTGAGCTTTGCATCCTACTGGATACCTATTGAGCACCTGGGTGCATGGAAAAAAGCAATGTAGATAAAATGCCTTGCTCAAGGACATAATATCAAAGGTATAGACCAGTTCTGGTCATGTGATTGCATTGTGAAAGAAACATTGTGGAATCAATCAGAAAAGGTTGATCATCTAGCTTATAAGTATTGGTGTGGACTGTAAGGTTCATCATAATGATAACAAATTTGGCCCAGTCTTGGTAAAGTTACAAGCACTGTACACAGGAAGATGTATATGGGACTATGCTGTATCTATCTAGGCCGGATAGATATGATAGTTTACCAAATACATAAATTAGTAGGCATTTTCCTGGCAAAATTTGTATCATCACGTATTAGTCAAAACATATTCTTTCACATGATTGGTAATAAGAGCTTCCATTTCATTTTTTGAGAGGGGGGCATTTCCAAAAGTGGTCTAAACCTAAAACTCACATATATATTATGATTGAAACTTTCAAAACAATAAAAACAGTCAAGATCTACACAATTCAACAGGGCTGAGAAAACATCCAACAACTCACCCCCCCCCCCAAAAAAAAGTCTACGTGATCATACCTGTCCGACTTTCGGCTAGAGCTAGAGCAGGCACAACGTATATAAGATCTCCAACGACTTCTGTAAGCTGATATAAGGCATCCTTGTCAGTCATACCATGCTTGCCTCCATACATGAGCTCAATACTATGTATCAAATCGCTCAGGTCCCCTGGTATGAACTTCTGGAGCTGTTAATAAAAAAAGAATCAATTATAAAACAGTGTACACGATCGAGAGATATATCAAAATGTGACTGGAAAGCTCTATTTTTAGTGATACATCGTAAAATACATATAGATTACCCCAGTGGTATAGGCCAATTGGTTAAGGTTCTTCACTCTCACATGAGACGTCTGGGTTCAATTCTTGCTCAATTCTTACATCCTTGGATGAAATGGTTTGTCCACATGTTCCTCTCAACTCAGGTGTATTTAATTTCTGGTAATGCTTGGAAGGGCAGTATTAATATTGATAAGACCAAATCATCATTGGGAAAACATTTTGTGAAAAAGATAGGAGTATATGTAAATGAATAACACCCGAACAGTCTTAAATACCTATTTATTTTGTTTTAAGTGTAAAAAGTATATCAAGAAATATCACCCCTTCCCCTCCATCACCCCCCCCCCCCCCTGCATTAATAAAGTACAAGTTTAGAAAGTGGCCTGGTGATAATACTCTAACCTCAAACTGCAATAGCTTTCTGAAGGCCTGAACATCAAAATCTGTCAGTAGCTTTGCATGCATCCTGTTTGCTAAGTTTGAGAATCCTCCCTCGTGGTTATTGACACCTATCAACAGCTCAGGCCCAGCAGTTAGCTTCCCTGTCATCAGAGCTTCAAGTGGCTCTTCCTCAATAAAGAAACCATCCACAACAGGTGCAAAAGGTAAGGTGGGTATATCAGGGTCTGTCATGTCGACCTTGATGATATCATCAGCAGCCTTGGTTCGCAGGCATTCCACTAGCTCTTTGTTGCTGGAAGTGGGACAAAGAAGTTTCTTGGCCAGCCTCTGGGCAACATGATGAGGATTCTTGGACATCATGATAGGGCTGTGTGCCACCCCGCTCTGCGAGATAGCTCGGTGGAAGAAGCCTCGTGATAAGTGCGACTGGAGGTGGAGGATGACATTGACAGCTCCAGCAGATTCCCCAAAGATGGTGACTCGGTTGGGGTCACCACCAAAGAGCTTTATGTGGTTATGCACCCACTGAAGAGCCATCTGCTGGTCTAGGAGAGCAAAGTTACCAAAAGCAGCTTCATCTCCTGTACTTAGGTAACCTAAAGCTCCTAAACGATAGTTCGCAGCCACCAGCACCACATTCTGAAACAGGGCATATGGAGACCCATCATAGTATCCCGCTGCACCGTTTACATAGGCGCCTCCATGGAAGTACACCATGACTGCTAGGTTCTCTCCGGGGTTATGGCTGGGTGTGTGGACATCAAGATGCAGGCAGTCCTCATTCATTTCCTGTGAGGGAAATGGTCGTGGAAACACGATGGATGTTGTCTCAAGATTCTGAGGGCAGAATGGACCAGACTTGGTCGCATCATATATGCCACCGGGAAGCTTCTTAGTAACAGGTGGAGAAAACCGCCTAGCCCCTACAGGAGGCTCAGCATAGTATATCCCTCTGAAGGAATACACAGGAGTTGTGGCCGCTGCTACATAACGATTGGTGCCTGTTAATATGGTGTCTTTAATCTGCACTTGGGGGGAATCATCTGTTAATTAAAGAAAAAAAAAAAAAGCAAGAGAAGAAAAAATCAATGACATGGCAAACATCTGTATATATTTTATAGCTAACTTGTGTTTAGTTTCTGAAGATCATTTTAACACCTGCTTTTTGAGGGAGTTGTAGTTACAATTGCTTATCAATCTTTTGCCACATAAATAATGAAGTTAAGTTAATAAAGGTAACAAACTTTCATTCTTTAATGTTGCTAAACATAAGCCATATACAATTCAATTTCTTTAAATGAATACATGTATTTTACTAAGTTTATTATGCTACAATAATTGGGTGTGTAAAATCTGTCTGCTCGGAGCAGTTTTCCAACATATTTTGTCTTTTAAAGCCATGCAGGCACAGTCTCAGCTGAACATATCACTGAAAGAAATAGATTGACTTTTACATCAAATACTAAATTCCCATTGAATAACAAAAATAATATTTCATAAACATTAAATGCTTGGCCCAACCAGAGAACTGTGGAACAGTCACAGCTACCTGGACTAACAGTAACACAAAATAAACTTTAAAAAGTTAAAAGTCATAGCTCCCGTGTTTAAACTGCAAATTTAAACTTTACTGTACTCTGTTGACTAAATTATTATCATCATCTTTCAGTATGTCATCCCCCTCTTCATATACAGAAATGAACGTCTGGTATGGGTCATTCTTTCATAAAGCTTCATGCAATAAATGCAAACTTCACATTAGCTTATAGTCATAGATATATAGCCTATACTGAACTGACAATGAAACTGATCTACTTGAACTTTAAAGCACCTAAAATTTCTAATACTTAGCAGATCCCTGCTTAAGTAAACATATAAACAAACTAGAGGGAGTCCACAACAGAGGGGCTAGATTTGTCACTGGCAAATATGGAATAGACGTCCATGTATCAGACCTAAAAAGTGATCTAAAATGGCAACCGCTATAGAGTCGACGTTTTGTGGCTCGACACTCGCTCTTCTTCAAATCCATCAAAGACCAAGTAGCCATATCCAGACCTGAATACATCACACAACCCCAGAAGATACTCAAGGGACATCATAATCTCTCCTTCTCTAACATAAGATGCAAGACGGATATTTATTGGCTCACCTTCTTTCCAAGAACCATACAGGCCTGGAATTTACTTCCTCCCAGTATCGTTGCCTGCGACTCAGTTGAAACCTTCAAAACCAGACTCTAGGAAGCCATCCAAAGGGGTAATATAATCATAGTCCCTCCCCACAACTGCAATGTGATGGGACTCAATTACAAAATGTTCTAGAAGCAACAAACACTCTCTCTCGAGAATGATAACGTTCTTATTGGTCATCTATATATCCCTCTTGAGGATCAGGACCAGGATCAGAACAGAATCAGAATCCCAATATATGCAGTAATGCACACACTTAAGCTACTTCCACAGCATGGAGAGTACACTGCGTTCTTCGCATGCTGTATGGAGCACTCCAGCAAAGCAGAGTCAACGCTAATAGGTATTGACCTCTAGCACTGCACTACGTGTTAATAGGCAGCATTTAAATACATGAATAGTCAATACACTCATAACACATGGATGCACACAATCGTGCCGATGCGGTTGATCGGCAAGTTTAACAGTGGACTCACAATTTGAATTTTTCAATTATTCTTTCTAACATCGGAGAGTTGAAAAAATTATATTTTACTGCTAATTAGGTGTCATCAATCGTCACTAAAGTACCGATTTTGAGTGAAATCTGTTGAGTTTTGTACAGGGGTGTTTGAAATGTTGAGAATCAATAGCACAGCTTTTAATACACAGCCAGGATAGTAATGCACCTATGTGTAGTATAGAGCAGCTGTCACAAACCTCACCAAAGGCAAAGGGTGTCTAACAGACTCAACCAGGCACAGCAGCAACTTTTCAAACAGATTCTTGGCCTCCCAAAATCATCTCTTTCCATCTCTCATCGCTTTCCTCTCAATATTAATGAATTAGTGTGCCTATAGACACATCTACTTGCAACATCCTGTTGCTGATCTCCGACAAAAGCGGAGGGAGACCAAGAAGAAGAAGAACACACGTGCAATTATAAGAGTGGGGCTATGCTTAAAAACTAGATTTCATATTCATAATACACATGCACGTATTACGAAAATTGTCTATTTATAAATAATTTAGGAGTTACAACACATTTCCTATTTGAGATCTGCCTATGAACATTACTCACCAGAAAGACATTGATTCGTACTGAATACGGTGCAAAGCAATGAGAATAGTAAAAGACGCGACATCTTCAATCTTGCTTTACAGAAATGACATCCGTGAAGTCCAGCTGATCATGAACAGCTGATCTAGTCCACAGCTGATCGGGTCGCGCACGCGCGCTTTCGGTCCCTGGCATAGGTGCCTATCGAGGGGCCGTCGAGGTCAAGTGATTATGTGTGATCCTGGCTCCCCCCCCCCCCCCCCATCCCCCTTCCATGTCGAATGTGAGATCTTGCGGAGCGTCTTGCAAAGTAGGGGGGCGCCAAAATGGGGGGCGCCAACAAAAAGGGCAATATGTGGAGAAGAAAAAGTGGCACCTACAAAGGGAAACCTGAAGGCGAAAACAAACCATTTAAAAACTGTTATACCATTTTTAAACAGTGAGTGAGTGAGTGAGTGCAGGTTTATTTACTATTATTTTATTATGAGTATATACCCCTGCATTGTGATAACATTATCAGGGATGTTTTCAGTATTTGTTTCTCTCTTTAGTCTTAACATGGTCGAATTAGATACTTGGTTTTGAAGGTCTAAATATTCGTTTTTGATCAAGTAAAACAAGAAGTCGCCTAGCTCTGCTTCACAGCCAAACAATATTCTAGCTAGATCCGCGGTGTAATTAATGCATGGCGTGCCAATATAAATACAATATTTTTAGACTTTCTTTCCTTAACTACTGGTACACCTTTAGGTTATCAACCCATATCTTAAAATCAGTTTTGAGATTTTTAATTTTTTTGTGGATGGGGAGGAGGGGGGAACCTAAACTTTTTTTTCTGTTGTTGTTTTGTTTTTCCAGCAAAGACCAGAGGAAGTTTTAGTTCAAAGGTGTAATTTTCAGTTAAACAATGGTGTAAATTTTCAATCATGTTCTATATCCCATCCTTCTCTAACGCACACATAAGAGCACCGTGACAGTGCCTATTTTCACCTAATTTTAGTTACATGGGACCTATCAATTTATCATAAGATATTGAAAAGTAAGCCAGGTTATATGAAAGGCCAACACGGGGAATTATTTTTCTCGTACCTGTTTTGAAAATTAAAAAAAAAGAAAAAAGGTAAAAAAGAAATATGTTAAAAAACAGCCTAGGGGGAAAAACACAAATCACAAATTCATACGTTTATTTCCATGCCACTTTATAATAATAATAAAAATAGCTAGGTTCTTATATAGCGCTTTTCAGGACCGAAGGCCGTCTCAAAGCGCTTTACAGATATATAAAATTTTGGTTTATTATTTATTTAAAAAATACCCTAAAAAATAAATTCGAACATGTAGGGCCTACTTTATTTTAATCTGGATCCCACTACAAAAAAATAATGAATAAACTTTACAAAAATAAAAATAGAACATAAAGCCCCTATTTCAACATGAACTCCTCCGTATATGTTTTTTTAATAATAATAATTCTTTTTATATAGCAACTTTTCCCAGCACCTTTTCCAGATCAAGGATATAATTATGGCGCCGCTCCTAATTAAGTCTAAGGAAAATGTAAGAATTGTATGTGTCAAGTGGAAGTGTCGAGTGAAGTACACTGCTTCTTAGAAACGCAGGGAGTTTGTTCCAGGGGCGGATCTAGCTTTTTGCTAAGGGGGGGGGTTGACCAAAATAATGACGATGCGGAGCATCGTCCACGAGCCGCGAAGCGGCGAGCCGATTTTTTTGGGGGTGTTTATTTGAACCCCGTAAGTGATGTTTTCCTGGCATCTATTAACACAATGGAGACCATAAAAAGCAGTGCATGATAACGTCTTTTTAAATCAAGTAACAGTTTAATACATAGTTATATCCAGAGTTATCATGTGTTTGGTTAAGTTACCAGATGAGTTGAATATATTCTCACAATATTTGCACTTGAAAGGGTTTCTATCCAGCGTGCGTTCTTTTTTCTTTCTTTTTTTCTTTCTTTTTTTCTTTTTTTTCCCTTTTTTTTTTTTTTTTTTTTTTTTTTTGGGCCGCCCAAGGGGGGGGGGGGGTTGCAACCCCCCCAACCCCCCCTGGATCCGCCACTGTGTTCCATGTGTTACCTGTATTCTGATTTTTATTTTATTCATAATATAGGGGGTGTATATTCTTGTAATTCGATGCCCATTCATAGTGAGCCCACATGTATTTCAAATGATGGTAATCATATAAGGAAGTGTTCAAGTTCAGTACTATACTAGATGCGCCATCAACAGCGCGCGAACGCTTTTGTAAAACTAAAATTAGATCGATTCTCTAGATATTTTTGGAGTAACCAATTAGCTGTGCGTTTCGATACTATGCTCTCATTATACATCAATAGCTTGCATATAACATATTTTTGAAAAATTATCCCAATTTTATTCATATAAAAATAATTTAAGTGTATTTAAAATACTTTAAAAAATATAAATATGATAAATTATATGAAAAGTATCATTATAATACACTCTTTGCGTTTATTCACAGTGCGGTGTGTACATGTACTAGATTGGCAACTATAGATCGCTTGATCTCTAAACTACGGCAGCTAGCTAGCTATATACGCACGTTGTTCCACCACATTTTTTTGGTGGATTATTTCAGCGGAGCATTTTCACGCAGTGGCCACGGTCTTTTCTGTCGCCTTTTCCGGGGATTTTTATCCCTATTTTCGTCATTACCTGACACTGATTTCTACATTTATACTCTTCTTTTTCATCTGGAGTACCACTTCTGGTACAATGTCTCCTTCAATTTTCTGCTGGCGCTTGATATTGGCTGTTTGGATTCTACCTGTGTGAAAATGCTCCACTGAATTGGCGTGCACGAGTTCCTGCGGTCGTGATTCGGCTTGCAGGAATTCATGTCACTTTTTTTTTTTTTTACTACAAAATCTACTTTTTCACATGATCTTATTTGATCGAACGTACAACGTTCGAAGTGATGATAACTCGAGATGCTGTGAGCAATTTTTTTGCCATGAACAGTATCAAACCGAGGAATACTACAACGGGAAATGATGACTACTGAACGGATATACGAGTGCTCGCCAGCCCGCTGCTCTCCCGGCTTTATAGCTGGTGATTTCGGTGGGTGAAGCGTGCGTGGGTATATGGTGTCTTGTTTCTGATCCCTATTCTTCCAAAATCGATGGATTTGACATTCATGTAGGCCTTCAAAAGAGCATCATGAATTGAATTCCCAAAGAAAAAACAATGGGTATTAGCTCTTTGCTTGCATTTCATACAACGTGCACTGAGTAAGATAAGACGGGGGAGACGCGTAGACGTATTCGCCTACATCATGTACATGACTTGTATTTGGGTCTGTATTGTAATGTAAGACCATGATGACGAATCTAAATTTTGGAGCAGCACACTGTGTCAGTAAGACATTTATTAGAAAAGAAAATGCAATAAAGATCTCGCTTTATCAGTATGTTTTCTCTTAGCTGCTGCCCCCCCCCCCCCAAAAAAAAAAAAAAAAAAAAACTTGAAATCTCTCTCTCTCCTTGGACCTTACCCTTAAGTGCTGTGCCAAGCCTTTTTAAAGGTAAAGACCAGTATTGGAAACGCCCCAATTTCAAAAAATGAAATGGAAGCTCTCATTACCAATCATGTGAAAGAATATGTTTTGACTAATACATGATACAAAATTTGCCGGGAAACCGCCTACTAATTCATATATTTGGTAAATTTGTTTCTCTCATGGTCTGTGAGAGATATAGGGTAGTCCCATATACATCTTTCTGTGTATAGTGCTTGTAACTTTACGAAGAGTGGGCCAAATTTCTTATCATTTTGATGATTCCAGAACCTTGCAGATGCTAGATGCTAGATGATCAACCTTTTCTGATCGATACACAGTGCAATCGCATGACCATAACTGGTCTTTACCTTTAAAGATAAGCTTGAGTTTTGGTAATGATACAAAAACAAATTGTCACAGAATCCAATGAACTTACACTGAATAAGAGGACACTTTTATTCACAAAAAAAATCCAAAGGGGGGGGGGGGTTAGGGGTTATGGGGGGTTTACACACAGAAAAATACCAAAGGGGGGAACTCCCCCCCCCCCCCCTGTGTACGCGCGTGATGCACATACCAGAGCTCATGCAAGAACAGCTATCCATATTCCACCTCTCTCGATCGCCCTCTTCTTCTCGATAGGTACTTGCCACTCTGCGAGTCTATCTGAATTCATTTTGATGTATACTCGCATAGGCCTATTGATTAGCAGGTTCAATTATCGTTATTTTACTTACATGTAATAATCGGGGTTTTTTTAAAGAGTTTTTTTTTTTTTTTTTGTCTTCTTCAATTTGTATGAACAAAGACTTTCAAATATAGCTTAGTTATTTATGAATACAATGTTTATTATAGATATCGAGAAAAGGTAGATATTGACGACATGTTGGAATTAATCTTTCTACAAATACTAATACATGATACAAAATTTGCCGGGAAACCGCCTACTAATTCATATATTTGGTAAATTTGTTTCTCTCATGGTCTGTGAGAGATATAGGGTAGTCCCATATACATCTTTCTGTGTATAGTGCTTGTAACTTTACGAAGAGTGGGCCAAATTTCTTATCATTTTGATGATTCCAGAACCTTGCAGATGCTAGATGCTAGATGATCAACCTTTTCTGATCGATACACAGTGCAATCGCATGACCATAACTGGTCTTTACCTTTAAAGATAAGCTTGAGTTTTGGTAATGATACAAAAACAAATTGTCACAGAATCCAATGAACTTACACTGAATAAGAGGACACTTTTATTCACAAAAAAAATCCAAAGGGGGGGGGGGGGGGTTAGGGGTTATGGGGGGTTTACACACAGAAAAATACCAAAGGGGGGGAACTCCCCCCCCCCCCCCCCCCCCCCCCCTGTGTACGCGCGTGATGCACATACCAGAGCTCATGCAAGAACAGCTATCCATATTCCACCTCTCTCGATCGCCCTCTTCTTCTCGATAGGTACTTGCCACTCTGCGAGTCTATCTGAATTCATTTTGATGTATACTCGCATAGGCCTATTGATTAGCAGGTTCAATTATCGTTATTTTACTTACATGTAATAATCGGGGTTTTTTAAAGAGTTTTTTTTTTTTTTTTTGTCTTCTTCAATTTGTATGAACAAAGACTTTCAAATATAGCTTAGTTATTTATGAATACAATGTTTATTATAGATATCGAGAAAAGGTAGATATTGACGACATGTTGGAATTAATCTTTCTACAAATGAACTTATTCTCCCCATCCTATCAATTTTCGATTCAGAATTATTTCCTCTTTACTCTCAGAGTTGGCATATAATAATACACTGACATAATTTGAAGAGAGCATGCAAGAAGGATCGGATAGATCAGTGGGTTATTTTGAAAGTATCGCGCCATCTAGGGGCAAAGTATACGCATTCTCTCTCTCTCTCTCTCTCTCTCTCTCTTTCCCTCTCTCTCTCTCTCTGTATTTTCAAGCTCCGCAATGAGAATTTGAGGATGAGATGATGTGGATGGTCGGGATGGGCTGGCGTACTGACATACTGGGGGCATGATTGTTCCCTGAGCTTCTGAAGCCTCTGCCCCCTGGTTGCTCATCTAACCGTAATGAAAATAATGCCCGAAACCCCTGAGCTTCCGGGGGCTCAGTGCCCTAGACCCCACCGAGGGCCCTAAGGCGGGTCCCTGGATGTTCATCTGATCGTAATTTAATGCCTAAATCTTTGCTCTACCTGATCGTAAATAGTTTAGCCACCCCCCCCCCCCCACACACACACACACACACACTTTGCTCACTGCCACTGGGGTGGGGTAAGGTGTTTTTCATTATATTGCTACATAATGGGAGTTTACAGGGAGGAGCCACTTAGGCGACTGGCTCCAAAAAATGCCTGTCCAAAACGAAATTGTTAATAATTCATCGTCTTTTTTTTTTTTGATTGATGTATCGAAAATATGTGCATTTTACTGTCTTTCATTCAACCATGTTAGGTCCATGCTTGAACAGAGAATTTAGTTTGAATCAAACCAAAGATTTTGATAATTTATTTTCTTTCTGTTTTAATATTGTTGAATCGAAAGTAATTAAGTGCCTCTTATTTTCTTTTATTCAATTATGTCGGAAGATGGCTGTGTGAGAATATCCTGTCTTTCGGAAAGCAGGCTAATTATACTTTTACAAATGTTTACATCATTTGCCAACCGTTGATATCATAGCAAAGGAATCTTATTTCTGTTGGGTTTTTGCTTACAAAATAAGAAACCGGAAAGTGGTATCCAGGCATAAATCATCATTCCCGGCTGCGTCAGTTCTCCTCATCCCAGTAATAGAAACTTTTAGATTTGCGTGGACTGATACGTGTGACGTCCATTAAAGGCAGTGCATTAAAAGGGCGTCGATCGTAGCAATCCACGTTGTCGTTGCGTTGTGCAAATCTAAAAGTCCCTAATATTGTTTCTGTACAACTTACTACTGACGTAAGAACTACCATTTAACGAGTCTCAACTTTCTAAATAGAATTTTGAAACACATTTTTGTTAATGGTTTGAAAATCAGAGTCCTGCTCTTCATTCCATTACAAGCACGAAAGCCCGTTCTTTGTGATCGAGAGAGGGCGCTGATGACTATACTAGTAATCCTTATAAAAGGCCCTCAAACCAGACCTTCTATTTGAACCATATCTCTGTCCAAATATGCACCCCATTCATATTCAAGGAAAGCAATAAACAATTTTGAAAAAGGAGATTGTGATATTGAAATAAATCACCGGTGTTTATTTTATATACAAATATTAATTGGTAAAAGTACAAGTCGTTACTCTAGCTATCGTGTTTGTTTTTTTCACGAGCAGCCCCCACTCTATTTTATTTTGGAAAAGCGGTTATCACTACATCCGAAGGGTATCTCTCTGCTCAAATCACTGCAGAATCGTAATCGTCCAGGTTAAACTTCTAACACCTCCTAGTAAGGACAACATTGGATTCTCTCGCCTTCTTACCCTAGAAAGAAGTAACGAAGACAGAGAGGTTTACAAACGGAAATACATTATGAATATTGAAATCACAGCCCTGCAAAATAGAACATCTCCGATTGTTTTCTGCCTTCATTCAATATCTCGAAGGCCAAATGTCGCCAATGATGAGTGCGGGAAAGGAAACGGACGAGACACATGCATCATTAAAATATTTTGGGCGGGAAAAGAAGAAGAAAGCTGAAAGGAGGTAGATGCTCATGGATGCAGCGCCTTAGAGCACGTTCCGGGACAAAATATTGACGTAGAGAGGATGCTTCGAAATATACCGCAGTTGCTTTAGGAGAACTTTGTCGGTGGAACGTAACTACAGGGTGTCTAAATAAAACATACATTTTAATGATCTGTATGAGTTTGCAGATAACCTAATCCCATGACTGTATTCTCAAAACATTCTTGCATTACGTGTCACTGAATCGAATTGTCAATAATGTCTTTATCGCCTAGCTGAATGGAGATGTCGTAGATACTCGTTTAAATTTAAATATAACGATATAAACAGGAACTATTGCTGGCCAACGAATAGTTAACGAATTAAATAGAATAATGCGCAGAAGCGTGTGCACTGCACATAATTATCTACGACATAAGGACCAGTTTACGCTCCTTTCTTTAATCTGGTTTGCTGTTTTGATTGTTTCCTACTATGATCAAGAATTTTATAGTGAATAAGTTGTTTATTGCAGACTATGTCTAATATGATCATACCTATCATAAATCTTAGACATCTCTTCCGTTAGTTTTCGCTTTGAACACCTTAATCAGGGCCATTTCCTTTTTTTAAAGCGTATTCTGTTACTATATATTTCACCCCTCTCCCCTATACACCGATGATGTAAAGCAACCCCCTCCCCCTCTTCTACAGTGGGACAGTGCGAAATACAACGTCATTAATTCAAGCGCCAAGCCTGAAGGGAAGTGTCTTGATAAAAGAGACACAATGACCACTCCTTACGTCAAGTGGGTTAATGTGCATTGAGGGTTCAAAAATTAAAGGCCAAATCGATGCACATCTAATAAATATTCTAATACAAGCCAGCCAGTTTCATAGTAGGTGTTTTTCTTAAACGTGTACACGTGAACAAGTTTTATTTATAGAATTTAAAATCACTTTCTGTGTCCCATTTTTTCCTTCAAAATTTGAATAACTGTAATTGTAAAGCACAAATGTAACTCGATTAGCTTTGAAAAACATGGATGGTCATTATGCTGCATTAAAAGTTCACGTGGACGACAAATTTCCAAGGAAGTGCAATTTGATTCGATTGAAGATTTTAATGAACATTTCAAAGTAATGCAGATTTATTGTGACAGTCGATCGAACAACTAATTTAATTTTCTGCATGCTAAATATCTCCGACGGACTAAATTATTATTATGATGTTAGTTTGCTTGAAAATTGACAGATTGTGGAGACAAATATAAATTATTTATATACATAGGGCCTACTGTGTTAGTAAAGTGATTAAAGTGTCCTTTTCTATAAATCAGAAGAAAAGCAAATTAAACATGGCCACCAATTAAAAGGAGGTGCTTGAGGGGTCCTGTCGTATTTTCCATATTCCATTCCCCCTCAACTCTTTCTCTCTCTCTCTCTCTCTCTCTCTCTCTCTCTCTCTCTCTCTCTCTCTCTCTCTCGTTCTGTGTGTCTCTCTCTCTCCTTTTACTTTCCCTTTTTCTTTTCTTCAGCTTACGTGGGGGGGGGGGGGGGGTAGTGGCCCGCGCCCCCTCGCATCTACACCACTGCCTCTACTTTTCGACCTGCCGTGAGATCCTTTTCTTTTTCATGCAGCATAAATCATCAAGCAAGGAAGAGCTACATGATTGTAAAAGATCACCGCGCACCTGTATAAACGAATATATTTACGGTGAACTTTATGGTCGAGATACATCAAAAGTTACCATGATTTATTGGGTCGTTTTGGAGGTGCGAAAAATAACAAATCGTTACTCCCTGATAAAAGAGAGGGAGAGATAGGATTTATCACCGTGTTTGGAAGGAAATAGAATGCTGAAATTTGTAATATTATTGACCTATACCCAATGACGCAATTCCTAAGATCTCGCAAGAGTTATACCCTTCTCCATTTCCACCTTTTCAAGTATATTCTTTTTACTTTTATTCCTCTTTCTTTCAATTGTCAATTAGTTTTAAGCTTTCAGCCGCAGTCTTATCTGTTTTAACGTTTGCAATTAAATACCAATGTCATCAGTTAAAACTTATAGATAAAAGTTACAATATTCATGATTGAAATAAATCTTAAGATCATTAAGAATAATATTCGTCAACGAATATTACTTAGATTACTAAATTCTCTTGTTGTCGATGATTTTAAAAAATTCAATCCACCCTTAAGGGCCCTTTTTTTAAAGAATAAATTTGTATCATACTTTGAATTGCTTCTCCACTGCTGCCTTTTGGTTAATTTCTTTATATTTCGTTACTTCTTCATTTACCCCCGAATTTTTCACTACTTTTTGCTCCTCGCCGTTCGCTATTTTTTTTTGGGGGGGGGAGGGGGGGGTGCGGGGGATGTCGCTGTTTGTACCTGTCTCGTGATATCCCACTGTAATTAGCGTAGGCAGTCGAATTCGCAAGATTACCGTGTGTATATTTGGAGTGCTCATGACAAATCGGGACTGATCGGGTGGATCCGCAATTAGTGCAAGGTGTTTAGACTAACATTATCACTGATTGGCTTGTATATCATCGCGGATCAAAGGATAGGGATTACATACGTGTGATGGGATTCGAACTCCAAGACTGACGATGTATGTGTTCAGACGGCTCAGGGTATCTTGGTATTGGCAATCAGTAGCGGGTCTGGGATTCTCTTGCAGAAATGGAGGGGGAAGGGGGCTTGAATATGAGAAAAATCTCTTTAAAAACAAGCAAACAAAACAAAATTGGGCTTTTACAGTGTTTAGGTGCTCTTTGGACCTTTTCCTTTTGTCGGGGAGGGGCTCACAAACACAACACGGGAAATTTCTCAAAAGTTCTCTGCTCAGTCGCAATTCGACCTCAACCATTAAAAATTGTTCTGAATCCAAACTTGAAAAAGGTCGACAAGGACCTCTGTATCCATGTATGCGATATCCTAATTAATAAAGCCCAATCTATTATTATAATAACGTGATTAAAAAAAAAAACAGAATTGAAATAAAACATGATGTATCATTGCACAATCATAAACTCAAATCAGTATTTTGCGGTAAAACGATAAAAAGAATCTCGCTCTTTCAGAAGCAATTAGCAATAACGTTTTTGTAAAATTATCAGAACAGGAATTCTTGATTCATTGATAACAGAACACTTAACCCAAGATGCATGACTAATCATAATGCTATCAAGTCATCAAATCTGCTCTGATTATGTGACTTTAAATGGGTTATTGCTAACTGCTCGTGCCCTTTCGGCTCACCTAAACACGCTTCACATCAGTGTTGTCAATCGACATGCTTGCACGCTAAAATTGAAATCGCCCACATTACGGGCAAATATTGGGCACGCCATTACCTCATGTTGTTGGACGTTCCTTCCATTTTTCTTCTCCAAAGTCGGAAGATAACAATGGCAATATCCTACGGATCAGAGATAATGGCATTTTTTGAATAGTTTATACATTATGCTACGCGAAACAACAAGAATGTATAACTGCGTGCTTTCATTTCTGTTTTGTTCAAAAAATATTCATTTTGTTATTGAATCACTGTTCTGTTTCGTTCTTCTCTCGTCGTGTTATCGACAACATCGTGCAAAGAAATCTTTATCTGTGTATTTTATAATTTTAATTAGATAGTGAACTTTAAATTGAACAAGACAGGGAAAAAAACAACAGAATCCAGAGCACCAGTATGGTATCTAGTAGTCCAGAATCTGGCCGGTTCTTGATTAATTAAATTATCACGCCATCTTCGGCTGGTAGCAAGTATGTATAGGGGGAGGTAGCGTTGGTGTGGTGGGGATCAAAATTAAATAGGCCAGATTCTATCTAGGTGTGCAGAGGGCAGTGGGCATAGGCATTTTTTCATAAGCATATACAATGGCTCGTCGTTTGGAGAGAAAAAAAGATAATGGCTATGATGGCTAAATAATATAGTGCTTCAAACGTGCATCCATTGCTATTGCTAAGGTCAGATCACGGAAGTATGGATGTAAGAGTTAACTGAAGGGGGGGGGGGGTCCGTTTTACTTGAAAGAACTAACACCAATCATTGTGAAATTTGTAGTTTAACGTGATTCTTGACTTCAAACACTGATATCATGAATAGGGTTTATTTTCCCGTGAGAATACCACCAGCCCTTCAAAAGCCCAAAAGGGGTGGTCACATTTTCCACGGAATATATTTGTTGCACTAATTATTATGCTTTTAAAACAATTTTTTAAATCGAAATAAGGGTCTACTCTCCTATGTAATGAGAGCATCAGTGTGAATATCCCACACCTATAACTGCAGACCTATTGCATACGACTGACCTGGTCTGTTTACGTCCATATAAGATTTACTACATCTACAGCTTTTACGACAATGCCAATCTGGATTGGTTGACACGTTAGTCTTTACGATAAACTCGACTTATAGGTGTCAGTTCCGCCATCTACGCGTTCTCATCAACGATTATCTGATGGGGCGGAGTGAAGAGGGGGGGGGGGGGGGGGGGTGGGGGGCTCCGTATTTCTATGAAATGATCAAAACCTATAGGTGGGTTGAACTTGGCTATTTTTACATCTACTATTAAGGGCGAAATAAAGCATTTGAAACTATTGAAAAGGTGTACGGTAATGATTTAAGTGACCCAAAATCAATCAGTATACGGTTTATCTTGGTAGCTAGCATAGAATATTAATCCAAAACTTTTAAAATAATGAATAGTGTTATCAATTTCGGAATTATAATAGCTTGAAATATAGAACTTCCTCAAATAACTTGGTCATTGCGTTGCAATATTTTCAAACTGGACCGCGTCAGCTAGCGATGTATAGACGAGGGCGTTGATCAGTAGCCCTCTTCCCCAATCATTTCTCAAGCAACGCTGTAAGCCTTTGGAACGTTTATCTGCTATCGACGTTTAGCTCCTCGAAAAGCATTATGGGATGTGTATTTTTCATTGTTTTAGTCACTCTTGGATTATTTACAAGATGCACGAGTGAATTTAAGCATTGTAAGTGTTTTTTCCTCAGGAATGTGATAGGAATAAACAAATCAAAACTTTGACGATTTACGATGAATTTCGCACATTAAAATTATTTGTACATGATAAACATTTACGAAAGATTGCAGTAAAACTTATGCAAGATTGAGAGAATATTATTGGGGTCATGTACCGGTCTCTGTACTTCTCGTATTTGCAAAAAATAACTGTTGTCGTATTCTGTATAAACAATGGCATTCTCTCTCTCTCTCTCTCTCTCTCTCTCAGTCTCTCTCTCTCTTCCCCTCTCACTCTTTCACTCTTTAGCTCACTCCTCCACAACTCCCAATACATCTTTCTATCTTTATATCCATCTATTCATCTATCTTTTTCTATATCCGATACTCATTTCTCCACTCCCTTTCCATCTCTCAAGTTCTCCAACACACAATACACTCCCACATCCACACGCAAACACAAACGCGCACCCACACACACTCACCTACTCACACACTCACACACCCACACACTTTCTCTCCTTCCTTCTCTCTCTCTCTCTCTCTCTCTCTCCGTCTTTCAGAGGAAGCTGGTAAGATCGTCACATACTTCAAAGGTAATTACTATTTGGCAAAGATTTACAATGCCTCACATTGTTGGCAAATTATTGTTGAGTGATGAAAATTTTTCCATAATTCATCTTGTCCATATTTCCCTTTTCAACCCTTCTGAGAACCAATGTTAAATTATTACAATGTTATGACAACCTTCGCCTTTGAGATTTATGGAGCTCCAATGGAATTTTTCGACGGCAATGAATTTTCTGTCGATATTCGTATGTCAATCCATAAAGTATCACCCCCCCCCCTTTAAAGTAGCTAATATATATTTCGTGTAGTCCCTGTTAATACAATTGCATCTATCTCCGATCTATCTATCTTCATGACGACAACAAATTATTTCTACGTGTCATGACAGCAGGAACATTGTTAATGAATTAAGCATAATAATACAAACTCTAATGAATCATACTCTAATAAATCATGATGAAAGTGATCACTGGGGTGGGGCATTATCTTCGTGATATTTAGTAATGAAAAATGCCCAAAATGCTCTGAAGTGGTCTTTTGAACATTTTTCATTATTCCAGAATGTAAAATACTCACTTTCACGCCTTCTAATGACAGGTACATGATTATATATATATATATATTGTAGAAAATATGATTATGTAGGCGTAGATTTGATAATGATTATACAATAATTATCAACTAAAACAATGCAACTTGCAATTACTTTGAAATGCATAGTGCGTAATCGCAAGGGGATGGGGAAACACTCTTTCTTGACACTGTCCAAGAGATTCGTCCCCAACCCAATTTTTTAGGAATTCGCTATAAATTTGTCTATATATAGTGAGCTTTCAACACATTGAGAGAGAGTGAGAACAAGTCTTTTCAATTGCAAAGTGTCTCCCTTATCGGTCACTGCGCTCCATCCTTAGAATGTAGAAAAGGGCGTCGACACTCTTCTCCGCTCGGCCTCCATACGCTTCCTCGCAGCATAGCATTGACCCCCTCCCCCGCCAAGAAATCGCCCCTTGCCTACATATTCATAATTCAACCTTCAAAGATGGACAGGGCGGATGTAAAAAAAATATATGCGAGAGGGTTAAAATGATGGGGGAGGGGGAGCGAAACAGCGAAGGAGGGAACTAGAGAGGTGGAAGGGGCAGGCAGGGAGGCGGGAAGACAACGACATGCAGTGGAAGCGAGGGAGAGTAAATAGATTTTTGTTAAAAGACAGAGAGAAAGAAATGGCATCGATAATTATTAATTGATTTATTAATTTGTATATCATCTTTTCAAGCAGGCATTTTCATGTGCATTAATGTGTCATAAAGGCAAACAAAAAGTCAGAGACGGACATAAAATAATAAAACAAAATATACATTTGAAAAAATACAAGGAAATTGAGATAGAGGCAGAAGGGCGAGAGAGGGAAAAGGGAGAAAATAAAATAAGAGGAAATGGAGAAAGAGAGAGAGACAGAGAGACAGAGAGAAAGAAATGGCATCGATAATTATTAATTAATTTATTGATTTTTATATCATCTTTTTAAACAAGCATTTTCATGTGCATTAATGTGTCATAAAGGCAAACAAACAGTCAGAGACAGACATACAATAATAAAACAAAATATATATTTGAAAAAAATACAAGAACATTGAAATAGAGGGAGAAGGGCGAAAGAGGGGAAAAAAGGAGAAAATGAAATCAGAGGAAATGGAGAAAGAGAGAGAGAGAAGAGAGAGAGAGAGAGAGAGAGAGATAAAGAAAGAAGGAGAGTGAAAGAGAGGGAGAATTAAAGAGAGAGAGAGAGAGAGAGAGAGAGAGAGCGAGGCCTTTAGCGCGATCATCCCTAAGGTGGTAATGCACCATTTTGATGTGATTAGCTGCCCCAGTGCACCTATCAACACCTTCACAATACACCGTCTAAATGCATGATGTCAAAATGGTCTGAAAAAATACTCATAAAAAGCTCGAAAGGTATCACCATTCCCATTAGATAATAGCCTGATTGAATCTGTAAACATTATATCTATTCCATTCCATGTTTTAAATTGTCAATATATAGGATTGTGGAATATTGCAGAATAGAATAATGTCTTAATTCACCCACCGAATGTGAATGTATAATTCGAACGGGTTGAGAGAAAGGTTGAAAATGCGTGAATGTAAAGGTGATAATGGCGCACACACGTTCGAATTCAACATACCTTCCTGAGAGCTAGGAACACACATACACACACACAATCGGATAGGAATATAAAAGCTATGACACAACTAACGGACACCTCCTGTGGTTCACAGACAAACTTAGCCCATATCACCCTATATCTGTTCGAGTTTTTTCTGTAATTCGACAACCTTCCGTGAGTGACAGTTTTCATAAGTTTAATTTTGATTAGTGATTTTTCGGACTGAGAATCAAATTGGCAAGAAGGCGGTGGACGGTGGAGGATGGTCACTTTTTAGTGAGGACATAGTTGGAAGATTATGAAGCGGGGCAAAACGAGCAACGATTTGTGATCGGGGCACCGGTTTCTTGGCCTTCACGTGATCTGAAGCGAGGTCGCCAAAAAGAAGGAGAACAAAATCCAGTATAATTGGAACACATCTTTATTCAAGGACAGAAACCATCATCATTTCTCCTGTGACACTTGGCGCCATTATAAGATTGTTCAGCCTGTTGTGTCTGCTGGCTAGTAAAACTAGTTCAATATAGTCAGTCACCTCGCAAGTTCTAATAGTGACAATTGGGCGGAGTCGTGTTTCTTCGTGTCGATATTATTGATGATCTCGAGATATTAAAAACAAAAGGTAAGCGATATCAATTCTTGACTTGCAGTAGGAAAATGGTAAAATATTGTGTTTCGATTGTTGCATTGATTTGTTAGATGAAAGTGGAAAACCGGCATTTTCATATTCAGAAATAACTGAATCTGATCCAAATGTATATACGAAATAGAGATTTAGACTGTTGAATTGACTAATTTACATCTTCTGACTTCATTTCATGAACAATGACTTGAACGGATATTTAGATGGGTTGACCTTAACGTTGAGTGTGGAACAGATTGGTTAATTTGGTAGTTTGGCAGTTCATGTTCCGTTGCTGGGGAGTGTTATTGGGCAACTATTATCGTGATAACGACAAATGTGCCTTATTTTATATAGACTAGGGAGGGCGGTTACGCCACTGTAATTCACTGTAGTCCTACGAGTGATATTATTTAGTTTGCCCATTGTTGTTATTACGGCTGTGTGTGCATGTGACTGCTAAACAATAATAAAAATATTCTGACGATTGTTCTCAAGCGGACTTACGAATTTTTTGATAAAAATCATACGGTGATTGCCTTTATTTTGATTTTCTTTTGGGTGAAAATATTGACTGTAGATTGTAAATGTACAAACAAGAGGAAAACACGTAAAAGCTTTTCTCAAACTAAAAATTGTCTACTCTCTTTCTCTTTCTCTCTCTCTTTTCGATAAAAATCACAAATGAGCTGTGGATATTTGTCTTTTCACTTGTAAACATTTGTCTCCCTGCTCTTTAACATTTTCCCAGTTCCTCTTTATTTTCCTTCCAAAGTTTAGGTTTATTTGTGTGGCACTCTGCCCCATTTCCTCCACCGAATAACACTACACTTGCGTCCTCTTCTAATTCTTCACGATCTGACAATCTTTTTTCACCCCTCAAAGTTTCGCAGCGGCACTAACGGAGCTGTTTTGGGTGATCTATGGGGCCTATTTCAGTCGACATCTCGATGATAATAGCCGAGACAAGCGCCCCTATTGTAATTTCACACATTGGTTCCCAAAAATGCTTATTTGTGCTCCTCAGATCATTAATCATATTCATCAGCTCAGTGTCAGCAAACGTTTCCCCTTTGTATATAGGGGTGAAATGCAGGGGTGTGTTTCTCAAAGTCAAACATGAAATATTGTCGATTGCACAATTTTTTCACGAAGCTATTTAATCACAGATAGAATCATCTGACATGTAAACGGCTTCAACATTCACGAACTTCACAATCAGTCAACATTTCAGGGATGATATAAATTGTCTCATTGTGACGCGGGGAGGGTTATAGCACCCCAGAATTGAAGGGGAAAAACACGAACAATATCTTGGTGTGCGACACCTCATATTCGGGTAAGGAGGTGGTCTCTTTGTAATCTTATATTCTTAATATCTTAATGAATAAGAAATGACGTAAAGAGTCTGTTCAATGATACATAATGATCCAACGGTGGTTGCCAGCACCCATTATGAAAATTTTTGCTCGTTTTGCTCGCTCGCAAAGTTTAGAAGCTGGAAATGTTTATCAAGCAAGAGACGTTTTAGCTCGACACCCTATGCCAAATTGCACCTTTTATCTCAGGTTTTAAGAGTTAATATGATGAATGGATCCTAATCACATAAGGCTGCGTCCTAATTGTACTTAATTGATTCATTTGTTGATTGGTCGAATGATTGATTAAATAATTTATTTAATAATAAATCTATTTATCAAATTTGATCATTAACTTATCAGTGATTACGTGAGGAATTGATAACCCTGCTATCGCCAGCCACGCCCCTCCCTCTCCCCATATCCATCCACTTATGATACATCTTGATGCTCTCACCAAACAACAAAATCGACGTGTTTTAAAATTACAAATATGTTCACCCTTTAGTAACAAAATATCTGCCAGATATGAATTATGTTTAGCTTCCTCTTCGCCTTTCCTTTCGACCCACTACTCTACAACAAATGTCATTATAATTTGTTCTCGCCCTGTCCCTTATTTGACATCCCATTTTACCTTTTTTTCTGCTGCCTTTCATCTTTTTAATTTATCACATGTGGTCGTTAACATCCCCTGTATCAATGCTATTATAGAAATCACCTGATAATAGAAATAATTCATGCCTTTACATTGAAATACAAGGTTGTTAAGGATCGTGTAGGTGTGAACCATACAATGGGGTCGATTTTAGGTGAATTGAGAAAATGAGACAAAAAAGGGTCTCACTGCAGGTGGAAAGATTGTTCCACCGATTTGGGTCGCTGTCTTTTTTCTTTTCCTCGTGAATAGAGAGACATGAATATGGACAGATAATGATTGGGCTCCCCTCCCATGGGTAATGTGTGGAGTTGATTATTCTGTTTCATCGATGCGGCAAAGCGATTATATAGTTTTCAATTGCAGTCTGATTACCTCCTTTTTTCGCCACGTATTTATGTTTTATATTCTGACCTCTCACAACTCCTTCTGTTGATAAGCAATCATCTTCTGCCATTAGATATTAGTTTATTTTATTATATGCATACGATTCATACCTCTAAATCTCTCTTTGTCAAACTCTCGCTTTGACAACCAATATTTCAAAGATGTTTTATTGATACTTTCCCGTTCACAAAACATATTCCATGGAAGGATACAATCAATCTTTTGCATAAATTATTGATGCATACATAATATAAATCAATAGCTTAAAAACATCTGTCTATAAAGTACATGTTTAACAAAGAGATCATCATGTCAACAATATTTACAGTGAAAAGTAAGACTAATGAAAAACAACCAATATTATTATTGTTAAAATTGTTTGAAACATAAATTATTTCCATTCAAATTAAATTGTTAACAAAATTTGCAAACATAGGAAGGTATTACATGATGGCATTGCGTGCTAGCGGAAATATTGAAAATTTGGTGCCAAATAATGCCCAAGATTTGAGGGCTATAAGGTCAAGAAAGGTCTGACGTGATTTTGTTTTCGTTTTGATGTTTCGCTGCGAACGTATGTGGGGATAGGGGAACCAGATTCGACCATTTAGAGTTAAAGTTATGACAGTTATGAGAAATCTAAAACCGTCGAACCTGTCTTTTCAATTTTCAACAATAGGATCACTACCCATGCTGTACCAATGAATATAATTTCTGTATGACGGTGTTAATACGATTATGGAGTAATTGTAACTGTCAAGCTTTGCTTAAAATCAATATTCCGATCGTTTAATTGGTGTCCAGACCGCACAGACTTTAACAGATTAGCTCACATGATAGGTATTATACATAAACCGTTCACCTTCAATTTTAAAAATGATTCAGTTCTGTTCCTCCAATGACAGCAATATATTTGTTTCCCTTCTTATGTAGGTCTTTTTATTCTATCACTTTCTTTCTTTCTATTGGCACATGCTCCTGTAGTGCGGGCATAGTATTGATATTATGTCAAGTAAAGATAAATCAAATTGCAGTTGAAACGTAGTTATATCTCTTTCTCTTTATATTCAATAAATGTTCCTGATGTAGGTTTGGAAATAATTATGAGCCCTTCATCAATTGTCACAATGATACAACATCTCATTAAAAAAAAAGTATTGATTCATGAAAGCATGTGTAATATGCACATGTACCTTCTAACTGCATAAGCTTGAATCTACCCCCCAAAGATTTCTCAATATACAACTAATTTGTATTGTTCTGCTTTCCTTAAAAATGTATTAGATGTCAAAACTAGAGCTAATTATGTCATTCTGTAATCAACATTAAACAATATACACCTTTCAACGTGCCACATATTCCTTCTTAATTTGGAGACATTAACAATCTCCAGACATGGTATAAAGCAAAATAGTTTCCTTTCTGAAAAAACAGAACGGTGGTTACATTCGGCGAAAAACCTGGGATGAGGCTCCCCTATTATATGTTTAGAGCCTTATCCATGCATTCCTTCACCAGAATTCGAAACGATATATAACACCAATACCCCCCCCCCCCCCCCCCCTCTTTAAGATGTTCTGGCAGCGTCCCTGGTAGCAACGATTGTGTAGAGAAGAAAGAAAATAGCTTATCACGACAGGAAAATTAGTCCTCTTCCTGATCATTTGTACAAACTAAATATAAAATTTCAATCGCCCTCATTGATGACGATAGCATAAATTTCCCTTTTCACCTCTCCAATGCCCTCACTCCGAGACAATGTACCCGACACCCCGATGCATACATTTTTATCTCCGCTTTAGCAGCAGTCGCCTAGCTCCTAATGGTTGGTTACAGTGCCGGGGTCGGAATACCCGATAGAGGTTTGTCTGAGGTCTCTGTTCAGAAACGCAAGAAGGAAGACCTTTGACGAAAGAGATTATCTGCCCAGCATCAGACCTAATTTTACAATCGCTGGTTTTGGACCAGCTTGACGCGAATTTGCAGCGAGAAGAAAATAGCTTAAAAAGTCGACATAGAATATTCATGAGTTCTCTTATTTGTGTCTAGCTTCTTATTGGAGAGAGAGAGAGAGAGAGAGAGAGAGAGATGGAGCAGGTAACCATAGCGACCACTTTTATCAGAAAATAGAAATCGAAGAAGAGGATTTCAGACAAGCCATTTTATGAATTAAATCACATATTCTCGACTGCCAGTCGTTTGTATGGTAAAAGGGGTTGTGATTTTTTTTTATGCTTTCAAATTTCATTGAATTAATGTTGAAGTGAGCATGCATATAAAATTCGTCGATACTATGTAGTTGGTAGATACATACCAGTAACTGATAATGTTGTATTGCATCCCATAGTAGTGTAATCAATTGGCGAAGCGTGTGTCCTGCCAGTGGGGGCCCGAAGGGGAGGGGGTTGTCAGATGTATTAGATAAATAAACTGTGAGAGAACAATGTTATCGCGTGAGGGCGGGTGTGGGAGGTGATATATTTATCTTCTTTTCAGATTGTTTTCCTCCTCCACTCCCCCCCCCCCCCTCTCTCTCTCTCTCTATTCCATCTTTTCCCATTCGATGGGGGGGGGGGGGGCACGTGTCCCACACTCCCAGGTAGCTACATGTACATCTTTGCTTTAGGCTGTATAAATAACGGACATTTGTAACTCCAGTGTCATATCTCAAACACTGGATGAGTTCGTCTAGGGGCGAGGGGGCAGTGACCGACTTTACCCACTCGGAATCAGCAACCACTCAGCCAATTTTTATGTTGCCTAAATTGATTTATACAACTCCACACAGCTGTCTAAAAGTCTATTCAGAGAACTACACTACAATGAAACCGAGACATGGCTAGTATAAATTATTTTGGTAAATTGGATCCAGGGTTCAAGAGACAATGATAATAGAACATGAAGAACGACTGTGATGACATGAGCTCAAGGAATGGGGTGGGATGACACTCCCAATCCATGATGCTAAACTTTTCCCTTTTCTTTTGCTTTATTATCGTCATGTTGAACTATCTGAGCACCCTTCTTTCGTCGGGAAAAGGGGGAGGGGCTCGTTAATAGTTAGCAGTACCCCTTGACTTGCTATGGGGCGTTTTGACATGAGGCACGCGTGGGAGACACATTGCCACCTAGCTAGGGTCTCTTCCCATTGCCAAAACAAGAGTCTGCTATGGACTGAGATGACGGCGTCTAACCCTAATGTGTTGTGAATGATACCAATTGGATTTAGAGAAAGTATATGTCACAGTATTACACATTCATACTGTAAGTAATAAAACTGTTATTTTTATAGAGCGTATGGATACGTTTCGACATTTGAAATACAATACATGGAGTCCAACTGGATTAGGGGCAAACAAATTTGCAGGAGTGCAATCCCCCGTTCTGTACGCGATCTCCGACTGTGCGAGGGAGCATTAAAGCACTAACCAAGATGATCTCTCATTTTTAAATACTGAGAAAAACTTATAGTCGGTGTTAATCATTGTTCAGACAACTATTTTGTGAGATAACTGGACGTTGCCCTCCCCACTCAAAATATAGTCTTAGCGCACCCCTCGACACCCCTCACCCTCACTCGCCCACGTACACACCTACCCCCACCGTAAGACCGCACCTCATGTCCAATGTGAATGTTGTAGCCTTCATGCTGAGCTACCAATCAAAGTATCATGACACTCAAAATAGGGTCAACAATAACATGTATGTCTGTATCTTCAGCCGACACCTGAATTCGATAAAAAGTTTTTTTATTTATTCTACCATCAGGAACGGAAGAAGGCACTCTCAGAACACACATTTCTCCTTATTTCCCAAAACAAAGACACTGAATGGTGTAAATATTGCATTCATAATTATACAAAACTCCATAAATTTCACTTTCTTCGCGCTGCACATGCTTTATTTGTATTATAGCATTTTGGACTTAAACATGTGATGGTATCGTTGCAAGATTTGTAACCTTATTATTCAACTAAGTTAAGGTATGCAGACGGGTTGTGACCGTTTTCTTTAAACCCTCTCATCTTTCTTTTATCATCAATGTAAACTGATATTTTGTTTTTCTCGATTTTTCTGCTCCAAGACCACAAGGAGTATGAAGGTGACAAAGTGTAATCGGGGAAAATTGGGAATCTAGGACATCCATACAAAAAAGTTTCACAACTTGATCTTATAGTTTCTGACGCAATTTTCCAACCTCCGGCATATATGCAAACTGTCTCAATGTCCTGGTTGGCTTAATTGCTTTGATTAGAAATCATTCTTATGACGTAAATATTAAGAAATTTCTTGTTTACTAGGTTATTACATCACCCTATCTGAATCGACAGAGACAACTGAAGCCGAAATACGTATGATATGGACATTCCGTGCTATCCATAAGCTTTCTTATAACGTGATCATAAGATAATACTGCATGAAAGGTGATTAAAGTATGCCAGATACACAGGTTGACCTCATTTCTCACGTGAAATAGGAAAAGAAAAACAAGAATAACAAGAAATCAATATTTATGAACATCTTACTAAGAATATTTGATTTCGTAAATTGTTTTGCGTTTGCGTGATTGACAAGTTTCCCGTGTCACGACCGAAAGGTGAGAATGACTTGGCAATATTTCACGATTTCAAGATAAGATCCCCAGTAGTGTTAGATAACTAAATTGTAATTATGACTTGTCTTGTAATCCGTGCTTCTGGAACATCAACGTATATCATTTTCATATTTGAAATTGCATTTAGTCGAGAAGAGGTCATATGTCAGCAACTGAGACCTTTGTCAATATAATGATTTTTGTAAAACTTGGTTTTTTCTTCGTGTTTCGCGTCTTTTCCTTTCTGCCTTCTCAAAGTCATGAAGTCGATATGATAGTCGAAATAAAGAAGAGATGTCTTGGCCTTCCTCTATTGTAATGTTATTTTGTTTGTTAATGTTGTGTTTTGGTTTTCATTAAGCAATCTCTCTCTCTCTCTCTCTCTCTCTCTCTCTCTCTCTTCCTCGTCCCCTTCTATCCAATGATTATAATATATCCACATTTCTATCTTCATGTACCTCATCCCTCCCTTCAACATATCATCTGTGTGTGTTAGTGCGTGTGGGTGGGTATCGTCCTCCCTCTCTGCCCCCACCCCACCTCTCTCTCTCTCTCTCTCTCTCTCTCTCTTTCTCTCTCAATTAAAGGTTCATGAAGATTGAACATTGCACCGTTTTTCTCTCTCAAATTGAAGCGTGCATCTCACTGGTGTCTCCCACACGTTTTCCTTATCCAAGAACCGGTTTAAGATGGCACAGAGGAAACATAGGTCACGCAGTAGTGGGATAAAGTAAAAACAAATTATTTTTTATAAACCATCACGTCAAATTACCCAGCGCTACTCGAAATAGAGCGATGGTGATTATTGAATGAACTCAACCGAACGGTTTGAAAACAGCGCTCGTGATGCGGTATGAATTGAATTCGGCGAAAGGTCGCAGCATAATATGGTCATGAAGCTAACCGGCATTCCCATTTTAAGGGCTAAATGACAGAAACTAATTAAAAAGTAACTGTAGATATTTTACAGTAAATCTAACATTCCATATAAATTGTTTATGTGCATCCACTCAAAGAAGATCATCCTCGAAAATATGAGGGTAAAGACACAAACCAGAGAAAGAATCAGAAAAAAATATAATCATGGGTATACAGATAGAGTTCAAGCGTCATTATGTTTCTTGGCTGTAGTTAACAAATATTTAGAAATAACGTATTTTACTGAGCGTAATAATGATTGCTAATAGACTGCAAAGCGCATGTAGTAAATGCAGCTATAGTAAATAGATTGAAATTCATCACTCGCAACTTCATGTTTTCATTCCGTCCAACTTTCAAAATCGAAATGTCTGTTTATTGGTTAACTGCGTGTGTTTTATTCTTCCCTCTTCCATTTTGTGTTAATAATTCATTAACCTGTAGTCACGCAGCAGCTGCCGGCCGCATTAGCTACTCCTTTCTCTATTGATTTGTATTTATTTCCTTCTTGTCGCATACAATAGACCCGGGGTGTTAATATGCTCATTTATTATAGCTCGTGATATGGTTTCTATTAATATTAACAAAGTAGGGTGCCATGAATTGGCAAATCAGTCACAGAGGGAGAGGATTATGCCCTCACTTTCATGCCAAATAATGAATAAATTGGGACATTATCCGAATTTATCACACGTTTTATGTTCTTGTGAAACCTTTGGCCTTTTCGGTAAAACTCGCTACTGTTTTTTTTTTTTCTTCCTTTGTTTATTTCTTCTAAATGTGTGTGTTTGGTCGGACTTTAATGGTGGACGTTCATTGTGGACCTAAATTGATGTGACCCTGGCAAAGAAAGGAGATATTAAAAGTTTTATTTTGTATATTATGTTCCAAATACGTTAATGAAAAAGAGGAACAATTATAAAAAAATGTTATGTTATGACCAATGAAATCACGTAATACAAAAATCTTTCAATTTTTACTGACTTTAGCTGAAGTGTTAACCCAGCTTTAGTTAATTTCACAGCATTTTAATGTAATTTTATCATCGAAGGCCGAGTATTGGTTGTTTCGCCCTTGATCTGAAGTATAACTTTACTATGATTTCACGTGTTCCATCGAAGAGAGTGAGTTGACGAAAATTAAAACGTTTATATAAAAATTCAACCCATTCAATGTCGATCTAATGATGTTTGTGATACAATTCTATTTTCGATATATTTTATGGACAATCGCTCATACTTTTCTGACTCGAAGCATGAAACAGAGACATTACGACAACGTCATCTATTCATGCCAAAATCTGAACTATTTCCCCATTAAAAGAAATTTATCATCATATCAAATAGGCGTTCACCTGCATACTATTCAATCCTTCCATTTTTTATGAATATATATTGATACCCAACCGCACTACCGCCATCAAAGGCACCAATTTCACGGCTAATTTGCATATCATATTTACGTTATAGCCATGGTGATCACATAAACAACTTCAACTAATGCAAGCCAATTATTACGTTCACATTATCATGACACGCAATAACAAGTCCTTTTCAGAGACTAACTTTGAATAAATGGGCATTATTTTCCTCACACAAAGCAGCAATGACTTGACTTTAAAACAAATCTCCTTCAAGTGTCAGTTTTGAACCCTAGTTCACAGCAACCTTGGTTCATTTCTTCCTTCATAGCACTCCAGATGTTAGTTCATTCACCAAATTCAAAATATCATTTTAGAAATAAATCATGCACATATATAATGCTAATTCACTTGGTTACAATGTACTTTAAAATTCATACGTAATCGATATTGAAGCAGCTGCCACTGCATAACAACTTTCTATACGTATATCAGATAAATATATTTATTATTTATGATATTTCTCATCTTAGTAACAAGGAACAACCCTCTTTTTATAATCCTAAGTAAATAAAATCTGCTGTGCAGCTTTTTTTTTTCTTTATAGAAATTGGGGTTGACTCACTACAGTATCATAGCCATCTAAATGGACACCCTTGTCTTTTAATCGGGCAGGATATTGAATGTAAAGAAAATAAAAATCATCCAACACTACTTTTAGCTTCCCAAAGGAAAAAATGTTCAATTTATATCAATTTAGTGCTAATTGCCTAGGTACATTGTAAATAACACACAAATTGAAAATTCTGTACCAATAGCTTTCGATCCACAAGACTGTCTTTTCTCCGAATAACAATAAATAATGAAACCTTGAACCTGACGGATGAATTATTTTTTATGTCATTTTTCCATTATGATACCTTTCTCGTGATAATACAGAGTCGATTATTTCCATTCAATGAATGTAAACAAGATTTTAATATGTGGCTAGCTATGCGTTGACGATGATAGTCTCTTGGCACGCGAATATTATTGTGGACGCAAACAAAATTAACACCTTTTTTCAATATTCCGTTGTGCGTTGAACGCCCACGTTCTCCCCTCCCCCACTTCCTCCCCGCCCCGCTCTCTCTATCTCTCTCTCTCTCTCTCTCTCTATTATTATTATATATATAATTCATGTATATATGTGCGTGTGTGTGTGTGTGTGTTTGTGCGTGTGTGCATGTGTGCGTTTGCTTGTGCGTGTGTGCGTGTGCGTGTGGGTATGCGTGCGTATGTGTGCGTGTGCGTGAGTGTGCGTATGCGTGTTTCTGTGTCTGTGTGTTTATGTGTGTGCTCGTCCCCTCCCCTCTCTTTTTCGTAGTTATTATTGATTTCATTCCAAAAAATTATATCGTTATTTATGCACTGCACATGTTTTAAGTTAAGTGAATTAGCCTATGTTATTATGATGGGAAAATTGTTATTTGAAGGCTTATTTGTATTGTTTTTATATTAAATAAATTCAGAATAACAGTTTCGGAAAAACAACAAATTATTTTCATTAGTAAACATGTTTGTACAACATCATACATGGTCCACAAATCAAATTTTCAACGTAGCATATATTTCTTTGAGGTAAAGAACAAAGTTGAAAAACTATTTGAGAACATGGACCCTAATGGAATCAGTTCCAAATCACTGTTGATGACGAGGTGAAAATGCAGACCTCACTGCAGTAATAGATTTTGACGTATTGAGGGAAGTGACCTGGGTGAAAGTTATACATGCAGGAACTTCACTAAGTGAAAGATATTTTGCACCTTGAAAGGTGTATGCACTATAGAGAAACCCACCTTAGCTTGATAATCAAGATAATACGGCAATAGAATCGATTCTGATACCAGTGGCCAATATCCTTAGATAGTGCACTGCACGTCTTTCATTTGCTGAGGAGTTCCCGACGACAACTAAACAGTTTCCTGATAGGCGGAAATAAATAGTCACGCTGCTTTACCTATTCGTTGCTTAGGAGGACGTTTCTCCACCTCGAATCCCCCTCAAAAAAAGAGTGAGAGAGAGAAAAGTGGGGAACGATAATGATCTTGGGTCCCTTAGTATTTATTCGTTTAAAAGTTTGACATGACGTGTTAAAGTTAACCTCTACTTTCCCTGGAAATATCTCATTAACGCTTGGTTTCACTCGTCCTGTATAACTGATCACATTTTATCAATTGAATTTTGATCGGATCCGCGCCAACTTAGTCATGATTTCTACATCTCTCTCTCTCTCTCTCTCTCTCTCTCTCTCTCTCTCTCTCTCTCTTTCTCTATCTCTCCGGAGTATCGGAACGCCGAACCCCAGTGTCCTTTGCGACACCCTAGAATCGTATTCACTCAAATCTTAACGCACTTGAATTGTCGAGGGAAACGTACGTCGTAAAGAGATTTGCGACTTGTCACCCTAGTCCGATTGATGATACACAAGGGGGCATCGGTAGACCATTTTGAATGGAGTAGAAGGGGGTTTGTTCATTTTTCACAAAAGTTTGCCCCACAATTTCCAACGAGTAAAAGAGTTGTCTTTCCTATTTGTCCACATAGATTGGAGGGGGGGGGGATCAAATTTGCCGACGACATCCCTGCATCTTTTGTAGTTATAATCTCATGATGATGAAATATCAACAATAACATTAAGAAGACTTGAATAAAAAATTATAGAATATTGATTTTCTTTGTTGTTGCACAAATAGTATGCAACTTTCGAGCTTGCAAGACTCTTTTTCGACGTAGCAAGAACTGTTCTTAGCATTTTAGTGAATAATGAAATCAATTACTATATAGAACAGGAAGAGGAACTGTCGTCTCTACATCGTAGGTCAAGGACAAGGACATTTCTAAGTTATCCTCCTCTACAGGCGCGTACGCAGGATTTTTTTCAAGGGGGGGGGGGGGGGGTTAACATTTTTAAATCGGGCAAAAAATTTCGCAACGACTCAGCCAACCGCTGAATAAGCGGGGGGGGGGGGGGGGGGGGGGGGTTAAGAGGACACTTTTTTTTTTTGGTCTCGAAATTTAAAAAATGGACATTTGCTCCGTTGGGTGGGGGGGGGGGGGGGTAAGGTCAATGTTTTTTTAGGTCAGCCATTGGTATTATATTTTTTTCTTCTTTTTTTTAATTAAAAAAAAAATACCAAAGGGGGGGGGGGGTTCCTCCAAAATACACACGTCGAAAATACCGAAGGGGGGGTTCAACCCCCCCCCCCCCTGCGTACGCGCCTGCTTCTCTATATTAATATTTCTGGGGTTTGATTTTCATTGTAGGCCTATTTATTTTGTAAAATTATATTCCATCAGATACTGAACGCGATAAGTTAGGCTTTGGCCTCGTTTTTTTACCATTGAATAACCAAAATTAGGCCTACATTAGTTTTGTGGAAATCTTTTTTTTTAAAACAGATTTGTTTATCTCCCTCGCGATAATGGATTTTGACTTTTGATATCCTCGATCGATAAAATCGACATGATTGGATGATCCGAATAGGAAGAGGTTTAGCGATCGTTCACGGGTCACAAAATTTGCGACAATCTCAACTATTAAAACAAGCGCACGTTCCTGCTAAATCATAATTATGTCAGGGCAGCAATAGAAGATAGCCTTATAAGGCAATAGTTTCAGTCGTGGTTGGTATGTAATGATTCATTTCTACTTCATCCAAAGTATTGATACAATTAGCAATCAAAATGTAACCCGCTACTGTAATTGAAAACAAAATGAAGATTTGAGAGAATTATTAGTCAGCTAATTTCTTCCAAATGCGATACCGAAATAATTGTTCTTATTATAGGATTATAGCACGCTACATTTTTAGCGAGCAGTTTAACCCCCAAAACTATACTATGTGTATATCCATTCCTTCAGCCCATACACACTGACATACTCATGAAAAAGCGACGTTATACGACGATGGCAATGACTTTTGTAAAAATCAGCAATTCCGATATTGTTGTCCATAACCTAAATGTGCGAACACCACAATGGTGTATTTCTGTATTACGTATTTCGAAAATAATTGCCATCTTCACATGTTCTACTTTGCCGGCAAAAGTTCCAGCCGGGCAGCCCCCCCCCCTTCCTCCCACCAAAAAATGGTAATCTTTTTAATTTCATGTTTGATGAAATTTGGACTTCGACGACAGAATATAATTTGAACGGTGTGAGAGTTTCACAGCCCCGCGCACTTCTCCAAATACGAACCAAAACTCAAAATCACTCCTTCCTCTTTCTTCCCCTCCCTCTCTCTCTCTCTCTCTCTCTCTCTCTCTCTCTCTCTCTCTCTCTCTCTCTCTCTCTCTCTTTCCCTCTCGTCTGTTTCCCTTCTTTCTTTTTTACTATCTAAGCAGCTCCCCTCTCTTTCAATTCTCTAGATGTCCTTACTTCTTTTCTTTACAGATTTATTTGTATAGATGGTGTGCTATTCAAATTTGATGATAAATTTCAAATATTGACTACTACGTCAGAGTTTCTCCAAAGGAGAATCAGCACTACAGAAAAATTAAAAAAAACTTGAGAAACATTTATTATCATGATTCGTGACATTCGGAAACATATACAGCCTCCTCCTAATATCAGAAACGATACTTTTTTTAATATTTATTTATCAGTAAAATTGTCAGTTTCAGTTTTGATATCTGCTGACGTTTTTTTTTTCTTCAAAAGGGGCAGGAACCTTGGACAGTTCATCGACGGGTTACCTTGAAATTGCATGAACATCATGTGAACAGTTTTTGATTTTATGAGAGTATGGTAATGTGTCATATCATTGTGATCATGCGTGGACGGTCTTCTCCCTGAAATTACTTGCTGGTAGTGGTAACGTAGCTACTGGGAAGGGGGCCTGTCTACCCCCTCCCCCATCGAAAAGTGAAGAGGGGAGGAAGGGAAAGGGGGAAAGGGAACGTGAAAGAAGGTGTCAAAAGAGTTAAAGCCTTTCTTACTCTTATCGCAGACGCACCATTAAGATGTATGCTAATTAATGCATTTTTACAACAGTAATATCTTGTTCTTCACTCTGCATGGCTTCACTATCTGAGTATCGACTAAAATACCTTCCATAAATTAGCGATCGTGATAATTTATCGTCATAATCGTGATAACATGCTATAATATGACAGAAGGCACGACAGTGACATGACAGAACTTACATCACTATCGTGTGAACGCAACATTATCATGGTATATTTGCTCTCTAATATTGACAATACCTCATTTCCTGGATCATATTGATATGAGTGACAGCAATTTATACAACCACAAATCGTCGATCAATGGAAAATCACCAGGAGATCGCAAACAAGCGCCAAGCTTTTGATTTTTGTTTCCCTGAACTGTGATGAGATGCTTAAAGCATATTTAGTTTGGAAAATTCAAGGAAAAAACAAGCCGGTGACACCTCCATTTTAGTCCTGTTGTTGACGATCTGTAAAGCATCAGACGTACAGACAAAGCGATTCAAGCTAGAGTGTACGAAAAGAAGGAGATGTATGGTGTAAAATATGGACAAATAAAAATTGTATGAGGTGAAAAAAATTCGCTCAAATATGCATTGCTGGAAGCGTTCGTCTATTGTCACTCTATTTGAGCTTTCCGGTTTGGTAATATTGACCTTTCCCTACGGTTTGCGAGCAATCTTTTTGTTCATCTTTCATGCTTTTGCCTCTATTCATCTCCACGTCTTTCATCGATGAAGGTTTCGTCGCTGGAGGGCGAAATGATATGATGAATACCACTTTTTTTTCCCTTCATTTTGATTTGACAATTAATCAGAAGCCAGGTGTTGACTTCAAAATGCCGACGGTTGAACAAAAGGGGAAGTCCCTTTGTGATAGATGAAAAGCTTGACTTCTAAATGATCATCCCTCTTTCGCTTTATCGCGTGTCAATTCAATGCCACTTGCATGATTTGCAAATTATTTCTCATCCCTTTGCATGAATAGAAAGGACATGACGGGGAAAAATTTAAATGATACAAAATTGAAGAATGTTTGCTCTTGATATCAAATCAATCTTCGCTCTTTGACACATATCAGCATGACTTTCATGTTCTTTTTAGTCGATTAATTACTCATTCGCCATATCTAATACCTTCATTAACAAAAAAGGTAAAATCATTTTTGCCCTTGAAAACACCTTTGTTCGCAGTTTATTTATAGATAGAGATCGTAGATCAACTCCTACATTGCAAATGTTATTGTACATAATACATAACCAGCGTGATAAAAATTGTTATGGAATTACGGATTCACAAATAGTAAATTTATATCCATTTTAAGATTTGGATTCGCTAGACATCGCTCTTTCCTTTCCGCTCTGATTTCCACAATTTGTACGACGCGAGACAGACATGTTAGTCTCGCGGGCCTTCTGGCAACTTTTCTTTGATTTTACGAGGCCGACTTTAACGGTCTTGTGGACTGTCTGTATATATAGTGTGGTATCCCCGTCACCAGTCGTTGTTTTTGAGGAACATTATGAGAGAAACAGTTTGGCTCTTTAGAAGAATTCTTCCTTAAATGTCACGAAGTTTCTGAAATCCGTATAGCCCCAATTCATGATAATAAATCACTTCCACACGCAGTTATCTCTCCCCTTTTCAACATTTGTCTACCCCACCATCCCAATGATCCCTCGGTGGTGCTTTCACAGTGAACCTGACCAAGTTCGTTCACCTTTGAAATAAAGCTTAAAATCGTTCATATCTGGAATTTCATATTTTCTCCCCGCTGCCCAGAATGTTAATCCATGTAGGCAGCTGTACATGAAGCTTAGGTTGTATTCCTGAGAAAGACATGGAATTTCCGTTAGAAATCCACCTAATTCGGGAGTTTTATCCGTGTCAGATTAGCCGGGACTGACTTGCTGTGGATATCGAAGAGTGTATACTGGATATGGCAGGTTCTGTAAGTTTCTCCCAAAAGGGACATCATGAATTTGAAGAACACTATTATTAAAGCAAAAGTGATAGATGGCAAAACAAAATGATTGTAACATTAAATATTATGTGTAAGATAAATCTCTGCTATCATGTTGATAAAACGATTTATCTTTTGTTTTTGCTCATATAGGCCTATGTTGCTTTCTCTCTCTCTCTCTCTCTCTTCTTTTTATTGCCTCTCCCTTTCCCATCATGTATACTAACACTGACCAGTGACGTGGCGAAGCGTGACTTTATGAAGGGGCGCTGGCACAGAGGACGGTGTGAGTGTGTGTGTGTGTGGGGGGGGGGGGAGTCACCAGTATTACTAGAATGTGTATGGTCACCGTGAAGGAGGTATGGGAAGGGGTCGACTACCGCCTAATTAAAGCTTTTTTTTGTACTTCCTCATTTCTCCTTTCACCGTTTTTTATTTTTGTTTTGTTCATGCCATGGGGGTGCCCCCGTAGCTTAGTTTATAATTCAATTCAATTCAAATGTTTTTTATTTAAATCCAAACACATAAGATCATTCTCAGTTTGTTTATACATTGGTAGCACACTGATATAAACTAACCTATATCTACATCCATAACATCGTTCCGTTTGTCTGTCTCTGTTTCAACAAGATTATATTTTACTCGTATCTTAATAAAATTTAAATTTTCTTGTTTTACAGCATTCAGAGGTCTCACAAGGGATGCCATAAGAACAAAAGACACTCCTGTGAATTCCAGCCTCGAATTTTGCCGGTAAGTCGGCAAATATATACAGGAATCAGTAACCTTTTAGTGTGTACTTATAACAATGATTTACATCTAGAATATACGCCAAATTATTTTTGTGGGAAAGTCATATATAGGGTATTATTCTTACACACGCAACCATTTTTCCTTCTTCTTCTATAGAGCATCTTCAATTCTGTGAGAAGTGCTTAGCGTTTAAGTGCAGCTATTAAACATCTTCCCCGCACCTTTACAGATGCAATAAGCGACAGAATGCCAACCGTGCACGATGAAAAAAACGTATTGTAAGCGATATGTCAGGGTCATGCAAGGTAAACCAAAATGATAATGATACATCCTTCAAACAGGAGAGGTATGGAAGGAAAGAAAGGGAAGTTAAATAGTCGTTCGGATAAACGACCAGGCTCTGTTACGGCCCTGTCTCTTGAACTACTAGGGTAGCATTTCCGGGAACTTCAGGTGGAATTCAAAATGGCGGAGTGATCCTTATAAGTTGTATTGTGTTGCGTTAAGTTGTATAATACTAAAGGTATTGGATCCCTTTTGCGGTAAAATTCCATGAAATTTGGCAAAGGCCAGCAATAACCCTGAACTATAACCTTAATGAAATCTTACAGGCATGTGATTTAAAATATTTCACAGAGTTTAATTTTGTATAAAACACTGCACATTAATGTATGAAAATTGTGTCGGAAATGATAACAAACAAACTTAATAATTATCGCAGCGTGTCTGGGGAGCCCTATCTCCCGTTCGATTCCCTATATGTCTTAAAAGACACAGTAAACACATACATGAATCTCATTTTCTCGAGGAAATTCCCTTATATTCTTTGAACAAACTTATAATCATTTGGCAATCCAACATTGGGAAGGTGCAAAAGCAGTGTCCACCAATTCTTGATGTCATGACCCTTGGTTTGAATGTGAAGTTGATGAGGTCCAGTTGCTTCGCTAGAGAATTAGAATAGGGTAGAAGCTCACCAAACTACTTGAATATCGACCATGGTTGCTCACTCTGCAAACCAACAGCCATCGTCACACTGTGGTATGGGTACAGGAATTTAAAGAGGGGAGGGCGATGAGTAGAAAGAAAGTAAAGGAAAAGTAAAGAGAAAGAGGGAGAAAGGGAGAGAGAAAGAGAGAGAGAGAAGAAAAAACGGAGATAGATGCCCTATATAGACCGCTCACTCTCTTCAAAGTCATTCGGGAAAACTTTTTGTTGAGTATCAGGCCGAGATCCGTGATTTGTTTACGATTTCAGGTACCAGTGTATAACTGAACATGCTAAACCTAACCTGAGATCGACAACTACCCTGACCCTTTTTGCGTTAAAAATGAAAAAAAGACTCGCTTTTAAATCTTAATGAAATTTTAATAATGTTAACTTAAAAGCTACAAAACACGTTGTTTGGTTGTCATATTCGTGTCAGATGTTTTAAAAATGACATGACTAACTAGGACAACCTAACAGAAGCATCGCAATTATCCTGCGGCCATGTTTAATGCGAAATAAACATTGTCTGACAGAGAGAGAGTACCGAGCAAATATCATCTGTGAAATGTGGGCGGATTTTGTTCCAAGGATACCCGCGCTTTTCAAAAATCGTGTTACTGCATAACTCGTCTACAGTAGATGTTAACTTAGACTTCCGTCATTTTTTGTATGGGGCATATATTTATACACTAATAATTGAAAGAGAATCGTTTTTGTATGCTATTTACGTCTTTTTTCGATTCTCTTTCTTTCTCTCTCTCTCTCTCTCTCTTTCTCTCTCTCTCTCTCTCTCTCTCTCTATCTCTCTCTCAATCCCCCATGCTCTCATTTTTCTACCACAGTGTGCATTTGAATGTTTGCTCCTATTTTATGAGACCGTGTCTTTATATAGCAAGAGAGAATGTCAGACAGATTGGATTCTGATAACTCATTCCAACCAATCTCCATCATTCTAATCCTAACACCTTGATTTCATAATTCTGTCCAAGATAACGTAACAAAATGTTTACAAAAAGACCCAAAGGTTTATCTTCAATATCATTTCGCTTCTACACCAATCTTCTATTTATTCTCACTCAAGCGTAATAATCCATTTTCTTCTTTCACTTAATCTAAGCACTTAACCTAGGCATTAATACCCTTTCATTTCTTTCTGACGATTGCTCATACTTTCACAGTTAAGTTACATAATATATCCAAATTCGATGGTGTCCGTTCTATTCCTTATATCCTCTCTTCAAAACTTCATTACTCAGGTCGTTATTTCATTTCTTTACATTCTCTATCCCCCATTAATCTATACCTTCATTCAGAAAAAATTATTCTAGATAATATGTACTCTTCCATCGATATATATTCTGCCATATGGATTAAAATCTTTAACCAACCATCTATCCGTTATTCCTTAAACTGTCGTATTTGTATAATGTCATGTCATCATTATCAACAAAAGTCGTCGCTAGATGGGGTATGGGAGTGTAACCATCACACCCCTTCCCATCATTATATATTTTCTCTAGACAGATAATTATGTTCATTTTAAAGCCTTGTCAGCAAATTAAAAAACATTAACAACTTTTTTTGCTTTTTTTTCCAACCGACTTGTCTGGAAATTTGAACAAGCAACCCCACACTTCCTATTAAAAAATGGTCTAGTGATTCCCTCAAACCTTTGTATATACACGATGATTGTGAGCAATGTGTACAGCAAAATTGTTTCAGATGCGAAATGGATTCTCCATACTTCCTCTGCCGTAACGGTCAATTTTGAAGATGGAGATTATTTCTGGAACATGAGAACAATAATGAAATAAAAGGGAAGATAAAGAGAAGGGTAAGAGAGAGAGAAAGAGAGAGAGACAGAGAGTGAGAGCGAGAAAAGCGTCATTTTATCTTCGATGGAGTACACTAGAAATACGACAAGGTCTCACCCCATCATCAAAGCGCTTTACTGTTACCAAACTGTCAAAATATTATCGACGAAACATCCGAATATGTTCTGAGGATTGCAGGTGATAATCAATGTCACTGGATGGGTGGACACGTGCTAAAACCATGGACGCTAGATGTCAATATCATCCATGGCATGCAATCCAACACGCTTTCTGTTATTAGATACACCAATAAAAATGGAAATGTCCACTAGCGCAATTCGATTTAAGAGCCTTGTGAAAATATTTGTGGGAAACGTGAGTTACCAAAGACATTCTTCCTGTTTCAAAGTGAAGATTGAAAGATAACTGCGGTAAAATAAATATAGCCTATACAAACGTGGTGCGATGACCAAGTTGTGGCGTTCACTTTTTGTCCACGTGATCAGGGTCATTCTATCCAACCGTGCGGTTTCATGGACATTGATGATAGACAGGCAGCAATCAAGATCTGTGAATGTGCTCTGAATACTATTTGTGGCGAAATTGAAGAAATACATTCTTTGGCACGTCGCACATTAAAAAAACAATTTTTATGCCTCATATCAGACGTAAGTTTCTATAAAATCAATATTTTAAAGACACCAAATTCTTTTAAAAAGACACGTCCCCTCTTTTTCTGATCATCTGAATTTTCATAACTATGCACAAATTGTACAATCCTTCTTAATGCACAATATTATACAATGCCATCCCAACCGAAAACAAATCTCAACCGGGCCTGTATACAATTGGTCCTAAAAAGAGCCCTACACCAACACAATGACACTTTATCCCTGATATTTGATTTGCATTCTATGTAATGCCAATATCATTCAGTCCCCCCCCCCCTCCTCCCTTTGATAAGCTTAGAATAGGAATAAATTGAACATTAACAAAATCGGCCGCGCAGGGAAAATATACAAACAACCTGTCCTTATCCATAATGGGTTAGAATATAATTATTCATGCATCGTGCATGTTATTGGTGGTTCCCCTCTTAGCCCCCTTCTCATTGAATATCCTGACTTCGCCACTAATATTTTTATACCTAGCCCCCCCCCCCTCCACACACACACACACACATACACAAAACCGAAGTTTTGTCATAAGTCATGATTTCATAATAACTGAATTGATACCAAACACTTTTTTTAACCTTTTTTTTTATAGGAAAAATTTAACTGCACGTTTTGGTCTACCTTTGTGGGTTTGGCTTGCATGTGTGCTGTCTGGAGCTCTCAACATAATGACGGAAAATGTGATAACGGATAATGAGATAAAACTCAATCGTCATTATATATTTTCTCACCTGAACGTAAACTTCTCCTGATCACGCATAATCCATGGATTAACGCTATGATCAGCCCATTTAATCCCTTGCTTTCCATATTTAACGCTCTTATCACATTACCGCGGCCTCTTAAGCTTGCCTCTTTTATCCCATTTTATCCCATTTTGTCGTTCGTTCTTGTTAATAACATATTGCATATTTTGCATCGCAGTATTTATAATGATGAATCAATTAACGATCTCCCCTTTTATGAAACTATCAATTGAAAACACTCACCTGGCCTTATCTCGCATATTTGATGTACCTTTTATTTCGAATTGTTCGAATTATTATTTTCAAAAGATGTTTAAAAGTCGGGATATAAAAATTAATTTGGTTGTATATCAGAATAAGCAATTGCCTTTGATGTTATTTTAATGTTTCCGAATAAGTTGGTGGATCTATAAGCGGTGTTAAATGTGTTGATATAATTATTATAACACTAATTGTTCAGTTAATTGGTCACTAATGTTGGAAAAGGATCGTTTCGTAACCGTAGTTGCCCAGTCTAAAGACGATCTCGCCACACCTGGAAGGAACCCCCCCCCCCCCCCCACCACCGCCACATCACCTTTTGAAAGTATTTTGCTGTCCGTACTTTGAACTTTCAAAAAGTTCTCTTACCCTTTGCTAATGTGATAAGATAAGCTATCAGGCACAGAGTATTAGGATGGGGAGGGGTAATAGGGCTAGGACAAGGAGGTGAGGGGTGAGAGGGGGATACCTCAAAACATTAAGCCCCTCTCTCCACACCTTACTATCTTTCCTTCCTGCCGTTCATCGGTGAATTACGGCGCCGATAGACGCGCTAAATCCACCCAGGTGCATTCTGGATTTTCTTTTCTGGGCGAAGAATTCCTAGATATATATTTCTAAACCAGTTTGTTATCATGTTACTTGAAGATACATAATCTCGGACATCTCTATTATAACAGTCAAAACATTAACCCCTGCTTTATTAGCTGTGACGATTATCAACGCATTGAAGACATCCATCTTGATGTTGACTTCTACTAAAACATATACCAATATTCTGTTACTTGTCTTCGCTTTGATTAAATTATTAAGAGAGTAAAATTGTGATCGTAATAGTATGAACTAAAAAAGAAAGGAGATATATTATCATTAGTGATGAGGACAGGGGGAAGAAGATGCAGATAGATAATAATAATAGTGAACATTTATAATGCGCCATGTCTGTCAAAAATGACACTCCTGGCGCAGTTGTGTGAAAATTGTATAATTTATAAGATATACCAGGAGAGACGGTTAGACATCTCAAATAGAAACATGAATGATGAAGGAAGGGGCAATATAGAATATTTTCAGTTGGTCACAGCATTCTCTCCTGTAGCTATCATACGAGTCGGTTACATCTTGCAGTGCTCAATGTACCTGAGCATCATTTCGTGTTTGTAGGGCATGTAGGCTATCACCATGATCACTAGATCGCTTGAAGTCACATGTGAGAAGCACTCGCTTTGATGATAATCCAATATTTGAGATTCCACTCGGCCAACAGCACTTCAGATCACCAACCAGAATAATGAAGAGAGAGAAAGGTATCGCATTTCCAACAAACTTCAAATGACACCGACATTTTGGGGGGATTTTGTTCTTCTTCTGTAAGCCCCTTTTCTCCCCCAGAACCCAGAACCCAGAACCCCCCCCCCCCCCCTTCTCTCTTTCTTTCGTAGGTGTAATCCTGTATCACCGTGATTTACATTTACCCACCCCCTCCCATCTCTCCCCTCTCTCTCCATACTATCGCCTTTTCTATAGCTAACCTCTTTCTACTTCTCATTTACCTTCATCGATTCTCTCCATTATCTCCCTGTCTTTTTATTTTCTCTCACCCCTCTACTACCTCTCTATGTCCCGAAATCTTCGAAATTTAAATGTACATTCATCTCCTTCTCTTTCTCACCTTCCACTTCCTCTCGCTCTCCTCCTCTCTCCATATCTCCCTTTCTCTCTGTCTCCACCTCTTTCTCCTTTGCTTCCATTTCCAGCCCCTTCTCTTTCCCATTCTCTCAGTCTACCCCTCAGTAGGTGCTAATTCTAAGAGGCTTTTAAACTTTCCTCAAGCTCACCTGGATGGAATGTGATATCAAGCCTGGTGTCGGTATATGCTGTGCTCACACAAGGCAGATTTAAATTCAGCTGCAGCTTTTAAAGGGAAAATCTTATTATGATCACATTGAAATTCAGGTGCACTGGTTAAAGGTAGAATCACAAATAGTTGTTTTCTTCCAGTATAAGAATACACGCTTTTCACTCTCCACCAAAATGAAGCGATGATTTCTTTAGTTAATCATATGCGATTTCTATCAATATACCTTTAATTCGTAATTTTCTTCTCCATTGACATCGTTCGATCCCTTTTGCTGTGATATCGCAGGTTTTGTACCAGAAGTTGTTCTTTATTTTGTCATTATCTATGTTAGTGCAATCTGCATATTTTGTTAACGCTTATACTGTTTGTCATCATGTTCAAATGATTGCAATATTATTGCTGAATGAAAATAACATTAACGAATTTCTTTTGGTAGATAATTTCGTGAAAAGACTGGAAATAATATTTGGTTCTGTATTTGGCGAACATGACAATATTCTAAAAGAGAAGAGGGAGAATGTGACTTTAATCTGTATCTACCTGGAGGGCTGATTGACAACCGTTATCCAATACTCGACTTACTTGCACAGGTGTAGCGAGTGTCTTGGATGATACCGTCCCTGTTAGCAATTAGTGACCGAGTATACCTGCTTAGAAACAAGCCGTGTGTTCGGAACATAAGAGATGCCGTCGTCCAGGGTTCTTGGTTCAAGCCTTGAGATGGGGATTATCTTTTCAGTGGTCGCAATTTAAAAAGGGAAAGTTGTGAATTTTGAGGAGATCAGTAACACATTTCCGTCACCACATAATGGTTGAGTAAGGCTTGCAGTACTAGGCAAAATACCAAAGTATACAATGCATTTTAAAACAATTCATGTATCAAAGCTCATTGAAGCATAATACATCTTTAAGTTCTAGCCAACAGTATGAAGTTCAACATAATATTATAATAAGTTAAACACCGAACACAGTTCACGCGTATGATTAGTTTGAGCATTAAGCACCTGATATCGTTTTCACAAAGTTCTGAAAACATTAAAATGTCATATCTTGTAAAAAAGATATCTCAGAACAATATTTATATGCAGTAATTATGCCTGTGTAAGCATATAAAATTCAAAATAACACAAAAGGGGAAATACTTTGAGTATGAGTCAGCACCAATGTATAGCTGTCACCTGTTCTTTGCGTGAAAATGAGTCCCGCTTTATTATTTCTTTTTCAAACTTTCCCATTCTTCCTATAATAGTGGATACAGCATCAAATATTGACAAGGCTTTCGTGCAAACATATAATGGAAAACCTCCAACCAAGAGAATATTCAAACAGTAAGAACGGGGAAAAAACTTTTCTAATTGCTCGGACAAAGGAATGATTGTAAAGAATCGGAGAAATGGATGTTAATTTGAGAAGAGTATATTCTTTGCAAATATTACGGTATATAGAAGCATAGGTTTTGTTTACCCTGTTCTTACAAAAAGCGCGATGTTACGTGTGAAATTCTTGAGAAGTTTGTCTCTTCTCTTCTTTCTTTATTTCTTACAGCCTTTTGACAAGTTTCTCAAGAACTATGGTAGTAAAAGCCGGTCAAGGCCATGTTAATGAACTCCCTTTTAAAGATAATTGTCGAACTGCTAATAATTATGTCTCATATTTGCACGTGTCGTCTCAACGAGATTAACCCACGCAAATCCGGGAAGGTCTGTCTCGATGAGATTATTTAGATTCCAAAGTCATTTGCAAAGTAAATTTGTTTTCAATAATATCAATTTTGCAGGAGCAAACACATTCAATATTTGGCAATATTAATTAGTAAATACTATTGCTCACTGTATAGGCCTCGTTCAAAAAAATATTCTGTGTGTTTATCAGTTAAAAGTTCTTTGTTTTCCGTATTATTAATATTGCTGAAGGGCCTTTGTCACAAATTTACTTGTTTGTCCATCCTCATAACTTATTTCTTCTTCATAAAGTTAAGAAAATAGAATTGGATGCCAAATTAAGATAGATGAAATTGATAAGCATGGACCCAAAAAATGGCTGGATCAAAAAGAAAATCGGGAAAGGAATAAAATGTTATATTGTGCTTTAAAGGATCACATTACACATTTTCAGAAACTATATAATGTTGATAATTCAAAGATACCGTTATTAACCAAATGCGATGAAATAGGCAACAATAGTCAAATTTGACTAATAGCCATTATAATACCAAACGAAGAAGAAGAAGAAGAAGAAGAGGAAATAAATTTAAAATAAGACGTTCCCTTGTTTCAAACCAATAATCTATCGCGTTGATAATAATTTGTATCGTTCCATTCGCCGACTCCTCCGTATAATTCCTGCCAGAATATACCCTACCGATTTAAAGTCCCAAGCAAGTTCGACCTTCTGCTTCCGATTAGAGGACCGAATTTCCTCCGACTGCCACCCTCTTTCTATCACCGAGAGTATCCTAATCAGATTTTGAAGAAGAAGAAAAAGAAGAGGGACTCTCGGTCAGAAGGTGTGATGTAGTTCGAAGACATGAAATCCATCCTCCCTCTCCTCTCATCTACTTGCTACAGGAGTACAGGAGATAGTGTGTGTTTCGAGACCTAAATGCTTTGAAACTTTGAAGTAACACCTAAAAGTATAATGTTATTCTCTCATGATTTTTTTTTATTAACAATGTAGTGATCAATGATGGAAGTGAAATTAGTGTAGTCGAAATTCATGGACATTTTGTTGTCATTGCATTTTCCAGTAAAGGGACACTATAATAACAAACAAACAAAACAAGCATCCTTTTGCCTTATCTACCATGCATATATTGTGTTTGTTTGTTTATTTGTCTTTTTGTTTTCGTCACAAACCATCCGACTCTTCACAATGTCTACTAGAATCTTCCCCCAAGTTTTATAAACAAATCTATTTTTATTTTAATGTTCATGTGTTTGCCATGGGTGGAGCGAACTAACCTTTTTCTCTAATTATTTCATAAAATTGAGAACATTTGAACTATCACTTGGTTTTATGTATTTCATTTTTAGGACGCCAATGTACTTTTAGATTTGAGAGCCTTCGCTTGTGTTTCGCAGTTTTAATATCTTGTTCCCGTCTTGTAATTCAACTATAAAGGAGAAAAACACTAAGAACAGTGAAGGAATATGAAACCAAAGCAGTATGTATTCTAAAGTGAAGAATACATAGTATTTTCAAAGGTAGCTAAACAACAACGAACTCGGAAACTTCAAAGGCATAAAACTGATTCAGACCTGAATCCGAAACGGGATTCAAAACGTTTAAGTTCAGTCAAACCCTTCAAAAGATTCCCCCGTTTTCCGAGCAATCATCGACGAAAAAACATATTTTGTCAGGAGATTTCTGACGACGATTGAAATTTTAGCACATGTGGAGAAGTAAGATGTTATAGGCGGGAAAAGTACTTCCGAAAACATTCTTAGGTTTTCTTGATTGTATTCGGTTTGTGCCAATCCCTCTGGCGGACCACATTAAAGGATTTAAGATTTTGAAATGGTATGCAAGGTTTAATACAAGCCAAGCAGCATTACAGAAAGGCTGAAGAGAGAAATCTGAACAACAAAAACTTGAAATTTATAAAAAGAAGTGTAAAGGAGAACATAAAGAGGAAAAAGGATAAGAGGAGGAAAAGAAAAAGAGAGAGAGAAGGGGGTAAAGTTAAAGAAAGAGAATGAAATGTGAAGATGGTGGAAAAGAGAGACAGATGTAGAATAGGGTACGAGAAAATCTTGAGTAAATCCATGGTGGGGTTTTTGACCTAGATATTTGGGTTCTTTATCTGCTGGAAAATGGTGTCAATCCCTACAAACAAAACGAGAAACCGTTCCATGGATGAAGAGTGAACAAATACTCGGGCCCAAATCCCCTCGCCCTGTGTTCGGTTTCACATGGCATCGCCCACGGATTTACACTCCGATGTTTTCTTGCTCCACAGCTCCCCCTGTCGCCCCCCCCCCCCTCCCCTCTCTCCCTTTCTCTCTCTCTCCCTCTCCCTCGCTCTCTCTCTCTCTCTCTCACACACACACACACACACCCTCTCTCTCCCCCAGGTCTGGCTCTAGTCATTTCGCTTTGATCGATCCAAGCCATACACGTGAGGGTAGGGCGTTGGGGAGGGGGGGGGGGGGGGGGGCTTGAATAGGTAAACCTGGTGACGGGATAGGGAAAGGCTCGAGAAAGGTAATGAAGGTAATGTGATGGACATACTTGCAGTCAGCTTGTCCATTTGTATTGATTTAATTTTTTTAAACCTCTTTTTATGGAGTGGGGTGTCTGGATGGAGTATGCTTTACCATGATGATTAGGAAAGTTTTTTTTTAAACAAACTTACTGAAAAATTGCACATTCTGAGGACCTATTCCGCTTCAACTCTCTTTATGCAATAAGGAGGCATATCTCATAAACTGTATTTTTGTACTTATTTTAACCTTGTATGGTACATTTTGGCTATCTTAACAAAGTGGGTCGAAACCCCTCATGCGAAATGATCTAGCGATGCCCCTGAATAATATTCTATGCATTACGTTTTTTGTATTATCATCCTATATTAATCAAGACGTGTAACACGTATTTCAATAGTCTGGAGCATGATTGTATTCATGCCTGTTCACGAATTTCGTGACTTCGATTATGACAAAAGAAGGGCAAACGAGATCTCCAGTTTTGCTCGATATTACGTTTGCTCAGACAAACTCGAATTTCACTCCGACGTCATACTAAAGTTACAGAACAAGCAAAATTGATAAAATGGCTATGAAATCGGCGTGTACGAAAGCAGCCCGAATTACGTTAATCAATTTTCTGCGGCAGGGTTCTTAAAACTTTCTGTAGATATTTGTTCTTTCCACCGATATTTAATAGACTCAGGGTAAAGGGATGACAAGTCCGAAGGAATGAAACTACATGTACATTGACAATGATAGCAGAATGCTAAAGATTTATATGCCGTATATGGACATGAAAAAGATTTTGGGTAACCTTTGAGCCGTTAAGTATAGGGACACAGCCCCCGACACAGCCCTGCATTTATAAAGAATGTCGCTAAATGGTATTTTCTACATCAAAACTTGAACCTTTTTCACAACTGCCCAAAGTTACCGTGTACTTCTAAGAACTTATGAATTACTATATAGGAAGAGCCTTTTAGATTTGACTTTCCTATTCGACCCCCCCCCCCCCCCACCCCCGTTATTAAATACGATTTCAAACTTGAAGGAAGTGACCTCTCAAGGTATGTGACAGTTCTCTATCTAGTTTATAAAAAGTGCCCTTCATGAAAATTCTTGCAAGTGTCGTTTAGTATTATCTCTTTTTCCGAACAGACTTGACCAAAAATCAGTGCTATAATAAGGTTTGATATCAGTTTCATAACGATGATCTCAGATGAGGAGTGACAACAGCCTACCTTTCTTTGTTCTGTTTAGTTCTAAGACATTATCAGTCAAACCCTCTTCTTTATTTAAAGTCAGCGGGCAGTCTTCCCATGAGCACCCGGTGTGGACAAAAGGTCAAAGGTGATATATCGAGCCTCTAGCACTGTGAAATCGAAGATTCTTCAAGCAGTCATTTCATGGAAAGTAAACTTGAAACCAAGAGACAATAACCATGTCTGTGTACATCTCTTTGATGATCTAGATCGTTATTCTAAAAAGTAAAGATTTGTATAGCCATTTTTAAAATCCTGTTCCTGCCATCTTCCGCTTCTGTCATCTGTATCCGTCACCTTCTTCGTTGTTACTTGTTACAATTTCGTATTTTATATTTACATAGCGTAGGCCTATTGTTCCTCATTATACTTCATCTTTCCAGTTCTCATCTGTTTTCTCATATAATATTATAGACAATAACCGTAGCCAGTGGGCTATTTCCACCAAGGGGCGGTGGGTGGGTGGGTGGGTGGGTGTGAAACTTTATGACAGTGGATGCATGTAACGAAATATTGTGATGTAACCGCTTTAATGAAACTTCTAAAATACATGGACGAATATATCGAGAAACAAAGCGGTACTTTAGATGGATGGGAACCGTAGGGCTGTTGGCCTGCCGTGCACTGATAATGTGTAATCTACTATATGGATTTCATTCTCTTACTTCGGTCTCCATCTCCATCTCCCTCTTCCACTAAGTCAATCCAGGCGCATTTGGATATATTAAACGTTGAATAAATTCTAAACTGTTTGGGTACTTTACTATAAATCGGTATATCGGTTGTCGACCTGTAAAGGAGCGATAATTAAATTTTCATGTCGAAATTACTCTCTCTCTCTCTCTCTCTATCTATCTATCATATTCTTTACGTTCTTTCGCTTATCCGCTTTCTCTGATTCTCTGTTTCACTCTGCCTGACTTTACTGTCTGCCTACTTGTTTTATTTCTTTCTCTATCTTTCTCGTTCTTCTTATTCACGCACTTTATACCAACGGACCGAAAGGTATGCCTACGCAACATGGAAAACTGCAGTTGTCAGGGATTTTATATTATCTGTTTAGCGACGAATAATTGCATTCATTTCCTTCAAACTAACATTAATTTATACATTACCACTGAGCATGTATAAAAATAAAACCCCAGCATCAGCGCGATTTTGATTGGTCAATGTGCCAAACGGTACGCGCCGCCCGCCGTGCGTACGCATTCCAAACTCCGCGGGAACTTCGCGCCGTAGACCATTGACCTTCTCACATGAAACCAGGCTGTAGTCTTACAGAACCATACCCTTATGAATTGCTACTATTCCAGAAGATCTCTTTAATCTCTTCTGATTGACCAATTTAATGTTGTTGTTGTTGTTGTTTTGTTTTATTACTCTTGTAATCTTTATTTTTTTGGGGGAATAGGCAATTTGGCATCAATGATAACAAAAATGACAAATTTAATCTGTTCCCGATGGCGAGGAGATGCCAAATTTTCCTAACTTCAAATAGCGACCAATATCTAAATATCTATTATTTGAAATTCACACTATAACGTTTATGTAATATAATTTATTTCTGACTACAATGTTTGGAATATCTGGTATGACAACAGAACTGGAAAACTTTATAGAAATATCAATTTTCATCTTTAACAAATTTGGAATTGGTTATTTTGCCTTAGATCTTTCTAATGCGGTGAATCGACTTTCTATTATCTTATACCATTCATAGATCAGGGGTTACTAGTGAACGTTTTTTTCTCTCAGTACCATATTTTTAATTTTACAAGGAGTAGAAAAACACACGAATTGCGTCGACACTTGTTAGATGCGGATAATTATATCAACTCGGGAAGTTTAAGATAACCCCCAGAAAATTCGACATCTCAGGGCAAACTACAAGAAAACAAAAATTAACGGAAGGAGGATTATCATGGTGTCTGATTATGTGTGTTAATGGAATAAAGGTACACATTTTTCAATATTGATCATATCATTTTATGAAAAGGAAGAACATATGTTATAAAGGACAACCGTTTGAACAATTATTAGTAAGAAAAAAGATAAAGAACTGTTTTCTTTTCAACCTTAACGCCCATCTTCCATTCTCGGAGAGGGCACTTCGCCCTATTTGGAATAAAAAGGTGAGCCCCATAGCACCCCCTCTCTGTTATGTACCTCCGCCAAGCAGCATTTCGCACCCTGGAAGTTCAGACACAGTGTGTGGTCTAATTATCGACACAAATTCAGTTACTGTGCAAATGCTATTTCTCACCATTTTTTGTAATGCCAATATCCGCGTATCCATGGCAACAGTACTGATGATGAATGTATGTTCTGATAGTACTCCCAGATTAAACTTTGAATGGATATGTTTTAATCAGAAATGTTGTGGAAGGTTCAAGGTTGTATTTTTCTGCAGCATTACTTTAGTTTATAGGCTATATCAAATCATGTCAATTTTCAAAAGCTTTTGTGCAACTAATAAATTTTGCGAATTGGTTCCTTTTTCAACTATAATTATGATTGTTGGCCATATTTCAACTTTCAAGGTGATTTTGCCAATACAGGCAATATATCTAAGCAAAGTTTGCATTTAAAAGCTATTGATAGGTCATTTCTTATTCATGTAAGTATGGTATATATTGTCTAGAATATGTTATGAAATACACCTGCCATCAAAATGTGTGATAAAATATGTTCTGTAAAAATGATGCGAGATATGAAATTTTATGTACCTTGATCATCTGAGTTCCACCTGAGTTCCCCCTTATTCATTTCACTATTTCTTCTATTCAAAGACCTTTTTTGTGTGCATTCTTTGAAGTAATTCCCAAATATTTTCTTGATGGTGATTGATATAATAAAGGCTCATACCGTGTACCATTTACACCTTGTAATAGCAAAGTATATTTGTCAAATGTATTATACATGAATAACGACCTTAAATGTATGATTCTGCCTATTGGTAAATAATAATCATACGAGTTTCACATTCGCTGCCCATCGTCTTGCATTAGGACTGTCTGCCTCATATGCACCCTCTCCTGTACTCTTATACCACAATGCTAATCCAATCATAGAATACGTAGCATTTCATTCGACATTTAAACCCTAATCTCGTTTCCACTCCTATTTGATGAAAACTGTCTGACAAGATCTACGCAACCCCTTTCTAAATCCTTCCACATAATTAATTTATCGGATTATTCAAAGGTTCCCGTCAATGACATATTCCTCCAATGCTTCTTAGAATTATACACACATACCCCTCCCCCCCCCCCCCACAAAAAAAAAAACATTGAATAGGAAAGATGACAAGTTTTGTAAATTTTGCAATGGTTTGAATTAGGTCATTTTTTTTTCTTCAAATAAAAGCTTCATCAATATTTGAATCCTCACATAGGTTATAAAATAGCAGGATTCGATTCCGAAACACGCCAATGGTGTGTGTACGGTTATTTGTGTAAATATTATATTCCTACATGTATGAGTATCTATCTTTGATTTTCTGGTTTGGATTTTTATGAATACTACGTTCACTGATTTTATTTTGTTATAGTTCGTTTATATGTGAATGTATTGTTTCATTTTGTTTTTAATGTGAGTGGAACCTCTATGAAACACAAATTCGTGCTGATCAGGGTATTCCATCACACAGGTTGTAAACAAATAACTAAAAAATTAATAAATGAATAAGTAACATATTTAAAAAAAATGATATATATAGATTTTCTTTCTCAGGTGATTTCTTTCAATTCAGATCAAGGGCGGATCCGGTATCCTGTAAAAGGGGGTTCACACACAAAAGAGTGGCACAATTACAAACGCTGTTGGGGAATTTTTTGTTTACTTAATGTATGCCAAATCGGTTGTAAAAAAGGGCACGGTTCGCCCTGGATCTGCCACTGGGTTAGATTGTTTTCTGTACCCCAATATAATCAAAAATGCTAAAATATGACATATTCTGTCATATGGGCTTCAAACACGTCGTTAAATGTCAAATATTCTTGATCAATGTTCGAGAAGTTTAAAAAGCGGTACCAAGAAAACGTACAGGGGCGTGCCAAGCGAAATCTAATTTATTAGCCAAATTACAAGTTATCTGAATGATCTGCTTTTCCCTGCGTAGAAACTCACTATCATTGCCAAAATGCTAATACTATATAATTGGGCAAAAATTGAAAATAATATCCATTACCGTTTTGATCTATGTTTACCCTCGCTTGACTGTGTTCGTAAAAGTCTCGTAACCGGGAGGTCCAGGGTTCGAAACCAGGTCGATGCGTTCGTGCCCGTCATTACCAAGTCTCTCGAAGAGGACTTAAAGCCGTCGGTTTCCTGGCTGCTTACAAGCATACATATACTTTCTCAGCAGTCAGACAAAGCAACACAAAACTGACAAACAAACAAACAAATATAGGCCCTACTTCCAATGAAAATAACCGTGAGTATAACATTATGTAATTGCCATCTTATAGAGGTACTTGAAGTCAAATAACAGCGGCTATTGTGCACCAACCTTTCGGAACGCTCATAATATGAATTTTCAAGAGAAAATTCATATTTAAAAAAGGTGATCTAAACTTGCCCGACTTGTATGGCACCTGTTTGGCATACTGAGAAAGTCACAGTTTGGGCTGCATCGGGGGGCTATTTTTACAAGTTTCAGTTTTGAAGGAATACTTCATTCATTCTAATTTCTATCTTTGATAATTTTGTTGACCTCAAGAGCCTCAAAAATGTCATAGCCGTAATCTTTAGTAAGGTACACCAATCAAATAATTTCTTTCAAAAAACAAAGTTAACCGTAAACATAAATATCTTTGTGTGCGATTGCTTTGCGACATTAATTTTATTAGGAGGGAGGCCTGGGTGGGGATCTTTAACTTAATTATTTAACATGCAATCGCGATAATTATTAGGACGCCCCTATGACAGGAACGGTCACTTGTCTGTGTCTTCCCCCCTCTTTCTGCCCGACCAGGCGTCAGACGTGGGTGTATACATTTTCCTCAGCTTCTTCGTCTGTTTCCGCCTCTGTCTCCTTATTATACGTCTTTTTTAAGGAGACTTAATTTGGCGCGAATCGGTGATGGCATTAACTGCCTGTACTCGTTTCCCGGTCAGCTTGGTGAACTTAATTCATACAAATTTGACTGGCGTGTTGAATAGGTGGACGATTGTTTACTTCGCAAGCAACACCGAGTGAGAAATGGTGAAAGGGATGAGAGAGAGAGAGAGAGAGAGAGAGAGAGAGAGAGAGAGAGAACGTAAATGTATAGGCCTATACATAAGTGAGAAGATACACAGAGAAAGGGAAGAAAAGAACTGATTATAATGATATAAAGTCGGAGAAATAGAGAGATGGGGAGAAGGAGAGAGAGAGAGAGAGAGAGGGGGGGGGGGGGAGAGAAGTACAAAGTAATAAAGAGAACAAGAATTTAAGAAACGATGTATATGGAAATCCAAAATTTAATGTGTTAATCTGATACATAAGCTGATAAGAAGGCAAGAAGGAACCTGAAAACGCTTAAAAATTAAACTAATGGCAAAAATTATAAACGACAAGTGTCTTTCCTGACCTCGATATTGGAGTGGCGACACAGTATATTTGAGTCGGCCTCGCTAAATTTCAGAGCATAATTTCATTAAACCATATTTTAGTGCAACGTCATCGTCCACGAACACGTACAATCTCGTATGTTGAAACCTCAAATGTTTGGTCATTATAGGGTACGTTGGATTGGTACAATATTCTATATCTGACATGCTTTAACAAAATCAAAAACTGCTGAAATTAAAATCATGAGATCGACTGTGTTGTTTTTAAATTGCTGTTGGTTATCAATTATTTCCAGGCACACGATTCAATGTTGTTTTACTTTCTCTCAAGATTTATATAGGCCTGTAGCTTTAGCTATTTCTTGTTTTTTTTAAGGCGCAATATTATATCAAACAAGGTTTTAAGTTAGACGAATTCATAGTATGTAAGCGAGTTCAAATAAGTTCAAATGCAAACACCATTTTTATAAGTCAGCGATGTCAAATTTGTTTTACGCCTACAATTTGTCTTCAAAATCATTATGTTAACACATTGAAGAGAACTGGGTAAAGAGATGGAGAGAAAGTGAGAGAGATTGGCAGAGTATAGACAAATAATTGTATATAAACTAAAGATGAGACAGGAAGAGAGAACAGGTGAGTGCGATAAGGATAGGAAAAAGAGGGAGAGAAAGAGAGGGGGTCGATTTAGATGGAGAAAAAAGTCAAAGGTATAATCTCTATGATGAAGGGTCGAAAGAAAGAGAACGGGAGAATGAGGTGTAGAGGGTGGACAGAGAGGGAGAGAGAGGGGTGGCATACTGTGAGACAAGTCAGTTATAGAAATAATATGAAGGAAGGGCATAGTATAGCGAGATAAATCGAGATATGGAGATATCGAGAGGGAGAAGAAAGGGGGAGAGAGAGAGAGAGGGGGGGGGAGAGAGAGAGGGGTAAAGAAAGAGAGAGAGAGAGAGAGAGAGAGAGAGAGAGAGAGAGAGAGAGAGAGAGAGACCAGAAGAGTAAAAGAAAAATGAGAGAGAGAGGAGTAGATTTTTTTTAATGGTAATACGCATATTGTCGCGACACTCCTCTTGTCTCCTTGTTCAAACGGCACCGTGACGCCATCTCGTCCTTACAGTCGAGGTATTAGAGGGCCACAATCATCTTCGGTCAGTGCCCAGACTAACCAGTCGGGCATTGTCACAAAATTGGTAACTGCTCTTCCTTTTTGACCGGGAAGGGGTGAAAATTCTCAAAAATATAAAGGGAAGGAAATATTATTATTTTGAGGGAGAGAAAAAGAGGGTTCGACCTCCAAAAGAGGTTTGAAGCGTGAACGGGGATCTCCCGTTGATGAGTGAGTAGATGCTGATGAGAGCTAGAAAAGCAGCTCAGCCTGGGTGTGTTGTGGATGGTCAACCTTAAAATTCTTCAACTCTCTTGCATGTTTTGCCACTTCGAAAATGATAAAAAAAATAATGATTCATATTGCACTTCTATGGCTATCTCATGTTTACATGACTACGATTCCTGGCAAAAATGTATGCAACTGCTCACAATTTTATATAAACATGGACCTGCGGAGAGAAAACACGTCTTCATTAGTTTATTTCAAAAATCAATTGCTCGTGGCCCATCATCAGCAAACATCGAACAACGAAAACTAAAGCGAAAGAAAATGCACCAAAAATTTGATAATTTTAGGAAAGGAGATCAGTAACAATAAACGAACAAAAATAAAGAAAGTAACAAACACATTTTTAAGAGGTTAACAAAATACAAAGGGGAAAAAGTAACATTTTTAACGAGTTCCAACCACAAACTGATTACTGCTCCCCTATCAATATATATTATCTTACACTAATTTGATAATGTGACCCTTAACCATAAACCCAAGAATATGCTCAACGCTAACACTATTATTACAAAAATGGGAAAGTGTACTGTAATTGTAAATGGGAAAGGGAAGTGTACGTGACTTCTATAACAAGATTGTATCCCCTTGCTTTAGTTTGTTCGACGCCTCTCATCATCATATATGATTGATGCTATTAAGAGAAGCGTGTCACAAAAGAAATATTAGTAATTGAGGATATGAATGATGAGTTAACGTATCATTATCGGGGGTTTCCCCGTGTCTTCCATAACAACATTGTGCTTAATAAACAAGAGCTTTGATCTCTTACATTAGTAATATGATAATGTCATGGATCAAATCGGGAATTATATTTAGTTTTGTACTTGATTTAAGAATATTCTATAGATATTTTTATAGAATATCCAGCTAAAGAAAGAAAGAAGCACATTATCAGTTGATGCCATAATAAACAGCAGATTGAGTACATTGATTTTGACGTTTATCAACATAATCGTAATGTTATGGCATGTAATTTACATCATAGTGTTATTTCTTTTCAAAATCAAGGCCACTCCTAGGGTTTGATTTTCATTTATATTCTACAGCTTTCCTTTTTGAGAATTCGTGATAGTTTTTAAACTGGGAAGGTTTCGGTGAATCGTGTTTATATAGGTATGTATATACATTAGGTCGGAATCGTACGAATTTGGGTTAATAGTAAGACAAAACAGTAAAACAAAACAGTAATCTTGAAATTAAGAAGTAACTTTCATTTAACTAATTTTTTCCTAACAGTAATACATCCTTTTCTTTTTTTTAATATTTATTTTTATCTTGCTTTAGAAAAAGATCAATCTTGTTACGTTATTTTAAATTGTTACAAAATCCTCGATCTTCCTCTCATCTTGAAAAGTTGTCGGAACACTTTAAAATACTTTATTAAAGGTTTTAGATAGCTATAAAAGTTCTTTGTCAGTCTAAGTACCACGGATTCACTGTTTAAAATCAATTACGTAGGGTCTAGAAATGTAAACACTGACAAAGACACCTTAACCCTAATAAGGCCGGGCTATTTGAGGTCTTAGTAGGGCCGGGGGGGGCCATTATGGCCCCCCCCCTTAAGATCTCGGCCGCGAAGCGGCCGATCGCCGCGAAAATTTGCACGCATGTCAAGTGAAGTGTATAGAATAACATGATAATTTCAATTTTTTGAAAAATTCACTCATTTGCATATTTATGGTAATTTATGCAAATAAAGTCATAAAAATCACATTTTTACCCATAAATCACATATTATTCATATTTAAACATTCTTTTTCACTACATATATTCATTAGACCATTCTGAATAATAATATGACAAAAAAATTCGGAAGAGCCAGCTTATTTCTTATGTTATCCCTTGTTTTGATAATTTCTTATGTATTTCATTGTTTTTTTAACTTATGTATTTTATTGTTTTTGTTGTTTTATTTCATTTCTTATTACAATTCAACTATATTGACTCCAAAACAACTACCTAAACTTTAAACAAGACCCAATAACCCATGTTTGATCTGTTTTTAGGAAAAATGACTTTTTCATATGTTTTGTACACAAATCACGAAAATGAGCGATTTTCGGGCTGACATGCAATGACAAAAGGTCACGTGACCTTGAAACCGTAGGTCCGATTTTCAAAAAAATTCTTTTAAAAGTTGCGCAAGACTCGAAAGAAAAAAGTCAGCGAGCGGCGGGGCGCCATCCATAATTATGCGTTCCCGAGAAATTGGAAAAATCGTGGAGGGGGGGGCCATAATGGCCCCCCCCCCCCCGGCCTTATTAGGGTTAAAAGTATTAATTGATTGATTCTGCTTACTTTGAGGTTGAATCTATAAGATGCCGACGTCACAATGCACTACACGGATCTAAGAATGTTCAATTATCAACGACCCTATGTCAATATCATGGCCGTATGGCCACCATCGACGGGCTCCTCAGAAGATGAGAGAACATTCTCATGATGACGTCATTATGTCCTAAAGTACAGGCAACCCTCCCCGTAAACAAGATGGCGAAGCTATTGGCATTGATTTTCATTTTGAGACGCACATTTCTATGAAGAGGGTGCTAAGAAGGGGTCTCGGCGTCTCAATGAGGGGGTCAAACAGTTTCTGATGTTAGGTGCCGCGGGATAGGAGATAGAGTAGAAGGAAATAGAATGAATTATGCAGATATCATGAAATCTCAAGAGTATTCTTGACATTTGGCAACTCATCTTTTGGGGGTTTCGTCCTCTGATTATACCTTTGTGTCTCTCTTCCTTGCCCCCCCCCCCCCCTGGTGTCCCCGTTTCAATTCAATTTCATACATTTCAACGTTGCTTCGTCATTGTTTCAACGTTATGCTCTTAAATGTTACAATGATTACTTAATATGTCAAAAAGTTAAGAATATCGGCCTCCATTTATATATTAAAAAAGATTGTGATCTCTTGCACACTTGAATAGTACCATGTCAGTCAGTAGAAAGCATAGCAAGTATGGCCAGGCTGACGGCCCATGCGACCAATCCCTACAAGATCGAACATTTCGGTCTCAAGGGCTGTCGATCTTCCGTCGGTCCCATGAACTCTCAAGACTTTCCAGAAGGCATCGTGACCGACACTGTCGGTCTCATGGGCCGTAGCCCAGGGAGAATTTGAAAAGAGATTCTTCTCATTTAATTCCCTCTATATACTCAGCATTCGCGTAGTCATGTTTGGAGAGGATGGTGGGGGCAATCTTCCTCCCCTATTAGCTAATAGATATTCTTTAAAAAATGTCGGTACCTTATTTTCAAGGTCGGTCGGTAAATATGAGTCTATAATTAATAAACTATTTGTCGGCATATTCACTTGGGCTTATCAACCCCATCCTCCACATAATTATCTTGCGTCCCCCTTCTCTCTATCTCTTTCTCTTTGTTTATCTCTCTCTCTCTCTTTGTTTTGTTTTTCTGTCTGTCTGTCTCTGTCTTTCTCTGTCACTTTCTCTCTCTCTCTCTCTCTCTCTCTCTCTCTCTCTCTCTCTCTCCCATACACACACGCACCCACACCCTCACACACACTTTCTCTTTCTCTCTCTCTCCAATCGAAGCAATTATAAAGCGGAAATTGTCGCTATTCATGTTCCCCCTTCTCCACCCAATAACATAGATTATCTTCTATTGTCATAAAGATTGCGCTTCATCAGATATTGGCAGTCGATGATGTTAAATCTCAAAAATCCATTGTATTCAAAGTATAACAAAATTGTCAAACTCTTGATACTATGTTGTTGCTTTTGATATCAATTTTCCTTGCATGTCAATTTTTACTGTTCGTGAATTTAATTCAAAAATATTATTCAAGAAATATTCTTAATTACATAAACACGAATGACCTGTAATCTTTGACTAATAATAGAAATCAGATTCTTATGAGCTATCCTAATAGATAAAAGTGGGACAGGGTTAAAGCACAAAATGGTTATTCATTTGCGAAAGTTAACAAATTAGCTGATGGTTTATCAAAACAGCTTATTACAAGTCTCATGTCAGCATCATTTTCTCTTTCAAAAACAGCCTATTAATAAAATTATTTCCCCATCAGTCATCTTCATTTCCCACATCACCACCTCATTACAAGAGAACTTAACACCTCTATTAAGTCACCAATTTCATTGAGCAGTGTCATTAATAATTGAATTGATACAAACACCACACATTAATGTATTCATTACATGATAATACAACATGCGATGAAGTTAGTGTTCGTGTGCAGAGCAGCTTAAAGCATGCTGTGTTGTATTGTATGACGATGACGGGATGAGTCACGATTATGGGTCTTCCTAAAAAGATTTCAGGTGTGTTTCAAGGTTGGATGATATCCATAATGAGCAGAGGGACCCAAAGGGGGTAACTGCACTTTTATGCAATCATTCGACTACCCCTAAAGTGTGATCAGACGACGACGTGTTCAGTGTACAACATACTCCTCAACTCAACTAGGGGCGTCGCTGGAGGGGGAGGTGGATTGGGGTGGGGTGAAACCTCATTTTAAAACTTTCTGCCATTAAAATTGAATATCTTTTAGGAAATCGCAAATATTTGATAATTCAAATTGGAATGATTAGGAGTTGAGGGGGTGTTAAAAACGGACGGTCAGCTTTACCATGTTTATCCTTGTCGGAAAATTTAATCTAAGATTGCGAGGAGCCTTTTTTTATCTTTTTTTAAAATTAAAAAACAACATTGTCCGTTGTGCTTTCCGTTTGTTTGATTGTACATTTATGTATTTATTTTCTATTAGTTTTGAGGGTTAATTGCACCAATTTTGCTTGCCATACGAATTTGTATCCGTCACCCCTCCCCTTAATTCACACTCGTTTAGTCGCGCCCCTTTCCCAACTATAAGCAACGGGCCTCCTTGTTTACTGTCTACATTGCATTGTCTTTCTCTGCCTCTTTACTTATGCTTTATCGACCTAAGTTATGCATTTGTGTCTTCACAAAATGTCCCTCGCTTCTTCAATAGTCTCCGACTCTGCGATATCTACCTGCTGCTACTTTCTACCTGTCAACATAGAGGAGATTGCTTCGCTCTTACGTTGTTTATTCTTAAATGTCTATAATTATCTTTCCTATTTTATGAAAGGAGGAGGGGCGAAAGATGGGGAATTAAAATCTTAGTATAATTCAGTCCAAGATCGTGCAGCTAGATAATTATCTGTGTAAAAATAAGCAGTTAAGATATTCTTAATCCAATGCATGTATATCATTTTGTTGGATCACGACCCTTGTTTCTTGCATGACCCGAAACTATCGTCATTATAGCTGTATTCAAATGTTAATGTAGCTGATATCATTATATATCATGATTCGGGTATCTATTCATAAATGACATGGTTTAAGGCCTATTAGGGGAACGAAATGATATACTACAGACGAAGGTTTAGGGACACATTTTTGCTAGTGGGGCTGGTACCTCTTGCCCGAATATTAATTTTCGAATTTCTTACTGTTGTGCCGAGAGCGGGACGGGCAAGCAAATAAAGGGGGACTTTTATTATATTTTGTCATCGAAGTACTTTTTAGATTATAAGATTACATATTCGGACTCCTCCCTGCCTATAGAAAAGGTGACTGTTCCCCGAAATATTGGTCGTTATTTTGGCCCCGCCTTCTATAGCTGTAAAATGAAACATATGCCCACAGTAGACAGAACATTTCATATTTCGGGGGTTGGTATCCATTTTAACATTTTAGGGCATCTGCAATGTCTGATATGAATTTGTTTGAAAATCAAGAAAAACGAAAACAAAACACTAGATAAACTTAATATTCTTTAAAATGAAATATTTGCGGATCTGACGAGGTTCACCCACTGTTTCACGCATTCGGACATTGACGGGTGCGGTCAGCTAGTCAATGTGATACGGTATGGAGGCAAGGAATTGTGTAGAGCTCACAAACCCGCAAGCCATGTTTGAATGTATAGATAATGTAAATACATTGAAATGTAAATGTGTGCCATACGATGAGTCACTGTATGTTGATGATGATGTAAGATTCATGCAGTCTTTCATACCTGTCCGCATTTTGACGGTTAAAAGCCTGTGTGATGGTATAATGTGCATGTTGCTATGTGTGTGCGCATACCTGGGAAATTACGAATTATGCATTCCCTGCTAAAAACACGGCAAGTGAACTTCGGCTAGTCTTGGAATAGATGCTCGATTTAAACGTCAGCATCCAGCCAGTCAATACATTCCGAAAATAATCTATATTCAGTTTCTTAGTGATAACCTTAATTGGAGTCATTTTAAGTCAATAAATTCAGTACAGCTGCAAAACTTGCTTAAGTTTTTGATTAAGACTAAAAAATTATTGTATCAAGAGTATTACGAAAAATATTTGTATAATAATCAATAATTCAAGAGTTATCCTGCTTGTACTCTTAAATGGCGCATATTATGTCAGAAACAAATTGAGTAAAACCATAAAGGTACACATGTGCGATATGAATTATTTGGCAAAGTGTGAAATTGATTATACGATCCGTCCTGCATTATTTTTTACATTTCAGTTCTAGCTCATTGTTTATACTAAGTCTTAAGATAACCCTGTCGATAAAACATGTAGGATGTTCTCTATAAAACTATAGTTTATATACAACATTCATCCTATTCATCTATGCTATGACCAATCGCAAAATAATCCCCTAAAATGAAAATATTAAATGAAAGAAATCAATGGAATCATGATGTGCAAATTGACCTTACCAATTTTACATTGTCACAAAAATACGTTCGAGTGTGTTGAATTACCATGCCCCGTTTCCTCAGAGTTCTTAGTGTATAGATAAGGTGGAAACAAACTTATTGAAAGATACTTCTAATGTGTAATGACGAAAAAAAACGAAAATGTATAAATGAAATCAATGGCAATATTTTGCTTTAACATAATGGTGGAAATGTGAAAGCCATTCCTTCTAAATGCATTGGTGCATGTATTTAAATTAAGTATACACGTCACGTTATGAATGCCAGGAAGGAATTGGCCTTTAAGCGATAAGTTGTACTCGTGAAGTGTTGAATTCAATTTTTCAAAGGAAATTAATCAGATGTCAGGAGGTGACGGCAACGGAATTTATGAGAAGTTTGATATTATTGTGGAAGTTCCTTCCTCTTTGGCAATCTTACAGATAACACTGACCACGAGTTAATGATTTAATCCCTTAAACCTTCCTCCTCTCAAACTATGTCTCCTTTATTTCTTCTGTTTAATCCCGTCACGCTAACTTATTCACAAACACACATCCAAATCAATTTCAACAGCTGAAGTCTCTTTGATTTTAAGTCAGATTTTGTCGGAGCACCTTTCAGAAGAAGTAAATGGGACAAAGTTATCAGACTTTCGTTGACAGGACGCTGTTCCCAAGCGAATCAAATAAGTGTAGATATTCAAACGCGGGAAGGGAAAGGCAAAGGGGTAGGCCGGAAGTCACACACGGGAAATGAATCATGGGACTGGGCATCGCCCACCATTATATTTATCGCATTCTGACTTTTCCCTTTTAGTCTTTTTTGATGGATATTTCATGACTATTTCTTTTATCGATCTTTGGTCTTTGTATTATTTGGCATTTACTGGGATTAGAGATACGGCAAAATGAACTAATTGGAACTTGATCTGAACCACGTGTTACCTGTCATATTCCATAAGAGTCTAGAGATTCAGTGTGTTTTTTATTGACAAGGAGTGGAAGAAAATGATTAGGCAAACATGAGTTGTGTTTTTTGCGATCAGCGGCATTCACGATATTAACATTTACAATATGAATTCATTTTGAATATCATTCTTTAGTAAGTGGTGTATAAGACTACTTTAAAAAGAAAATCATGAATAAAATAATGTAACATAAATTTTTAAATGGCTAATTACCTATAAGCTTATTATCTACTGCACTGATAATATGTTAAAACTGCATTGCACAATAATAAAAAAAAACAGAAATAGTTTAAGATAATATACGATCGGCCAAAGTTGTCGCGGTGTTATACACTCCTCTTTGTTTTATAGGTCTATTACATTATGAGGATTTCGTAGAATCATTATCATTATGCCACTTTCTTTCTTTTTTGTTAGCTTGAAAAGAAACTTTTCGCTTCAAAATTCGGATGTAAATCTAATTTCCTCTTTTCTCCGAGTATAGGATCTTTATAAGCCTATAACTTTACCCTTATAGCAAATGTTCAGTCCCATCCCATCACGCTAATCAATGTGCAGGGAATATCAGTCATGAATGTTACTTAATAGATACAGCGGTGTATTCGTTAAGAAGGAAAGGGATATATAAAAACAACGAAATAGAACGTTCTTACGTTCAATAAACCGTCAGGCATTCATCTAGCCACCTTTCCTGTTTAGTTGTATTTTTGACCCCCATAACTTTAAAGATTCCATACACGCACAAATACCTCTGATTTAATTCCTTAGAGATTGCGCGCAAGAGTAGCGATGCGCGACCGTACAGTTCGCGTTTGGTGAAACGAAGCTTCCACTCCATGTGTCATCCTACCCCATCTTCATCTCATCACCACCACCACCACCACCACCATTATCATCACCATCAGCAATAGCCTAACTCATTTATTCTACCACGTAGCATCATTATTTATCGTCTAATGTGCGATTAAGCATGAAAAGATGACATGGTCCTTAAAGAGGAGAAGGGGCAATAACAGTGATCTTCATTCTTCTTCCATCACCGCCACCATCACCAACTCTCTAACCCGTTTATTCCACCACATAGCATCATTGTTTTTCGTTTAATGTGCAATAAAGTGTGAAAAGATAGTACAAAGTTTGGAGGGAAGCAGTGAGAGTAATCCTAAAATTATTTTGAGGTTGATGGGTAAAAGACAGAATGATATAAAACGGAATTTATTTCCATATGTCCTTTTGCCTAAAATTAATTATGTTCATGCATTTTTATACTGAACATTATTTCGGGTATCTACTGTAAATTGAATTAATTCAGTATTTTATCAGATGTGTAATTTCGAATAACAATATTCTGACAGCAATCAAAATATAAAAAAATGTTTAATATCCAGATATTCAAACATTTGTTGAACTTTTTATACTATAAAAAGGGCACCGTTGATCTCGTGTATTATACCCGTCATCTAATGAAATGCAATACCTCTTTCTATTCAGATCAGTGCATGCTTCCATCTCTCTCCCACATTCACACGGCGCACACCCACACTTTCAAAGATACACCCTCGCCTACACAAACGCACACGCATGATAATTTTTGCGCAAACTAGTTACTTGCTTTGCGATTTGGATACGGACCCGCGCGCACACAGTGCACTCTCCCTTTCTGAAGTGTTTTTGAAGCTTTTTATGGTGTAAGAAAGTGGTGATCCGATATTACAGTCATGTTAGGGTTATAATTTGGGATGCTCTGCGAGGCTTTACGCTTATTCGATTAAAGTTATGCATTGATACTTCCGCGGATTATTTCATAGTCGAAATCACGGCCATCTGTTCAACAATAGGTGACGAAAATTGTAGGAGGCTAAGGAAAGCTGTCGTTATGGTGTTTGATGATGGCGTGTTACCTAGCTCCGGAATACACAATAGCATTAGCAATTTTACAAAGTGCTTTGTGTATAGCAATAACGAACTTAAGGTAATTCATAATGCTGCTCAAAGGGAAATTTATTATGATGAATCGAATTTAATATTTATTGAGTTGTTATTATTTGATATTAATGAAATGCATTCGAAACAAGTTATAATAATTTGTAAACTGCAAAAGGAAAATGGATTTGGCCATACATTAACTCAGAGATTATAATATTATTATGAAAGTAATCACACAACACGAAAATATTGGGGTCCAATAACTCTTCTCTTGAAATTTTATTTTTAAAATATCACCTTAAAAAAAAAATGAAGATGGTTAAGGGTTTTTTCTTAACAATAAACATTAATCGAATGACGACATTTGGACGTTAGAGTTGGTATTAAAATATCATCACTGAATGACAATAAACGTGAGGGAAATTGTCGCCTTCCCTTGCTACATCGGTGATTGAGTGGCACTTGAACAATCTCATAATTATCCTGTGTCATAGTTATGAGGTAAAATAATAATCCTTTTGTTCAATTTGGACGCATCTTTTAGAGGTTGAGTAAATTTGCTGAAAGGTTTACTCAATTTCTCGCTTCGTGTTTGCACCTCCATCGAGATTGTGCTTGGTGTGAGAAAAGGGCGGTTGGTAGTCTTCAAACTCTAGGCCGAAAAAAATAGATGGTTAAAGGAAATGAGAATAGGTAGGTTTGGACAGTAGCGTATCCAGAAATTTATTAAAGGGGGCTCCTCAACAACTGTGGAACCATGGCAAGTAGTAGTTTTTTTTTTTCTAGTGTTTCCAACGGGATGGGTGGGGGTTTACGACGACTTCTCCTTTTGTCGGATAAAACACTGAATTTGGAAATGTCATCATCTATCATGATGGAGGGAGATCTTCTTTCTTTGTTATTTTTTAATTAGTATTCATCGCTCGCTTCTAACAAGTTAGTCCTGTTGATAAATTTCCTTTTTTCCTTATCCTTTGTATTTCAAGAAGCTTTATTTTGAGTGATGAACCGTAAATTCGGATTTAGTAAAATGAGAAGAAAAGAATATTTGATTACTTTATAATTACCTTGCCTATTGCTATGCTACATAAAACGGTGCTCAAATCAAATTAGCTGTCTAGACTAGATTGAGAATAACATTTTAATTGATGTCTCAGTTATGTTTTTATTCCGATCTTAGTCTGGTTGTGCTTTGAAGAAAAAATATCTTTGGACAAGCGATTGCAGTGTGAATTGTTTTTTATTTGTAAGCAATGTGGAAAGGTGTATTGTGTAGTAAGAATTGATGTATACTGTCAGGTTTCGAATCAGAGAGTTTGCTCCAAACATTTTCAGCTATTTCTTGTCATAATATTTAGAATATTAGGGCATAAAAGTTATTTTTCTCAAAGTACACCTCTTTTATGATATTGATCCAACTATTAATTAAAAAGAATGAAAAAGCTTATAGGCCGAAACCAATATTATTTTTCGTCTTTATCAGAACTCAACCTTCTCTTTAAGTCGATCGATAACTAGTTATGCATGCGGTTATTTTCATTATATTAATTCGTTCTTTTTCATCACAATAGTTAAGCTATATCATTACTTTTGACGATTGCCTTGGTAATAAATGAAGTATTATTCAACACCAGTACAAATAACTTTAAAGCGTGATACAAATTTATTGAAGTTTCACAAAAAGTCATCTAATCTAGGTTAGATGCTAACCTCCTCCAGACTAGTCAGCGGTGTATTGCTTATACTAATCATTTGGAGTTCGGCCAATGGCCAATATTCTATAAAACATTTGAAATAATTATTGTGCATGCTCGTCATGAGGTATTATGTTCCACAAGTACAACGTGTAAATGTTGAAAACGTTCAGTATGCAACGTATAGGGCACCAGTACTGAGTGGCTCATTTCATAATATTTAGTAGAATTATACGTTTCGTATTGGCTGTAGAGTCTAACGCATGCGTACCATGCGTTATCTCAACTCCTACGCTGCCCTATCCCACCGCTGCCTCTCCGACATTCCAACTCCCTGCTCCGACTAACTATCACATTGCAACACCTGAAGTATAGCACCAGATGAGTGGGGTTATGGGGATCCCCCCCCCTCCCCAACAAAAAGGACAGGTAAGAAAATATACATTCCTTATTCTAGAACAGGAAATATCGGGCCTCTCCAGATCATCCCCATGCTAGGCCACCCCCCCCCCCCCTGCCTTGACTGGACACAGGCTACGCCACTGTGTAATGTTATACGCCCGATATCCCACTAGGCGTAGAAAGCAGGCGTAATTTTCCGCCAGGGACAACGGTATTCTCTGATGGGTTCCATGCTGGGCTACAATCAGGTCTGCGAGGACAAACTAGTATAGCGTTTACCTGGCGTGTTACCTGAATATCAAGTGACGATTTGATTGACGTGCACAGCAGAGCTTCGCCGTGTGGGCCCCCGTAAGGTATGCACGGGGACACCACAGCGCGCAGCATGCACGTACGGTTTAGAGGTGAGTGTTTCGAGCCCGAACCGACCCCTTCTCGCTCCCGATTGGAGGGCATGTTATTTAGTCATCCCAACCTTGTCACACCCGCGTGTGAGCCGAAAAAATCATAGAAAGAAAGGGAGTTAAAAGAAGAAAGAGGAAAGAAACAGGTAGAGAAAAGAAAGGAAAAATAATAGAACACACGACGGGTGCTCATCATCATTTTTTTTCTTGCTTTTGCATCTCGCGAGGGGGAGGAGGTATGTACCTTACCTGGGGACTGGCTGTGAGGTGTATATGCACGTAGGCTATTAAAAGGGGATTCTTCTTCTTTCACTCAACAACTTGCACAATCACTCTCTCACACTCACTCTACATCAGTGTATGTGTGTACCGTATCACTTCTAAAGAGAGCCGCTGACGCATCTCCGTCGCACCTTTCCGAGGCCTCCCGCCGTGCTTGGATGCATGCTAATATCACTGAAAACTTGTGTGGACCTTACTTTCCGCTCACCAAGACGGCACTTCTTCCTTTTCTTCTCCCTCTGCAAATTTTTTTTCTCCTAAAAAGCTATCGGCAGTATTCCAGGTGTGTCATCTACTGCTTTAATATAAAGAGACAGTCCTTCCAAAGAGGGAAGAGGGAGAAGTACACAGCCTCTCCGAGTATTTACGAATTAAATGTACTTTTATTTGAACAACCGGATGAATGCGTGCTTTGGGATTTTCATCCTCTCATGGCAAAGGGTCTTCTCTGTAAATGTCCACTTTGTGAATAAATCGTAGATTCGATCTCGTTCTGTTTGACTATCCGATCGATGAGCGGTGCTCACCTCTTGTTTTACCTGCATTCGACGTGATTCATCAAGGGCGGGGCGCCCGCAGAAAAACGTGATCTTACCTGCTTTTCGGAAGTGAATGAATGAAGACGTCTTTGCTTACCTCAAAACTCGCTACAACCCTACGAAAATAGACACGAGAAGAAGGAAACCGGAATAGAGCAAATTTCTGACTTCGTTCAAGGACGCTCATGCATCCTTATTTCATAAGAGATTTATGATTCAAAAAGATTTTGGAAGTGATTCTGAGGGGGTCGAATACTTGAGGAAGTTTTGACAGCTTATTTTCGTATGAGGGATATTCCTACTTGAAGACTGTGAATACGACATCCTCCAAATCGGAAGGACATCGCTCTTGATAAGGAAGACTCAGCTTTGTTTGACCCGCTTTAAGGGTATCCAGGTGTGCTCTTCAGCCAGCCTAGAGGGTCTATTCACAAAGGTGTCAGCGAGCATTATCCCCCTTTTGTTTCGTGAAGGGGGTTCTCCTTCTCCACAAACACAAAAGCAATTGGAACGTTTAAACACCGCGTGAAAGGGAACAAAGGTGCACCCCGACACATAAACAGGGGTTATGATGTTTTCAATAAAGGTACAGGTATTGGAGAAATGAATGGGCAGTAGTTTCATATCTTGATGGTGTATTGTAGGGGGCACACATGCACGTCGTGTCTGACATCTCTCTGTAAAGGAATGAATGACTGCTCGCTGCGGTGTCTTGTCTCGCTTGATGGAACGTTGGATTCGACGAGGAAGAAAAAAAGAGAGAGACTTGCTTGAAGGAGATATCCCACCTCCATCACTCATCCTCTATATATTCGCGGCTTCTTGGTTTTCTGGTTAAACTTTTCTGCTCTAGATGCGCAATCCACGATCGATGTCCCCGCTATTCATTCTCTACAATCATACATTCTACGTTCTCTTCGAACTTGATGTGGAAATTACCAGAGTGGAAAGCTTAGGGATTATTTTCAGATGAAATATTTGGGAATGCAGATAGGTTCTTTAGGCATTGAAGCGGAGTGGTGTGATGTTTCGTCTCATTTTTGAATGCATCATCTCTCATTCTCTCTGTGTTAACGCGGCTGACAACAGACTTACAGCTGTGACCGAGTTATGAAAACTGGATTTTATATTCGTGTATATACAAGCTTCGGAGCCAAACTTTTTAACTGACTCACCGGGGGATTTTATCTGTCATTTTAGTGTATGACTTTAACCGATAAATCGCGCCACAAGGCTGATCTTCCCAGGTGAGTTAATGAGCCATGGAGACTGTCACTTCTTTTTGAGTAGCCTATTGTCGTAGATATGACATGATGAGTTATAATTTAGTTTGTAACGTGGATTAAGGTGACTAGACCACATCACTTCATGCCTTCATTGTTCATAGAGACGAGATAAAAAATAATGTACATTGGCATTCGAGATCTGCACTAAAAATGCGGTGTAACCTGTCATTTCAGTTTTAGTGTGATTGTGGCGGGGGTGGAATAATGTACATGCAATAATCATCAAACTGTAACGTGATTGTCAGCTGTCTCCTCTGAAAAGGAGAGGTGTGCTTATTGTTTTGAACCTTATCAAATAATGAATTTATACTCCTAATTTATTCTCATTCGTAGAAAAAAAATTAACTTCATGTACTTGTGTAATTATTATCAAAGTGGTATTGTCAACATTGCACATAAACTATATTTTCACTTGCACAAGAACTCCATTGCATAAGCATTAGATAATAATGTGACATTATACCACGTTGAATTATTTATTTCAAATACATGGTTTTAAACTGAAAGGCCTATATTTCTGAAAATCATTTCGAAATGTGTAGGCCCCTACTCGGGTAAGTGAATAAGACAGTGAATAAATTAACAATAAACAAAATACAGCAATGGGCAGCGCCTTATACCAGTTTCATTGATCATGATTTGAATTGATATGGTAAAGCATTGTTAGGCGTTAACTCTACATTTTGGGGTTCAACCCATGATACATAGCAAAAAGCCTAGAAGCTGGAGGTAATTACGGTCACCACAATGACGGCCTTACAGTGGAACCATACAATGCGTTGAAAACTAAAAAAAAGTTAAGAAAACATGACCGAATTTCTGATGAAAGGAACATGAAGTTGGAGGGCGCAAAGGCCAGGCAACCCAAGAAAAATAGAAAAGAGGAAAGATCCACATGGTGGAGGGGACCCCTCATACATTTTGGTGGGTGATGCCCGTGGGTTATTGGTCGATGATAACGTTAAAATAATTTCATCGCCTGCAGCAGGTAGGATGGCGTGCTCGGATTGCGGGTGATCCCTGCCAGAAAGTGCGGCGTGAAAGGTGATATGAGCACCGTGGAATCGGAGAGACACATCCCCATCGAACGACAGGGATGGCGATGGATGGGCCCGAGTGGAAAAGAGAGGGGCAAAATCTAGGCTAAACATGGATCCTGGCATAAAATGTCATGCCAGATGAGCAAGGGAGAAGTTGAGAGAGTGCTGGCTAGGGGAAATACGAGGGTGTGATGAACTGAGAGAAACAAGGGGGAAATGAAAGAGAGGAACAGGAAGAAGAAAGAAGGAAAAAAGGGGACGGTTCGATACTAACATGGTGTACTCTTATGTCCATAAAGACGAGGAGTATTTTGAGAAATAAGAAATGTTCTATTAAATGGCATACGGTTATTTGAACGCAAGGTCGTGAAAGCCTCATAATCAACAGCAATTTTATTTTTAGTTCACTAGTAATTATATAATGAGGACAAAATCTAGACGTGGACAGATAATTATGAAGGCAATTGCAATTATTTTACGGGAATGTGTCACCTAACATTTTTAAATCTTCCAAATCCTGTTGCAGCCACAGACTCCGGACTTGACCACTGCTTTGACCAATGAGAAACTTATACTAATTAGTCATTGCCCCTGAAAATATCAGAAACTCTCACAAACCTTCTTAGTTTATATTATTTTGAAGGAGAAAAAAATTGACAAGATATTGGTCACCGGTTGCGTTGGTTTTGAACATAGAAAGAATAGTTTTGTGACCCCAGTTGAAAATTAATAAACGGTAACTTTAGTATGACTATATTCCATAATTTGATGTAAATTTGCAAATCCAGAGATATAGGAAACCATATCTAAATTGACGTGAACATGATTTTGAAAAAGAGCGCATATAGGTGCGCCTAATTGTATAGGAGTTGGCACAGAAATGTAAGGGATGTGAGCCTCCCACCCCCTCTCCGGATCCACCTAAGTTTAAACATCCATGTTCATAAACAAACAAATTAATGAGGATATGAAATTTGCATGAACGATGAAATTATTAATGAAGTAAAGGCCTCAACAAATCTTTAAAGACTATTCTATATAAGATAACTGCAAACTGGATAATCATCCATTGCAAAAACTACCCCGGACAATAAACTACCTCGTAAAACAAATTAGGGGCGTGGTTGTGGCAGCTTATTTTCCTGGGAGTAGCAATATTATATCACTTTGGTACTAATAATAGGCCCCGAGAACGACATTGTCATTCTGAAACAGTGACCAAAACCTTTTCAATTTCTATTCTGTGCAGTTTGATATGTCTATTATTATTATATTATTATTAGCAAAGATGTCATCAACATAGAAGATATAATTAGCCATTTTCTGTTGTTACGTAATCAATATGCCAAATACTTGAAATAATTAGGTTTTATTGTAACCTTTTTCGTCCGAAATAACACTGAAAGTCGACCAAACAGACAAACAATAGTTTTGATGTATACGGTATTGAAAGAAGAATGTTATATTTAAAAGACATCAATCTAAGAAAACATTACTTTCTGTCTTAAAATGTTGGAAAGGGAGGGGTGAGTACAAAGGTTGCACCATGAAAGCAAAATTTAGCCGCCGATGCTGTGCTCTGACACGAACTGCTTTGTATAATTCGGCATGAAACCTAATCTCAAGAAAGAAAGACATTATTGAAGGATTCACAATACAGGAAGTTTGAAAGTCCTGCAATACGATGGTAGTCATTTAAGAGGGAAATAAACATTTGAAAATGTGGAGACCAGCAAATCCAAGAGGTTATAAACCTTTGCTTTGAGCCTTTACTGCAAGAAGAAAAACAAACCTTTATACGATCGCGCGCGGAATATTGGAGTCTATTTCCTAATGAGAATACACCGCCTTGTTCGCATTATATCAAGGTTTGTGGTGCAGGTGTGTGGCAGATAGCTCCACCTTTATGCTCGAAAATAAAAGGATTCATTGAAAAACAGCTTTAGGTTTGCGAAAAACGAGAACCACAGCCTAGCTCCAAGAAGGTGATTAGCATTCAGGGCACGAACACGTGACGTGCGCAATGAATAAGGGTACCGCATTATCGGGCCGTGTGCAAAATTTCGCACCGTTACGGAAAGGTGAGAAATTCTTTATTTAAACTTTCTATTAAGCAAATCCCTCCTATTATTTAAACAATGCGGCTACAGCAAGATAAAAGAGAACGTGGTGGTTTTCACTGTTTACGTATAATGGACGAACGGCATATCGATCGCTTACAACAATTGAGTCGTTCAAAAAGCAACGAGGCGAGTAAATTGCCTGTGTTACAGGTGTTGAAGGTATATCGCCTCTTGTGTTTTTATTGCTATGCAGGTCCATAGATACTGAATACATTTCAAGAGCTAGGAAACGGTTAAATTAGTTTGATTGATTTGATAGAAAAGTATAGGTAGTGATCAGGACACAGGAAGTATTTTCTAATAAGTTCGCAACATTGAGAGGCGATTGCAAACTATTTGTTATTATTTTATAAATAAAATAGGCAATCGGGTAGAACCTCTGAAATAGAATAAGACAGATGGGGTGATTAAACAAAATTGTTAAAACTTATTAAAATTACAATTGTTGTCAAAATGTGTCAATGGACTTTCTGAATTGAGACTTCTTGAAATAATGAAAAACCTGTTCTCCACTGGCTTCTTTTTCTTTCTCGAAAATAAGTTTCTTTGCTCTTTCTCTCCTTTTCTTCCCCATAAATAAATGATTGTGCAGGCCTAATGTGCTTGTCTGATTTTATTTTATTCCCCCCCCCCCCCCCCCCCCGATTCTTAGGCATATTACTCTTGAAATTCCTCCGTTCGTCCTTATTCATATTTCCATTTCCACCACTTTGCTGATATCCTAGTATTAAAATGAAAGGATATAGCCCAATCATCGTCTAAAGTTATATTGTGTAGTGACAAGTGACACCATTGCCACGTTTATCCACTGAAGTCTGAACTCTACTTCGCACAGCGATTTACGCGAGTTCAGCGGAGGCGGTGCAATATTATTTCAAACAGCGCCATCACATTTACATTGTCAAGGAGTTTTCATTTTTTGAGGGTTTAAACACTACTTTGGTTTTATTTTGCTCGAATAATTTGAATGTGAAAATATACATGACCAGAACTCTGCAAATTTACATCGAATCGGATTCTACCAGGCCAGTTTTATTCACTAAGTCGAAGGAGGGGACGGGAAGAGCATTTGGGAATCGAGGAGTAGAATAAAGGTGTTATAGCTCTTATGTTTCAAGAGAGAGGGGCAGCATATTTTTTCCCCTTTGCGGATCCGCCTATGCCCATGACCGGGTCGAAAAAGAAAATGTTCGTTTATAGTTGTGTGTAGGAGGGGTGAAATATCATTCAACGTGATTAAACATCATGTAAGCAAAATCTTTGTGAAGAAAAACCCCACAAGCAATGCTATACAAAGCAGACTGTTCTAAAGGGGAAAACCAGACAGTATAACTGTTGACTATGGACGGACCTGTTTAATGATCTTTTGTATGAATCTCGTACAGTGAAAACAGAAACAAGCTCCACATAATGTGCCAAAATGTGCTCGCCTCTAATTGCTTAATTGACCGCGTTTCTCGTCCCTCAATCGATTCGCAGGCACACATCAATCAATCGACCAATGGGAAAAGATTAAAACGGGCAATCGGCGTGCACCTGCACACTTACCAATGCAACTCATTTGAATGATAGTGGTGAGGCTCCCCCTTTTTTGTACAGCTAGCTGGAACTTCAAACCACATTGCGTGATTAAATTCAATATCATAACCCCCCCCCCCCTTATCTCTCTCATCAGCATTTTTAGCTCAGCATCTTCCTACAGATCCATATTAATCATATTTCATCATCAGTTTAGTTATTATTTTCACATCCTGCTGTTTTTTCTTAAATATGAGCCTCTCGGATAATTTAGTTTTCTCCATTGCATCATAGGAATATTTTTTTAATGTATGCCTGCCTCTGTGTTTAACTTATTTTCTAAATTCTGTGCGACCTAAAAATTATTAAAAATCCGGTATACAGTGGCATAATAATGTGAGACTATAGGGAAATGGTTTTACAGGCTACTATCGGTCGCCAATATAGATGACAGATTACAAATTATTTTAATCTGCCGCAATTCTTTGATCCAGGGACGATGAAGCAGATCAGCAAACACTCCACATTCATTATTTCAAAACTACCCTAAATACAAAAAGGGGAGAAAATCTGTATAGCCTTACAAATTGTTATATTAAAAAAAGGCTCCTTCTACGAATTAAAACGCTTGTTAATAAAATGAAATTTTAAAACGCCATATATTTAGTATCTTTCTTCTTCAAACAACCTAGATTGTGTCGGTTCAATACAGCTTCTCCTTGATAAGCTACTTTTTCTGGTATAGTGTCATTTTAGAAATACAAATGACCTTTTATTTGTTATAGTATGAAAATGGATTTTAAAATGTATAGTCAGCCAATGCGAACTCTTGCTGAACATAAAGTTCTTTTTTTTTTCTTCATCCGTCCTTCTTCATGTTATTATTGTTATTAATATTAATATATATATATAGTTTTTATTAGCGTCATCATCGTTATCAGTATTATTATCATTATTTAATAGCATTGTTATCATAAATGTTATCATTGTGGTATTTTTTGTTGTTTTGTGATGCTGGTGGTGTTGTTACTTTTGTTGTTATTAATATCTCTGTAATGATCAATATTTATATTATTTTGCTTGCAATAGTGTCGGGGTATGTCAGTTATGACCGGCAAAGTTTATGATGAGCTCAGAAATAGGGCCTTTACTATAGTTTACTACTATACCCGACAGTAACAAATACACCCTTCATCGTGATAATGTGTAACTTTCTGTAAATTTTGTAAGCAGTCGCGAAAGTCTGAAGTTTTACCATATGTATCGTGCATGCAGGCTCATAATTTATTGATGTTCCCATAAGAACCATAGGCCTATGCAACTATAAGAAAAGTTGCATATAAATTATTGTTTTTTTTTGTAAAGGGTGTAGGCTTACTCTCTTTTAAAATACAAATGTTAACTTTACATTAACGTGCTATTCTGGCACTGCTATATTTATTGTACTAACTTTGGTTCCATATCTACATGTGGGTCCTCATTGTTTGATGGAAGAAGTAATGTTTGAAATGTTTACCATTTTGTTCCTCCGTCATAAAAAATCGTATCTGTTTTTTAAGGCAACGATCTAAAATAAGCGGTATATATAAAATAGCATAAATAAAACCAATAATATATTCCCCAGTCTGTCACATGTCCTACACCCTCAAAAAAATCCCTTCGCTGACGTGTATCATAAATAACACCAGGGAGGTGAGACTATACTGATAAAACTGAAGGATAATATTCTAGCGTTACATCTCCCTCTGTCATTTTCTCAGCTGGATAATATCTATTTTCTTGAGAGCTATGTTGAGAACAGAAATTACGGTTGTCATCACCTCCATAAACGAGCTGTAAGCTTAGCTTTTGACCCGTCACACGTGACCGTTTTCAGCCAATTGCGCTGCGTATACGAATGGCCGCATGCATAATTAATCATACACAAAACGTGGGTGGTTTACACACTCGAGTGCTTCTCACTCACAAAATACTTGAGGTAAATAATGTGCGTAGGTGATCCCGTACAACACGCACAAACAGATTGAACGAACCGACACGGGGAAAGACGATATATCTTTTAAGATTTTGTTTTCGTGTGGCCACATTATTATTGAAATGTAGGATTCACGAATGGATTTGTTGAAAGTACATTGTCTGTCATTGACAGTATGTTCTTCTTGGATTTTATTCTTACAGAGAGGACGATAACGTTGCGAAAGTGATTGTTTACCACAGCGAGAACTAATCGCTCCAGCGTCGGGCACTGGACAGGGTCAACACCCGGCTCTACGAGGGGTGCCAAAATGGCGACCTACTCCTCGCAGATATTCCGATGTTTTTACACGGTTTTGGTCGTCTACTGCCTACTTTTGGATACTGCCAAGTATGTATCAGGACAGAATGTTCTCTGCCCAGAAGAATGCTGGTGCTTGGGATCCCTGGTAGACTGCAGTAAACGACATTTGACGAGTATTCCGACCGACTTGCCGACATGGGTTACAATGCTGTGAGTATATCTTCATATCATTTCAAGCCAATTTATTCTCTCGCCGCGCTGTTTACGAGTAACCAGCCCGCTCAGTTCTGTAGGCCTGCATCATACATGGCGCATAGTCCATGACATAAACACAGCCACAGCACTGACCGGTCATTTGTCAATAGCAAGAGAATTAAAAATATTAACTAAGGAACAGATTTAATCATTTATTTATATATTTTACAATTGGAAAATGAAGAAAACAAATGAACAAGAAAACAAGTTGTGACAAAGAAGCTGGTCTAGAATCTAGAGCAGGCCTTCTCAACTAGTTTATTAGAAGTGCCAAAACAAAAATTTATTGAGGTTGAAGTGCCAACCTGTATGTTTGGTGACTGTGTTGCGAAGGAGCGAAACGACCAAGCCGATACTGAGTGGGGTCCAGGGGGCAAAGGCCCCCGAAGCTAGTGGATTTTAGGGCATTTTAACGCCTTTTTGTTCCATAAAACATCAATCATAATTTCATATTGATGTGAAATAATTAGTACAATTCCTGGCTAAAATCTACACTGGAAGTTAAATTACATGTAGTTATTTTGGTGCAATAAACACGGAAAATGTCAAAATCAAGTGAAAATCAAACAAACAAAATGGCTTGCTTACATTTTGGGCTCAACTTCGACTGCGATTTTTTGATTTTGCTGAGTTTTTTAATTTTTTAATTTATTTTTTATTGATTTTTTGGAACAGCCGCGCGCCACTCTGACTGCCGCCAGTTGAGAAGGCCTGCTTTAGAGTCTAGTAAAATAAAAAATTTAATCAAACGAGACAAGACTGTCGTGAGTTCTAATGTTAATTATTTCATAGGCCTAAAATATGTACATGAACCTGGCTAGGGTCTAGACTAATGACATTTTGCAGACAGAAAGCCTGCAGCTGTCTATGGTACATGTACTTTGACATTAAAAAAAGGAAATAAATATGTTCTTGCTAATGTTTGTTTGGCTACATTTGCAAACCTGCATATTGTGCATGCATCTGTTGCATCATAACATCAGGTCATAATTTCGGTCTCTGATTCTGTTCTGATCCTGGTCCTGATCCTCAACTTCTCAAAAGGGATATATATAGGTGACCAATAAGAACGTTATCCTTCAAGAGAGAGAGAGAGAGTGTTTGTTGCATCTAGAACATTTTGGAATTAAGTCCCCTCACATTGCAGTTATGGTGAGGGACTAGACTATGCTTAATATTTACCCCTATGGATTGCTTCCTAGACTAGTCATTTTATTTTTTCTATTTTTTTCTATTTTTTTTTTAATGTTTCAGATCGTTTTCTTTCAAATACTAAGTTCAGATGTAGATGCTATAGATTTCTTTCAGAAAACTATGGGATTTAATGTAGATTATCACAGTTCACACTAGTGTGTGTTTGTGTTGAGTAATTGTTGGGCGCTGATCAATCATGTACATTTTTGTTGGCTAAGTGGCCGACCTTTTATTTCAAATTAACATCTAGAAGAGGTAACACCAAATCAAATGTGAGTGTATGACGAGAGGACTGACCACTAGATGGCAATACCCAACTTGTATCAACCTACTAATGTGAATTAATCAACCGAATGTGAGGTAGCAAATGAAATAGCTCATATTTATGCTAGTTATCCATGTTGATTTTTTCTTCAAATTAACTTTTATCAAAATAAGAGATTTCATTGATAGATAGAAGCGCAACTCTAGCCTTGCTAGCAAGTTACTCTATACTACTGTAGTGGCTGTAGCTTAGAACCAAACTTAAGTTAAAAGCTGACCAAATAAGATAAAGGCTTATACTGTTTGGGCTTGTAAAACTGGTAATTCGAGCCATACCCTAGTTAAATTTGAGCTTGTGTGTTTTTGTATCCACCTGTAGACCCTTGTATAAATAAATTAGTACACTGCATATGAAATTGACATGAAAATTAATTAATGCTTGGAAAGATAACCTTGCTGTTTACAAACTGGAAATGATAAATTTATCCCAACATCCTCTGCTCAATAATTTTGAGACATGAGGCTTACATTGTACCTTGTATGTTGTTGCCAATATGGCAAATGCAAGATAATCAGTTTCTCTGAAAAGGAAAGTAAATTTTTAAGTGCATGTAGTGTAGGCTTTCGTAGAATGTGTAAAAAAGTTTTCGCTTTTAGTATATTAGAGAGTTGAGACTGTATTGTTATATTTGATTAATGATGTTCTATTTTTTTCTTAAATTCATGGCTGTACATGTGATGTGATGTATCACTCAAGTTTTTTAGTTAAATAACATTAACAAGTACACTCTTGGAATAAGTCAATAAGTTTGCTTGTACAGTATAAAAGCATGGAATGAGAAAAACAGGCGATCATTGAAAATTAGGAAAATTAAGATTACCCTGGGAATCACCGACCTCTCCCATTTGTTTCATTTCGCTTGAGATATGTCATTACACATGTGCTCTATTATTAAGACATACCGGTATGTTTTACACACCCTCTCATGAGAATGATTTATTTCTACATCAACAACCCCCCCAAAAATTGGAAAATATGAAATCATAGTGACACAAATCAGGAATAGATACATTGTACATGTAAATGCAATGTAAATTGGATAGAACTTTCTTACTTATCAGATTTTCCCTTAAAAAATTACGGTTTTTCCAAATTCTGCTCTTGTTAAAACTGAACATTTTATAGTTTCATCATGATGACGAAGGGTATAACATGGCAAGGATGTAATTCCAGCTTGACAGATGCAGAGTTACAGTTGTCCCTTAGAATTGTCTCTTTTGTCTTCTTTTTGTCTTTAGTTCCTACTAGGCCTAGTTCCTACTGTACCTTGTAAACTATAGCCGATCTTACTTTACTTGTATACATGTACATGTATATTGTATACTGGTATACATTTTTAATATCATTTAGATGCAGATATTATGTATTCAATGTCTAAACTTTGAAGAAAAAAAATCCTAAGTTGGAATTTCCTGAACATGGGCTGGGTACCAACAACGCAAGCCTTCTGTTTTATTTCTTAAGTTATAAACTGCATTTTTCTTCTTACAAATTTCCAGTGTTCCACTTGCCATAACATGTGCACATGTACTTGTAGCAAAGTTGTAGGTACCTGTATATTAAAGGTAAAGACCAGTTATGGTCATGCGATTGCATTGTGATAGAAACGTTGTGGAATCGATCAGAAAAGGTTGATCATCTAGCATCTAGCATCTGCAAGGTTCTGGAATCATCAAAATGATAAGAAATTTGGCCAATTCTTCATAAAGTTACAAGCACTATACACAGAAAGATGTATATGGGACTACCCTATATATCTCACAGACCATGAGAGAAACAAAGTTACCAAATATATGAATTAGTAGGCAGTTTCCCGGCAAATTTTTTATCATGTATTAGTCAAAACATATTCTTTCACATGATTGGTAATGAGAGCTTCCATTTCATTTTTTGAAATTGGGGCGTTTCCAATACTGGTCTTTACCTTTACGGTATACAGTATGTACAATTGTACATACACATGTATATCTGATTCTAGCTTTTAATGATTGACAGAAAGTACAAGCAACCCTGGCATGGTCCTTGCAATCCTCGAGTGGATCATTTGTCAGACAGTGAATGACACTGGTCCTGACATTCATACTAATTGTCAGATTGGGCCTAGCGTAAATTCCTACTCCAGTGAGCTAGCTGCATTGCAGAAATTAGTGTTCACACAGGAGTTAGACCAGGAATGGTCCTTTACAAAATAATGATTAATCATCTCTTTTAAAGAGAAATTGTAATCCTGATTTGCTGTGAAGTACACATACATGTACATGCAGTAGCTTTTCTAAAACAGTACAAGCTATACCAGTAAAGGCATGTGCAAATAGATGTGCACATGACATGTAGGCCTACATGTTTCTTTAGACAGTTTCCATTTGGTTTAGAAGAAAAGAGTTTCTTGTACAGGTTTGCAATTGAGACTTTATTTATGGTCAACTACAATACAATAACACTAAGTTAGAGGATAATGTTCAGAATTCAGATGATAAATATATCGAAAAAACATTTGAATGAAAGTTTTAGAAAATAATAATTTTTGTGAACATCAACATTCTCCAAGTATGCCTACAATAAATCTAATAATTTAAATTCTTGGTTTTTCACCATGTAAATTGATCATTGTCTTGTGATAAAGTTAATTTATCTTTGCTGAACATTGTACACCCTCCTGCCATTGACTGACAGCCATGAAGTGTGGAGGGCTTTTCTAACTCTTTGTGCTTGAAAGCTTGCTTTGCTCTGCAAACACAACCCTCCATGCCATGCTGTACAATGAATGCAAACAACTTTTCACAGCGAACATGTACATGTATTCAAGGGGGTGGGGGTATGTCATACCAAGTACAGTGTGGTGTAAATTATGGCATAATATGCATGAGGTATGTTGTTGTGTGATATTTTTTAATTGTAGACTTGGACTTTGGAAATCCTTGTCTGGTTATTTATGGACCCAACTAAGCTGGACTTTGTCTTCTTGAATACTTTGGTTTTTGAAGATTGCATATCTTGATTTATCATCAATGAAAACATGTAGAATTTTGTGATTCTTATATTTTGAAAAGTCCCTTTATTTAATGGAAAATCATAACAGCAAGGGCATGATTTTAATAACTTTATTTAATGATAATTTGTGTTTAAAGTAACAGATAATTAAAATTGTAAATCCACATGTAGGCTGCTGTACAGTGTGCATGTGATTGTGATATATTGCTATAAACTTCCAATCTGTGACAAAATGTCTACAGAAACGGTTTCCGCGTAAGGGTATTTTTTCCGCAAGTAATCCTCTACATTTTTGCAGGTGTAAGAAGTCTAATTTGTGGAGCCTTTCTTTGTTGCGCCATGTTTGTGCCTAGTGAGCGGGTATACATTCGCCATGACCTTTATAATGGGCAGCAGATTTTCCTGCAGCAAGGCGTGACCAAATAGTTAAGACAGGAATGTTGCCCTGAGCCAGAGTGCAGCTCAAATTTGGGGAAATCTTTGTCCCCACAGATTATGAAAACATGGGTGCTTTTTCTCTCCCTCAAATTTAGCCCGGGCTATTGTTGTTGGTCTACCCCAAGAAAGTGCCCGAATCCACTTTGGCTGGGTTTAATATTCGTATCTCAACACCTCCCAAAGCTGTCTTGCTGGATCACATAAATGGAACAGTGATGACAAATTAAGGCCCTCTCTTTCTACAGTTATGTGGTTCTGTTTGCCGTTTCGTTTCTTTAACTCATTGCCGTTATATCTCAATTTTTCCACAATGATCAAAATTTCAATTTTATTTGTCTCATGATCTGAAATCATTTATGTCAAAAATTCTTCTTGGAGCAATATAAGGTGCTTGAGACAAAAAGACATTACATGTACTGCCTACATACACATGTACATGTACATTTATTTGTGTACAAACACATTTTAGGCCATTTACATGTACATGTACATGTCATGTATAGAGTTTGATGTATACAAGGCCTTGTGTACATCAAACATACATCCACAGCTACTCAGTTCTGTAGGCCTACAAAATGCAAGTCCTCTTGTTATTAAAGGCTGCATCCTTGATTTATAAGTAATACTGAATTAGCCATCCTGTGTTCAGGTGTTGTTTGTAAGCATTGATTTGCACTTTGTCATCTAGATTAATTCTCTCCTTCCTAGAGACAGTTGAGTCAGGTACATGTACAATGTATAAGCCAATCTTATTTCCCCTGTCCCCTTACATGTTGTGGTTGACCAGAAGGTGTTTGACTGATTGATCATTCTGGTTTTAGGATAGCTAGTATACATTTTCAGACCCTCGCAAACAAAATACACTAAGTGTTTGTGTTTGCAATTTTGCATTCCAGCAAGAATCGGTATACCTATTATAAATACAAGTTTATGTTTATGTTATGTTTTTTTGTGTCCCTGTCAAGGAGCATTATTTGGGGGAATCCTCAGTAGAAGAAATGCTGTAGGTTTATAAATACTGTGAATGGAAAACAAGGTCTAGTGATCATAGACTATGAAAGGGGCTTAACTTTAAGCATATCCCATAATGGCCAGTGCAGTCCATATGAATAGACCTTTTTAGATTGGACAATCATTGATGCACCACTAACAGCTTACCCTGTCATTGACTGTGGTTATTCATTTGATTAATAATAGACCTGTGCACACCTGTACAGTGCCTGCATCATACATGTACATGCACATTGACCCATGCAGTATATACACGCTGAATTTCCTTTTCTTTGTATTCCCCCATTGTTCCATTAAAGTAAATCCTATTGTCATTTAGGGTAACAGGAAATGGGAGTTAGCATTATGTCTTTTGTGCTACCTCCTGATTTCCAGACCAAGATTAATTTCTTTTATGGGGAAATAAAAAGTTACTGGTAAAGTGTAAAGTGGATGTAAAAAGCTATTTACCTATATATATCTACATACAATATTGTAGTAGTACATATTTACTGGAAATGGATATTTCACTTGAGCACCGTGTTTATGTTTACAATTTCTTTTATGGGGAAATAAAAAGTTACTGGTAGAATGTAAAGTGGATGTAAAAACCTACTAACCTACATGTACATGTATATAATCTACACAATTCTACATACATTTGTAGTAGTACATATTTTCTGGGAATGGATAATTTAATTGAGCACCATGTTTAATTGTTTATGTTTACAATTTTGTTTGTTATATTCTGTAAATTACATGCTCTTATCATTATGAGGGTACCACACCATGATGTCCCCTTTGTAGCCAAACTGCCAAGCAGCCAAATAATTTGTTTATGTCTAAGAACTCAAGAAGTGATGCATTTACATGTGATTGAAGAATGCATCAAAGCATTTACACAGTGTTCTAGTAATTATTGAATACTAATGACATGAAGGCAGGCCTACAGTTTGTTTTGTGTTGTTAAATTTAATATCATAGATTTTTACTTCTTACTCAAAGTAATGTGTAATTATTATTTCCTGGCTTTTATTTACTACAGGGAATTGCAATCGAACCGCATCGCCAGCATCCCAGATGGAACTTTTGACAGGTTATCACAGTTAGAAGACTTGTAAGTAAAACAATTATACTCTTGACCTAGCCCTTACTTATAGTATATTAACTCTACTATGCATTTACATGTAGGTATAATACTGCTCACAATGAATGAAATCTATGTTTTTTGTGTATGGTACTGGTAGGCCCTCTAAAACATTACCACCGATAAAACAGAAGTTAACTGAGGATACTGTGCTCTGTACTAGAGGAGTTACAGATTGTGTGTTCCAATCCAATTAACAGTTTTTAAAAGCATTGAGAAAAAAAGAACCAGCCCATTTTGATCGCTGCGTATTGATTGCCAAAGCGGTCTGACAGGGGTGTTTCACTCTTTCATATTGACGTATGTTAAATGGCATGTCATTTCCTGGTCAAAAACCTTGATTGTAGGCTAATTGTGAGATGACAGAGTGGGAAAGATGGAGGTAAATTATGTTTGGAATCAAATACAGTTATTTGGGATAGGGTCCTGAATTATGACAAAAAAGCAACATCAAATTCAGTGCACTTCAGAAAGTTGTTTGATTATTTTAGGATGTTTGTATTTTGTGAGAATATATCTTGAACAGAATTGGAGGTGTTGGATTCTGTTGTAATCAAGTACAATTATTTGGGATGGGGCCCTGAATTAAAGCAATTTCAAATACAGTGCACTCCAGTCCAGACAGTCGTATGATTATTTTAGGATGTTTGTATTTTGTGAGAATATATCTTGAACAGAATTGGAGGTGTTAGATTCTGTTGTAAATCATCACATGGCCATTTGTTCTTTCCTGTGTACATGAATTTCATAATCAGTTGTATTTGTTTTCAAGAATAGATTCATGTAAGACCCAATAGTTGTTTGTTTTGCATGGGACTGGACATGTGAGTAGATTGACTCATCAAAGAGCTCTGTGCCTATCCCATTGGTGTCATTTTGATTACTTGAAGAAGCGGTTGCATAGCGACAAATCTTTCCGTCTGGCCATCTTGGACAGGAATTTCTAAACGTGAAAAATATGTAACATGCTCTATTCGTTCGGGAAGCCATCACTTCCAAATCATTTATCTTCAAACTCAAAGAAGAATTTTACTTCTTACAGGTTGGAAGACTAAAGCAAAGGTTTAATACTGTTAGTCTGGAACTCTTTAACATGTACATGTACAGTCCTCCCATGTGATACTATTACCCAAACATAAACATTGATATCTTTGTATTTACGAAAACAAGGTTTGGTTTTAACTTTTGCAGTTTCATCACAGCAAATGAATACTATATAAGTATTTATGAATAAATAACAAATGCACAAATTTTCATCAACTGAGAAGGGGGTGGGGGTATTTTTATAAAGTAAACAGGATATATTCAGACATAAATCTGATTGTATTTGAAAGTACCCAAATATTAAATCGCAAATCTCTGTTCTTTATAAATGCATTTTTTGTTCATGCATCTGCATTCAAGTAAATGGTCAGAAATATTGTTGCAATCGAGAAATTATTTCAACAACCTTATGAAACAAGTCAAACTTAAACAAAAAAATACAACACTGTCATTTTTGTCAAGTATAGAAAATGAACCTCATGAGCCTTGTCTTGAGCATTGCTTTGTTTTTACACACTTGAGAGATCGATGAAAGTAATATTTTTATCTGCATATCACAAGGCACTGCAAGGGTCAGGTGCAAAGCTCAAGTTTCAATCAATGCATTATTGACTGTAAGACGGCATAGTTGTAGGTGCAAGGAGATGTAGGGGTTTCGCATGTAGGCCTACATGTTCATATACATGTTTGTGTGGGCAATGGGTCTCGTAACCACACATAATGTATGAGGCAGTGTACAAGAATATTATGATCATTCTCTAAGAGCTGAAGTCCATGTGCTTGACAAGTTTTGAAGATATTTCCTGAATATTTAATAGTTAGTCACAAAGTCAGTGTTCATTAACATAGATTGGACATTGTGTGCAGATCTACTGTATATAATATCCACATGCACATGTACAGTGTACATCTTTGTACAAAATTGTATATACACAGAGACTAGTCCATTTACAAACAGTATTTTTCATTTTATTATCATACATGAAGTTGAAAATCATCAATCGTTTGATATATTCAAATTATTGTAAATGTTGTTTACAAAGTACAGCTACACTGTACAGTATGCTCATGCTGGCACTATTTATAGACCTGTTTATAGTAGTACACATGTGCAGTGGCTTGTTTATTAGTTTTTAGATCATTTTTTGTTTGAAAGCTATGAAGTGCTTCCGACAGAATTATTCAGTCGATTGGTGGTTTAATGATCCATTATAGATGTGTGAGAACGGATACAGCTAGCCAGCCTCATCATCCAAAATGGACTGCCCACATATTAGAAAGAAAAAAAAGATAAGAGAAGAAAACAACTTGGGGAAGAGAAATTTGTGCGATGGAAAAGCTAGGGGAAGCTGGCTTCTCTTTTCACTGTCTTAGCAGAAAGGCTTTTATCAGTGAAAATTGATAGCTTTGCCCCGACAAATGTGGCAAGATTGAATTGATTATGCATCGGAGAGAACGAGAGCATTTATGCAGTGCATGCAGAGAGCTCCTGTGTGCATACATGTGCGGGTCGTAGGTGGGATGTAGGGGTGCATATTTCTTTGGTGATGAATAATGTAATTTATGACTTTGGCATGCTGGGTGCATAAATGATTACTTCTCCTCAAGGGAGAAAAACAAAAAAATATGTGTGATAATTGATCTTGAACAAGTGCATGAATATGAAGAACTGCATGATTCATGTGAATTCTGTTCAGATTGAGATAAGATGTATTGTTCCTTGTCAATCTTTTTCATGCTTCTTTATAGCAGAACTTTGATATATTATAGAGTGATTAATTGATTATGGGTTATGAAAGTTACACATTAGCTTGAAGTTGAACTGGAATATTTATCTTATTCTAATCCAATCTGCTTTCACATGGCAACATGAAGATTTCCCTACCCACTATGTACATGTATGAACACCCAGTGTTCTTGCTGTCTTGATAGACATTTTTAATACATGGCCCTAGCGCACCTTGACAAAGCCTGCCTCTAAGGGCGCACAGAAAAAAATGGGGACAGTGTGTTTCTCCATTCTGCATTTTTCACAGCTGAGATGTGCTAAATAGGCTTACACCCCGCTGAGTACAGCCTTGCTTTGCCAAAAGCTTCATGCATAAATTGGTGTGCTGAGGCATGGTCACGTTCACAGGCAGCCAAGCCAGCCAGCCAGCAAGCTAGTGCAGGTTCTGTAGCTTGATGCCATCTCAATGCTCTCTGTCTGTCTTCCACTCTCTCTCTCGGATCCGTCTCCTCCTCCCAAGTGCCTAAGTGCTGTGCAATCCGTGCATCTCATTGGTATTAACCTGCTGTTAGGACGCCTGATAACTTGCGTGTTCCACGATTACCTGTCTGGTATAAATGGGCAAAACGCAACAAGATACTGTACTGATGGGAGCAGAATAGATTCCAAATGAAAAAGCTAACAATGTTGTACCATCTCAATCATTTAAAGTCCTAGGCAACACTACTTTGTGATAAATTTAATATTTATAATTACATTTTATAATGATTCCTGAGAGTTTCAGTCAGCAAGGTCGAAATTAAGGGTTTGATTAGGTTATCAATTTAATAGTAAAGTGTTTTTTTTCTTTATTATGTCTTTTCTATTATGTTAGAAATTGCCTTTATGTGATCCTCACGGCTCTCCAAACTGCAGCCAGATAATTTTTTACCGAGTTCCGCTTCTGGCTTTTGTTGGGCCATTGAGCACAGAAATAACTTATGGCTGTGAAGAAGGAGGTATTTTTCAGTTTTGTCCCATTGATAGCCACAATACAATCTGTTTTGGCCCATTGAAATCCCTGCATTGTGGTGTAAGTGTACACAAATTTCACACTCCGATAACTGCGCTAACATCAACATCGTGACCTTCCTGCGGATGTTCTTTTCTCAGTTAAAATCTCGTCTTTTTTTTCCAGTGATGATCAGGGATATTTTTATTGGCAGTTTTATCGTTCGCCTGTGTATTGGCAAAGTGAATTATGGCCCTGATCTTTTGTAGTCCAGTTGAATAAGAGAATAATGGTTTTTATTTTCATTTCATGCCTCAAGAAATTATTGGGAGTAGGCTGCTAATTCCACTACATTGTTCCCTTTTGCAGTGTACATTGTACATGTATACATGTATACATCCATGATTTGTCTTCAATTTCTGCATCTATTGAACTTTGTCAATGCACCCATATTTAGTACATATATTATATGTACTAAATATGGGTGCATTGACAAAGTTCAATAGATGCAGAAATTGAAGACAAATCATGGATGTAAAATACATAATTGATAATGCATCTGATGACACTTAACATCACATAAGTCAGTTTGGAATAGGGATATTAGTGTCAGAAATGAAAATTTCATGTACTGTACATGAACACTTGGTACTGTATGTTCAGGAATCGGGATGATGTAGTTGATTGCAAAATGATTAAATTTACTCTCTTTTTTTTTTTACTGTTATGGAATTCAAAACATACATGTTCGATATGTGAGCAAAACATTAGATGATTTTATTTTGCAGTGGGATATACATAACATAGTTAATTAGAGTTTTTTTATCCCCAAAACTAATAGAATTAACTAATTACCCCCCAAAATAGAATGTGAATATGGTCCTCTATTTTAGGATTTGAAAAATCTCCTTTTCCTCTGTAAGGCTGCCCTTATGGGGCTGTAGGTTCATCCTAGAAATCAAATCATCTGAAATTTCATCTACATGTTGTTTGCTGCCACCGGGCGCAGGCAAACAGAGTCGGGGCGAGCACAAACTTTGAAATTGGTTGAAGATCACGCTTCTTTATGTGTTGTCATGGGTTCTTGTTCGTTTGCTAGCTTTCGCAGGCCTCTGTTATATGAGGTGCTGTGTTATATGCCAAAACTCGTGTAGGAGATAAAATCCCTGTTCAAAGAGATATGCTTGTTTTAGAGGAGATGTGGCAAATTTTTACAGGGGTTGCAAGATAGGAAAGAGAAAAGAGTAAAAGGGCGAGCAGAATTCTAGCAGAGAGGAGGGATCTGATGCAGTAGAGTTTCTTTACTGTACATGTAAAGTAACATTTGTTATTCTCTATTGGCAAGCAAACTGAAAGTGTTTGAAGTGCAGTCCACCCCCCCCCCCCTTTATTCTTTCCCCCTTCTCCTTTTCTATTTCCTTCTAATATGTAAAAGCTTTGGCTGGTTGTGTACACAAGCGACTGGGGAGCAGTTGCTTTTAATGAATGGCAAATGAGTGAGCGCTGTCACTTTGTCCATTGTGGCATAGCACTGCCATAATTAAAGCAGGGCTTTGAACAGCGCAAGATGACAAATAAGGAGAATGAATAGGCCTTTTGACAGAGTATGCCTGAAGAGACAGTGGTTTATTACTTAGTCTAAATTGAAGGTATTTTACCAATTATTCTCCTCCTCTTGCAAGATAACCGTGCAGGGCTTACATGTACAATGTACATTCAGGCTACATCTTACCTTGCTGGTGTAGGGCCAATTGTACACACAGTGTAGACTCAACAGTCTACATGTTTTCCCTGAATGTATTTTAAAAGAGAATAATAATTAAAGTAGAACGAAAGCTATGTTGTCTGTAAAATCAAAAAACAGTTTTTAGGCCTATTTGAACACTGTATTGGTACTTCACGTATTGCATAAGGCAGTTGTTTCTGATTTTCTATGGTTTTTGTTGGTGTGTGTGTATGTGTGTAGGCTTGTTTGACAACAGAACAGTTGTCCACCTTATCTGATCACTGTCTCACTGAATTAATCACTGTCGAGCCCCTTGAACAGAAACAAGAGTAAAACTGTAGTCCCATGCAGACCCTTTGTATTTGTGTGGGCATAGCAACACCCAAGAAGGGTCTCTATTGTTTTGGTGATGGACATTACCTCTACATTCATCTACATGTATAGGCCTTTGTATGCTTGCTTTTGAGAACAAGACATACAAATGAGTCAAGATTATCACCTCTCTGTATGTCAAGATGTGAAAAATACAGTAATCATTACTAAAAATCTGGGGACTGGTGGGATAGTTCATGACAATTTGTCTTCATTTTTTGTGTTTTTCTTTTATAATTTTCCTCTTGTATAAATGTAAAATTAGTAGTTCCAAGGTGTCAGTCACCCAGGTAATTACGTGACAGGTCTTTTTGGTTGGAAAGGGATCAAGGAGGGAAAACAACCCTAATTGAATTAAGAAGGGCGGAGTTACAGGATAATCCCATGAAAAACTGACGCTTAAACAAATTATGAGATGAGCAAGATGTGAGAACGGGAAACGGAACTCCAGTTAACAAGTTTTCTCTCACCCCTCCAGCCTCCCCCCCCCCCTCTCTCTCACTCTGTTCATACGTTGGAATTATTTTCAAAAACGTGATAAGATTAGGAATCTTTTATTAAAAACTTTTATAGCTATAATTACATTCCCCCTTTTTTCATAATAAAAAATGTAACACAAATTGAGAAGTACTTTGTTCAGATCAATGTGTGGTTACTGGTTTCTTGGAAATCATTCAAATTGAAAAGTGATTTGCTTCTGAATTTACAATCATTGCATTTCTGATTACTAGTTTGCGGTTCTCGATGTGCTTGGACATGGAAATGAACTTCATTTCCACACCACATACTGTACCCTTCTGAGTTCACTAGTCACCAGCACTCTTATGCTGTTGACTCAGGCATACACTTCTCTTAATGCGTGAAAATTGTTTCTCATGCTGCAATTTGCTGGGATAAATTGTCGGTATGCTGTACTTCAAACGCTCTCCTTATTTTCTTCATACCTGACTTATCATTGCTTTTATTCCTCTACCCTTCCGAGGGTGTTGTTGACCGCTGCATTATGAACCTTCATTTTGGAGGTAATAAACGAAGCAGCGGTGCGTCTTGCACCCCTCCAATTGAGTTTTGATCTCTAGATGGTGGACTTTGATGTGAAAGATGAAAAAGTTGGCAGCGTTCTCAGTGGGAAAGAGGTGTTTAGTTTCATGGTTGGTATGTGGAGTCCCACAGGGTCCATTCACACCTAGGGTCTGAAGAGGAGCAAACCCGCACTGCGATTGAGCCAAGATGCTGCTCCTTAAACCTCTCCCATAACAGAAATCAAAAGAAATTTGTAGATGCTGCGTAATTTAATTTTGTTGTTTACTTGATGCAGCTCTGGGTTATATCTGCTTGTGAAATTTGCATATGGCTATGAAAGAAAATTGGATAAGACAGCACTTTATCTCCCCCCCCCCCCCACCACCAACCGGACAAACAAATTAATTAATAAATGGAAAAAAGAACACTTAATAATTAGGTACCATGCTTAATTAATACATCCTCAAAGAGAGCATTTTGGGGGGTCACTGTATAGTGATGAGTTATAAATTTTCACGTAATGTTTCATCCGTGAAATCAAAAGATGTTCATCATCAGAAGAATGATTGGTTACTATAAAAGATGACAGAGAAGGTCCTACAGATCACGTCATAATGGCATCAATTTCAGCAAGTGCGCAGTGAGATTTAGACGACATGGAACTGGCATTTTGTTTGTTTTGACAGTGAAATCATCAGCTAAGGGAGGCTTTAGTGTACAGATCTGGCAAGGCTCATAATTCCTGAAGATGCTGTGCACACCGCAGAAAAATATGGTTTGATTTTTGTTGTGAGGGGTACACACTGTCACTGGGTAATCCCAGCTATGTGCTGAATAATGCACCGAGGGCTGAGACAGCATCTCTGCATTCATGTTCTCCAACTACCACTATGTTTGGCCAACACTTCTCCATCACTCAGCAGCCGTCCCGCCGCTTCCTTCGTGCCAACATCTCAACCCTAATTCAAGTTGCTTATTTACTGCACCTGTGACGGACCCTTCCAAAACTTGTCAGCGGCGACACCTTTTGTGTTTGTACTTTGTGGCAAGGCATTTAGAAAACTGCTTGAGAGAAGTGAAGAAGTACAAGGGAGGGGAGAGCAAAGTGGAGTTATGCTTCTAAACAATATCTAATCCGTCAATTTCTTCCACTGTTTTTCTGATGCAGGGCTATTAGTTTCTGTGTTTTGGGGGGAATTTGGTGGGGTTGGATCGGGCCACACAGCATGGCGGGGGTTGCATAAACACCATGCAGTAATCCAGCTCTGGTTAATGTGATTTTGGCAAGTGTCGAGGAAGAGAGGGCTCTGCACACAACTGTCTTCAAATTCAATTTGTTGAATGCCAGGAAAGTGATTATGAGGGACCCACGCTATCCCGCATGAAATTGACAACAATTCTCCCTCCCCGCAGTGCAAAATGTGGCTCTTTCTCTTGTCGTACCATCATATTTTCCAATTGTCTGTCAGACCAAAAATTGCACATTCCACATGTTAATGGTTGACAACAAGATACCGAATTACACTGAAAATTCAATGGCGCATGTTTTTGCATTTTAAATGGTTTATTGGGCTTCCTTTTGATTATATTTTAGTGATATAATCAGTCATCAGATAACCTGCACTTTGAAGCCGAATTTCCATTACACCCCCCCCCCCCTCTTTCTCTCTCTCTTTGCTCATCCACAGCACTGACTGCCTTTATATCCATGTAATCTGCCCATAGAATCTAATCACAAGATTTATTCCTCTCTTTTTACTATATTTTCTCTTGGTCTGAAGACTAGTGCAAAGCCACATTGTGTGAAGCCAGTTTATTTCACATTCTCCCTGAGGGGAACTCCTTTGTGTCGTTTGATCGTCTTTCGCACCCCTCAGCAGGGCCCGCCTTTGTTGGGCCATGCTCCATGAAAGGAGCGCTTTAGAGACGAGCCACAATAGGTGTTGTGAAAGAGTGCTCCTCTATTGTCAGCAAGCACTCGACTCTGATGGAATGTGATGGGATCGAGGGAAAAGACCGAATTGCGAGAGAAGAGAGGAACGGGGAGAGAGAGGCGCGAGTGAGTGTGCCGTACCAGGAATGGGTGGTGTTAGTGGTGGGTGCTTAGAGTAATGAGGCATTTTCAATAGATTTGGGGGCTGTGAGACGTGAAAAGAAAGGTTGGTTGGGAGAGGAGAAAAAGAAATCAATTGTGCTGTAGATTAGGAAGGGACAATGGACAGGCCCACTTAGAACAGGGGACACAGCTGTGTGTCATGGTCCGAGGATAGTCGGGAAACAGCACGGGTGCATGAAAATACCAGCTCACTCTATCCTAATCACTTGAAGACTAAATTGAGCTGTCAGTAATTAGAAGAAATCATTGCGATGGGGCATCAGTGATAATCCTATTTCTCTTTTTTTTTACTTCTTCATTTTGACCTATGTTCTGACCTTTTATTTAGACTAGTACAGTACATGTAGATGCATTTCCATACCATCCAAATTGTGTTAATGGAATTAACTTGATGTAGATTGCAGCTGCCCTTGTATCGCTAAAAATAAAATTTGTGCTTTCTGTTAATATTATGTTTAATATTTGTGGCATTTCCATTCAATGTTATCAAGGTAGAATATAAAATCTGTCTTTTTGTCACTTTGGTAAAATTGTAATGAGATAACAGAAAATTTATGAAATTTTGAAAAAAATTTCAAAGAAAGGAAATACTAGTGCTGGGTACTGTTGTCTGTAAATATCATCCAAGGTGATAGAATTCATTATCACCCTCATAATGGTATACATGTAGATTAAAGCAGAGTGAAAGTGTGCATCTTTCTTTTTCATATTATAGGCATTCATTTATTTTCATGCAATACAGTGAAAGAGTAAGGAGCACTTGGCAGATATATACGTAAAGTGCGTCACATAGCAAAGACATCCCATTATGTCTGCGTTGTTCATCCTATATGCACTAAGCAAGAAGAGAGAAGGAGAAAGAGGGAAGAAGAGAGAGAAAAATCTATAATATCTGTTTTCTTCCTCAGGCATTTTGAAATCTGGGTATGCAGCTTGGCTCGGCAAATTATGCCTTGTATTGAACAGCATCAGACTAGGCCTATACGGGGGCATTCGATATGCACCAATCCAGTTAGTGGACTAATGCTTATTAAAGTTCACGCCATGCAGCAGAGCGCTTTATTTTTCTTCTTCTCTTCATTTCCCGAGGTGCATTTCGCACCTGTCCCTTTGCCTCTTATTAATCTTCCTCCCGTGCTCAGCAAGAAGTAAGATGGCGAGGGCGAGGGGGGGGGGGGGGTTGGGGAAGGAAGGAGAGAGAAACGGACACAGGTATTACACTACGTCAGTCAGCAAGCGAAAGTGGACTAAAGCTGGCCGGGAGGTGAATGCGAAATGTGATCCCCGCGGAATTATACTCGGTTCTGTTTCCGATTGGTACCTCAGATTTTGCCCAACACCTACATGTATGTTCCTTCCTTCTTTCTTTTGTCTATCCCCACTGTAGGCCCTTATGTCCCAGATTTTAATGTAGGTTTGAAGATCTGTATTATTAGCTATGATCGTAATCAACAAAAAGTCAAGAAGTTTTTTTTTTGTTTTCAATAATTCTACTGGGCATGTGAAGTCAATTAAACAGAAATCTTACACACTTTTACAGCAAAACTTTTTCAAATAACTCGCGATATATTGCTGATCGTGGTTTTTTGTGTGACAAATTAAGATGTGCGGTGGTTTTTCAAAACTAAGGTATATGCTTTAGACATCTTTTTCCTAAACATACAGTATATTCTTCACACAAACAAATAAGCCTAGGCTAGAGGTACTGTGAGGCTTGGTTGCCCTTACACCTCTTTCATTTTATACATAGGTTATCTATCATTCATATTTGGTTGTAGATAGGGCAAGGTTATGAGGGTGGGGTAGATCGTCCCCGTCTTCTTCTCTATCAGGGTATGCGATAACCAGGTTCTGTCTGGGGTTGGATTACCAACTCCATACAGGCAGGGATTATCGGAGCGTGTTTTTAGAAAGGGGGGTGATGATGTAAATGCTGCTCTGGGTCTATGGTTCCAGTTTGGAAGTGCAAAGCGCAGATTAAGGTTGCCGGGATTAGGGTGGATTCCGCCCGACCCTGAACTAGGGGGAAAGAAAAATAAGGCATGGGTTCGCTCCGCTAACAGGATTCCCACAAGGAGGGAGTGTGTAGGAGCGGAACAGGCATTATTGGATGGGGGTTTGTATGGGTACTCGCTCTGGAGCTGGGCTGACATACCACCCATGCTATCCAGTAATCCTCATGTAGCATAATCACTACATTATGTGATAGTCATGCAAAAGATGAATGCCAGAGATTTGCTAAAAGGTTCAGGCTTTCCAGTTGGACTCATTTCCTTGTTCTGTTATCTTAAATACTGTACATCATGTACATCCCAGAATATGTCATTTAAAAAAAAAGTCTCTCTTTGTAGTTTGTAGTACTTTTTTTAAAACTTAGGCTTTCATTAAAGATGTTTTGACAACTTATCCATAAATGTGAATACTCACTAACTGTTTCATATCTCAGTGACAATATGGCCGCAGAATCCCTCCTTTTTTTGGGGGGGGGGGGGGGGGCTTGGACATTTTTTAGTAAAAGGTTATTGGTTTATTTAGTCAGGTGTGGTGGACTAAGGAGGACCATGGCATGGTGTGTTTGCTTCCCATTTTAATATCCCAAGACGTATGTGTGTGTGACCCTGTCCTGTTATTTGATGTTGAGAAAGACTGGCCCAGTCAGTGTGTGCTATGTGATAAAAAAGTGTGAAAATCGTGTGTTGGGTGGCACCTCGGAACAAGGCAAAACTAAGGTCTGTTTTCCAAAACACAATCAGATTAACGGCTGTTTGAACAGTGCTTGATATTTGCTCGCCAGTCATGTGACCGGGATATCTTGATTACTTATTACACATTGAAGGAAGATAGGGGCTCTTTACGAAAGCCATTTGTAAGACCGTTATCGTTGAACAGTTGATTATTCAGCTCAGTTCAAATCCCCATTATCACTTTTAAAACTTTATTTGAAAATTGTGAGGTAAACTGAAGGACAGTGTGATAAGCGTTTTTGTTTTATCTCTTAAATATTTCCTGCTATTGTACGGAAATTGGCAGAGGGTCAGAGAAGTGATTCTGGTGGATTTTTATATTTTGCTTAAGTTAAAAACTGAAAGGTCTTGAGTTACCGGGATCACATTTTAATCAATCATTTTGAGCCCATTTCAAGCATCATTCAAATATACCTATTTTGGGACATTTACATGATGTTGTTAAAAGGATGAAATAATTTATATTAAAAACTGTCACCAGGACTCAACACTAACATGTGCCTGGGACACATGGGTGCCAAAGATATTGGTCCGGACCCTCAACATTTCTAAATTTTTACAAAAGGCTCATGTATAAAGATATTAAACACTCAAATCCGGACACCCTTTCCAAACAGTCTGTGTGGAGCCCTGCTGTACAACTGAATAAAAGTACATGATAAGTTATGGTATACATTAGTCACTTAAATAAGTATAGGATGAAGCCACACATAAAGACATATTAATTAGTGACAAAGTCATCACCTCAATGCAGGCATGCTGCATGACACCTATTCCTTATGTATTGTAGCCATTTATAAAAATGAAGGCTAGTTCTTTATGATTTCATTAATTTGGATTATTATTCTTGTGAAAGAAAGAATGCTATCAATTTAGGTGATTAATTGATTTCCATCCTTTCTCTTGTTTCTTTCAGGGATCTTAGCTCCAACAAATTAAGACGATTGAACGCAAGCACTTTTGATGGCCTATCAAATCTTCAACAATTGTAAGTATTAAACTAAAAACTTGGAATACAACTTCAGGCTTGATATTATGAGATGACATATTCTATTCGATATACATTTGTGTCTTTGTGCAAAGAAAATATTGCATTGTGGTCTGAATTCTGAGAAAACATATTCTGGTATGTTTGATTTATTATGTACCCAGATGCAGAAAAAAGAAAGAAAAAAAATTGCCATAAAATGACTTCTGATGGCTCTATTCTGTATGGTACCCAAAATGAGTACCAACTACAGATGTTTTACTTCACGGTGGCATATAAATCATCATTGGATTGAAAGTTATTTAAAAAAAATGAAATTGAAAGTGTTATTTTACTGAGAGAGCACAGGAAAGGGGCCATTTTGCATTTCAATAATGTATATCTTCTCCACCATGAGTGATGCACAGTGAGACAGACCGTGAGACAGAAGGGATGTACCAACATTTTGGCACAGCCAGCCATACATGAAAAAAGGGCATACCAAATGTATATTGGTATTCCTAGACTCAAACTGTAACAACATTTATATTGTTTATTATCGTATAACGCGCCAGCTTAGATAATTCAACGTTTTTTTCTGACGATGATGAATGTAGCATTTGACCCATGCAGTCGTGGCTTACAACAAAGTTAACACGCTTTCCCTCCCCTCGCTCGCTAGCTCAACTTGCTTGCCTGCTTGTCACTCATTGGTTCTGATCACATATCTGTCGTGTTTGTATTGGGACAGTTCAGGCTGTTGCCCTCTCCTCTCCCTTGTTAGTCATATATCTCTCTTTTATTGCTCTCTCTATCTCTGTCTAAATTGGCTGGCAGAAAGTGATGGTGTATGGATGAACAGAGAAACGTATTTCGATGTTAATCTAGTAGAAACATGATAAAATAATAAATATCAATCAAATAGAAGGGATAAGGATTTAGTTTTGGCATACCCCAGTTGTCCTATTCATTTTTGTTTGTTCAATCTTCAGATTCTTAAAGTCTGGATTGAAATGAAGTAGATTGGATTGGTACTTGCAATATTTCTCATTTTCTAGGACATATTCCTTTATTAATATCATCCATTTAAAATAATTTGGCGAATATAACTCTGCCTCTTGATTTAAGGCTAAAGAGCACATCCGCCTCCCCACCCCCCATCCCATCCTTAGCGGCCGTGGTGATACCCCACCCTCCCTGGGTGCCCCAGCCACTCTTGTTTTCTCAAGTCCCCTGTTAGCTGGCAGCGGGGGCTTCAAGGTGTGAAAGTAACTCCCCTGGTGAGGAAGATTGCAAGAGGTCAAAGCAACAGGCCCTGTCATCGCAGGCATCATTTGAAACCCTGAATTGGAGTTGCCAATTTGAAGAGATGCCCTGGCGTGCCACTACTCATGGTTGGCAATGGCCATGTCCACGACCCCTCTAAAAAGAGATAATATTCGTGTGCTTGATGTTTTGATGTTATGAAAAATGATTTTACCTTTTCTTGAATATACATGTATATAGGGCTTACATGTAGGCCTACATGTTAAAGGAAATAATATTCCATACCTCTTACAGGGGAAAAAAGTTAAACTGAAGCTCTCTGAATGCATGTTCATAATCATTTCTTGGGTTACAAGAACAGCTTTATCTAAGCTACTAGAATAGAAATGTTTTTATCAATCTTGTTATGTCTACATGGTGTCAATGTTTACAGTATATATTTTGTATCTTCTCTTTCGTTCTTCTCTCCAGAAAATTGGCATCCAACAAACTGACATCTTTACCCATCCTCGGACCATCTGCGAGAAATCTGACTCAGTTGATATTGTAAGTACAGAATGGAATTTGAAATGAAAGAAATGCCACTCAGAAAACATTGAGTATCAATAGTATTCCTGTTATAGGATTTTTTTCAATGATGGTTTACAGGTATATCCTTATGTAGCAGAAATAAATAAATTGTGAAATAAGGAAGAGATTTTTTTCTAGGACAGAAGGAATGAACTATAGTGAACTTCTCGTGTGACAAAGAATCACCTGGTATGCTTTTCTTGAAAAGTGTAAGTGACCTACCTTTTTTCAAACGCAACAAGAAATGAAAGTGAACACCTTTGCTCAATTTTAAAAGAAACCAAAGAGAGACAATTTCCTGATTGCCAAGAAGCCACTTGAGACCAAAGTGTAGCTAACCTTCTTGATAGTGATATTTTGTAGGTGTGATATAAACATCGAAGGAAGTTAGTTCTTGAAAGTGATATGATGTGGTATACGGGACCAATCAACTGTATGTCCTGTCTTCCTGATTTAGCCCAATTATAAGCAGGATGTTTAAATGACTGACACAGTGCAAATGGGGTTAAAGAAATAAAAGGAGATAATATTGTAACTGAGAAGTTTGTGATTTTTTATTTCATTATTGGAGACATAGTCATATTTACAAATGATATCACCTTGTGATATTTATGGTTCTGATATGAGGGCTTCTTTTACACTGATTTTTTAAATTTTATGTAATGAATGTTTAATTTTAATGCAGCAATGAAAATACTGATTAGGTGTTGTGTTTCCTTTTAAAAATAAATTGTCTCCAGCAACATATTTTTCGCAACAGACTTTAGAAATGGGGAAATTGAATTGAAGATGTAAGTTAGTAAAAGTTTATCATACACCAAGCCTAAAAAGACAGTATTAGTGGAGTTCAAATTTAGATCGTCATAGAGATATTTCTACAGTGATTAACACACACAATTCAAAATGAAGGTGAGTTTTTGCTCTATTAACTGGTCACATCTCCACGGCATGAATCATCCTGGCTGGAGTGAAATTGCCTTTCTATTGAGAAATTAGCAATATTTATATGGAGAGAAATCCATAAAGATGGAGCAATCTCTCTTTGTGGCTCACTAGTCTAGTGATAACTCTCTCCGACCATGATGGGCAACTCATCGCTCCTCATGAATGAATTGATGTTGTCTATTAATCATCTCGCAAATCAGGAAGCCATCAGTTACGTCTTTCATCTCCCGTCCCAGTCCCAAGGTGCCCATTCATTTATACTCCATAGTCCCAGTGCATACTCGTTTATTCTTGATGAGGTCTTTGGTAGGTTCTCGTCGTTGCGCCCGCACCTCGTTATGGCTCGTAACTAATTGGACAACCCACAGAGAGGGGAATGCAGCGAAGGAGAGGTACACTTGCACCCTGCCATTCTACGCACAAAATCTGTTAATGATGTATGAACTCTCATTACCAAAAAATTGTCTTGCTCTGTAGCATCAGACATTGATGACAGGCAGATTAAGAATGTCATGAATTTCAATTACTGAGCGTGATACTCGCTACAAATCATTTGATTCATTCATGCAGCCGTGTTGAAATCGATAAATATTGGAGAATTGGTGAATCAGAGAAAAAACGTATTAATGTTGACCCAGATCCATGATAAAACAGTATGACCCAGTTGTCAAAACCATTTAGGAAGTGATTAGAATATATTATAAGATTCTAGTCTCTCATTCATAATTCACTGTCCCTTATTTAATTGATTTCTTTTTGTTTCATTTTCTGGATTTGTTGAAGTGCTGACCTACATGTACATGTACATGTACATGTGTTGTATGATCTATTTAGAAATTTATAATGCCTCTCCTCCATTTTAAATGTAAGTTCTTCAATTATTAGGCATGTTTATTTATTTACTTTTGTGCAGGGGGTTCTTTCTTTAAATTCTCAAATCCTAATGGTTGAGCTAAAATGGCATTGTACACTGAGAGACAACATTAGCCTATTTCTTACCCCTTTTTGGTCCTCAACTACATTATACATTAAATTGTCTTACTACTAAGAGGGAGCCCTGCACTGGCTCTGCTCATCCATTTTCAAGGTCTGTAGGCTACTTGGGTGGATGGTTGGATGCAGCCTTGATGCAATATAAATCTTGATCACATCATTACATTCCCAAATTTCCTCACATAAATTCCAGTGGGCAGGACTTCAAAGGCACTGAGTGTTGTAAATTGAACATCCAAGGTTTGTGAGAGGGCCATAAATGATTTTATTTCACTATCCTCCTGCTAAATCCCACCCCCCCTCGCTCTACCTCCCCCACCCCCCCCCCCCCAAAAAAAAGAAATGCTCGATAAAATATTGATTCAAAATTTTCAGATACGAAAATTATACTTTTTCCAGGACACTATTGTAAGAGGACATAGATATCTGCCTAATGTTGGTGCAATTTTTTATTTTGAAGCCAACCTAAAATTCTTCATATATTGAGCCCTTACTTGCAACCTGACTTTACTTACATCGTTAACTCCTTATCATAGAAAAATCAAGAGAAAGAGTGAGATATGTATTTTTAATAGGAATATTCGGGCAAATGAAGTATGCTTGGGGCTTGAACCAACATTGGTTGCCTTGCCCTCCTGCATCATGCACAAGGACGAGGCAAGACCAACACAGTCGTGTGTACAGGAGTACCTTGGTTTGACCATCAATTAAAACAGGGCTTCAGGGTACACTCTAGATCCAAGACTGTCACTCATCTCATACCCCTTTGACTAAATAACAGGACCCTGTTTGAACTAGGCTCCCCTGCCTGATGGAAAATAAAGAACAAGAAACGTTCCTGACCTCGTGTCTCAGGCAAATTTTGTTGTTCTCCCCCGTTTCTTTCTCATAAGCAATGGAATTGACCCCTCTTGCTTGGCAGCAGGAGGAATTACCTTGTGGTAGGCTACATTTACTACAGAGACTTGTTTATGATGATGGGTGGATTTTTTAAAAGTTGTAGGTGTATGCCTTGGTTAGGTTTTCAACAAGAAATTTTAATGATATTTCATACAAGGTTTATAGGAACTTTATTAACTTCTTGTGGGGTATCTGTGTTTTCACCATGCATGCAGTGTATCCATACAGGATCACTGTTCTGTAATAGGAAGATGTACAACTGCCCACACATTGTCATTGATATTTATCTATCTTTAGCATTTCTCCTCAGTGCTTTCATCAATCATTTCTTTTGGTTGTTTAAATACACGGATTAATTTAATTTAGAGGTTTTAACAGATACTATAGATTAAACATTTGCCAGAATGTTTAACAGTTTGTGATGAAAATTAGAGTCGAAACTGTTAATGAATAGGTTTTGGAATTAAGATCTTAAGCTGTACATTTGCCTGTCAAATTGATGACTTTAAAATTCTGTGTATTTCATAACATTATACATTCAAAATCCCCAAAGTGTCTTGCTATATATGCAGCCCTTCTATGACATATGGTATCTTGAGATCTTCAGATGGCTGCAAGCAGTTCCTTCAGGAGTGAATGACCTCCTTATAATTGAAAGCGAAAGGTGTGCTGAGAGGGAAGAAAAACATTCCATATGTGCCGAAAGGAAATTGAATCTCGGTGGTCGCGAAGCAGGGCTAGGTAGGAGAATGAATACCCTGGCCTGTCTCTTTGATGTCCTACACCCTCATCCAAAAAACGTGGTGTAAAGCGAACACCTGAGCAATCTGGTATCCTCATTAGAGAGACGCTAGGTGATGAAAGCGTTTTAGTCGGGATGAACTCTCGTTCTCGTTCCCAAAGGATTAGACAAGTAGCGAGAGAGATAGGCCTCTACAGCTATGAATTTGCATGGGAGATGCTAAGTTAGGCAATGAATTTTAGATTAATCTTGAGATTAAAAATTAAAGAAATTTATATGGACATTGTGCAGTACATCTCTGAAACTGGGAGTAGGCCTAGATGAAATAGTTTGTCATAACTGTTGATATTATTCCCATACGACTGGAGATTTCCGAATTCGATAATCTCCATCATGAATAAAATATTGGGCATAGGCGGGAATGTGATAGGCTCCAGCTCCATGACAATCCAGCCATGTTTTTACTCTCAATCCCCGTATCCAGAAGACCGGAATGTATATAGCGAAACTTATCTTGCGGTAGGAAACAAAAGGGGGGTGATCTCATCCATGTAATTCCCTTGTTTAGGATGAAAACAGAAGGTGTTTATGGATACCACATGAAGTCAACAATCTTCAGGTTAGTGTTGAGAAAGAAGGTGCGCTGGAGAAATCTGGTCATTAGCCTTTAGTCTACCTGTACCAGACTAGCCCTTTCGCATTCATCTCGTAAAAATGCTAGAGAACGTGCAAAACTTCAAATTATCTTGGTAGTGTATTTTTATGAATGATTTTAGTTTTATGCTTCCTTATGTTGAACAAAAGCAGGCAAGCATATATTCATATCATAGTAGGCATAAAATATACACTGAATGACAAATTTTTAGTAAAGCTATAAATTGTTAGGCCTCCTTAATTGAGAATATTTGTGCTTCGGGTTAGTCAAACTATGTATGATTTTATAAGAATGGGTAAAGCCATTGCTGTTTTGGTAGTGTTGATTTGGTTTGAAATTTAAAAATTAAAGGAAAGTAAAGTTGAAAGACATCATCTTTGTTATATATTTTGAAGACTAAGTCGATGTTCAAGTTGACCTGATATAACCTCTTTTCACACATGAGGTGCCTGTAGAAATGAAGATTGTAACCCCTCCAAGAGGTACTCCCTAATAAGTGACTGAAAAGACCCAAAATGTGTGAACCTGTATCAGTCCCGTACCATTGGGATTGGTGTGAGGTCATTGCCATTTCAATATGGGAACCCACTCAAATCAAAGTCATATCTATTTCTGTGAATGCAGTGCAAATGGATATTCTTGATATCCACTCTGTTTTGCAGCTGAATTTAAATCAATGATTGTGACCCCCCTCCCCCCTTAAACACCTGTACTCATGAATTTGTATTTATGGCACGATTCGCGGACGGTGCTCAATGCTGCCTTTCTAATTATTTAAGGTGGATACTTTCTTTCGGATTTGCAATTAGGTATGATGGATGCATATACCTGTAATGTGAGATGAGTTAGAGGAAGGGATGGTGGCATAATAATGGGTGATTTTAGCCCATGTTCTAGTGTCCATTCCCAGTGCCTCTCCCTTGCATTGCCCAACACTGTGACTAACCTTCAGTGGTCGTTCACTCACTCAGCACTGGCGTTTTCCCTTCAAGTGCCCTGTTTGGAGTGTGTCATTCAGTGCGGGATTGAATAATGCATGAGTGCTTCTCAAAAGCACCCCATAACCTCCGACCTTTGTATTGGCCAATTGGCCAATTGGATGGGGGCTGTGTGAAACACACAAAAGGTGATTTGCTTTCATGGTTCTTCGGAGGTGAGAATGTGGCAGGCTAAATTATGTCTTTGTGCCGATCAAAACGTTGGCGATCAAAACAACTGAATAGGGAGTGACCTCTCTCCTCCTAAAGCCTTCCTTTCAGAACCGTTTGCGAACATGAAAAGTTGTTGTGTGCGCTACCTTGGAACGGAGCGCTGCCTGGGCCCATTGCTGCCATTCTCAACGATTTTATGTCGACATCATAAATTATTCACTCCTTGGAGCAATTTGTCTCATTGACTTTCAAACGACATGTATGTTATGCAGGGCCTGGTGCCTGAGTGAATGAAGCAGTGATTACACACCTCTATGTAGGCATAGCAGGGTCACTCTTGGATGAGGCACAAGATATTCAAGCAGGCTTCTCAACGACCATGAATAAAACAAAAACAAAACTTTGCCTGGGAATAAAACATGGGCAAACACATCATCAGGCTTTTTATCTTGAGAATGACTGGGATTTCTTTACTCCCATTTTATCCTCTTTCGTTTTACCCTGCCCTCCTCTTCTCTTGTCTCTTGAGAGCATTTTCACACAAGGCCCATGGTTTACAATTTCTCTCTTGCATTTATTTCTACCGTGATTTCCAACCTGTCACCCACTGCTACATCTACCTTTTTTAATCTTTATTTTGCTGCATTTATGTAGATCAGTTGCTTATAACTTTTTGTAAGACTAAGAAAATATGCAAAATGTCAGTTCCTTTTGTATCTCAAAGTGACTGTTAAACTGTGGGACTACTAAACATATAGCTCGTAATAGAATTTGACTTACAATTTTAATTGCTTAATTGCATATGACGAAGGGTTACGTTGTAAAGGTTTGTTAAGATATATATCTTCATATTCTATCCAATTTTCATAAGCATATTTATGCATACATATATTTGTTATCCAAAGAAAGAGAAAAGAAAATGCCAATGTACTGCTGAATGTATACATGCATTGCGGCACTGCCTGTCCTCTTTCCCCCAATCCCCTGTATTGGGTCCCTCTCAATTCCAAACACACTTTATCACAATGAACTTTACATTGGAGTGGGAGGTTCTCCTAAATGGGCAAGATCACTCTTCTGTCCTCCACTCCTCATTTCCTATCCCATTCCCTACTGCAACCCCACAGCTCTTCTATCTACTCTGCTCTTGTCGGGGACTCATTTTGCATCCTCCCCATTTGGCTGTTTTATTCCGCCCATTGCCTTGACCCAGCTTTTAGTAGGACTCTCCTATTTGTGTTCATTGACGGTGCTGATTGATGCTTATTGGAGAAGACATATCTTCCTCAAGGAAGGCTATGTGTTGTTCCTGAGTGCTGCCCGGTGAGATGTGCTTCATCATTGCGCTTTCTACACTTTAAAACTTGAAGTGAAAGCACTGCTGGACATTACTACTAGGTGTACACCCTCCCTTTCATTTGTTGAGGTACAGGACAGATTGAGATTTTTCATTAGAATGATTGGGAAGTGAGAGGGGGTTATAGTGGGTCAAAGTCAGATTTTTAAGTTAATTTTGATTGTTCATTTGGTTAATGGAATTCTGTGTTCTTTGCCCATTACATGTTTGTAAATTGAAATTCAAGAGAAGTTTTGAGAATATTTAGTTTCCCATTGTCATGTTGTACATTATATGGATTTGTGAAACAGGCTTGGTTTGAACTTGTTTCATATAGACTACATGTAGTGTATGATATGAATTAAAACGCTGTTAAATAGCGTGATTAACAAGTTTCCCCATTAGGTATGAAAGGGATTAGAAGTTTAGATCCACCTAATGGTATTCCCTCCACCCGCGGATCTTTATCTAGCCTTGTCAGCTCCTCTGAGTCACACGTCCTAGGCTCTTTGCAGGGGCACCACTTTGCTTAGCACCATCTGACTTTAACCCATCCACTCTGCACCCTACACTTCCATTGTCCCTCTACATACAAAGTCAAGTAGATGTATGTAACATTGCTTCGATAAAGCATTGAGGCACTTTGAACGTCAGAACCCTGGACCTGTTATAGAGGAAAATCTCATTTCCACTCTTTCATTATAGGCTTATGATAACAAGATTCAATGCCTATGCCAAGATTTGCTTTGATAGAATGTTGTGACTAGTGTCCCTGATCCATTCCTCTTATATTTTAGAGCCGATACAGAAAACTTTCTTTGGTTGGGCCTTGTGGGGAGGGGATCATTACATGTAGTTTAATCTTATAATAGTAATACCAACCTTAAGATTGAGTAGGCAATTTGTGTTCAAGAATCATTTTGCTTGAGAAAGTCCATAAGAGTGGATGAGAGCTGTAATTTGTCTGTGGTTGAAGACTAATCTTCAGGTGCAATGACACACCTTGTTAACGATGATCAACTTTTTTATTTTTCTGGCGGCATCTGTGAGAGTGATGCAGCATTTTTCGGCGCTTGTGTTAAACAGCTATTAGCCGGGTTGTCAGTAGACGGTGTTGGAAGTTCAAAGATTCACATATAATAATAATAGCTAGACAAAATTCCAGACGACATGTATTCCCCTCATGAGGGAATGTGAACAATTGCATTCCAGTTCTAGAAAAGATGAGTTAAATTGATAAGACGCTTGATAATGAAAACAAGTCTCATATATGAATTTACTCAGTGGCGTGTGACAAAGTTCATGTACATATTATTGTAGGGTCACATATTCTTAACCCATTGAGTGCATGAACCATGTAGTCCCTGTATTAAGCCTGTGCGAATGAGAGAATTTAGTAGTTAACCGGTTAGTAGCCGATTCTTGAAGTCTGGCTACAAACTGGTGTGTGATTTTTATGATTTCCTTTCCATGCAAATAGGCATAGGTAGTACAAATAGAAAAGGATCCGATAGGCCTATCCCATTTTACCATTCTGTACGAAAACCCTGACATATTTCTTCAGTTCATCATTGGGAAATTCTAAAAACATTGTTTTAATCTGATGAGCATCTACTCTAGTATGTACCGGGTATGATATAATCTGCTAAAGGAAATCTTGTAGACACGGGAGGGGGAATGCACTTTGGATGACACCAGAAGCAGCGCCCTCGTCTGCCCAAAACTTGTTATCGGTGATGATGAGCTGGCTTGAAGTAAATGCGAGGAAGCTTAGTCAGATTCAGTTGTCGTCACTTTGTTTACATCAATAAGTAAAAAGAGAGCTAAAGGTGGTAGGCCCATAGTGAAGTAGGATTTCTCAAAACTGATGGACTCGTTAAGTTTCCTGTTTGTCACATTCATGCTATAGGGTTTGTAATTTGTGGGGTAGTTCTGTTATATAAGGGCTATATTTTAATTTTCCTGTTACATTCATAAGTAATTTCATGAATATATACAAGGAGAAATTTGAATGGAAATGTGGATATGAAATATGGAAAGATAAAATATATGTTACCACAACTTAATTTGAAAGTCCAAAATGATTTAAAAATTAAAGTGAGAAAAAAAAAACTTTTCATGATTTTTATGTAACATACTTAAGGTGTATTTTCAGTGACTTTTGCAATAGGCAAAAATTATAACTACAACAGTTACATTTTAAAATTTGTGTTTTGTACCATTTTCCCATGACTTTCACAATTTGTTTTTAATGGGAAAACATCTATAATAAGATATATGTTAACTAAAAGAGGAAAAAGGTAGAAGGCTTGATTTTATTTGAGAAATTTTGAAGGATGATCACTTCATATCAGTGATTAGTGGATTACAATTTGTCATCCGGTGATAATTCGAATCACTAATCCTTTTAATCCCACCACCTAAATTCACTTTCTCTTGCACTCCATGGGAATGAGTTGTGGCTGTTGATGATAAATACATTTGAATTAAGTACTCTACGGCTCAAGCTTTTCAGAGTAGATTTGATAGTAGGACAAAAATGTAAATGTCATTTACATTAAGTGATTATGAGACAGTATTAATCATTTCTAAGTTTGTTATTAGTACTTTCTTTTAATTTGATATTTGATTTGGAGAAGAAAAAATCATGGTAGATATGAGGGGGAAGTATTTTTTTTTTGTTTATTACATGTTGGTTTCATTTTTTAACGCAAGAAATTCCCAACTGGTACCAATCTTATTTGCAATGATGATGATGCTGGAAAATACTGTATCAAGTTTTGATTTAGATGACCATATAATGTTTCTTTGCTTTTTGTTTTTTCAGACATCACAATCGGATAACAAATATCAGTCCAGCAGCACTTCGTGGCCTGACGTCATTACGAACCCTAGATCTGAGCTACAATCGTATCGGCCATCTGCGGACGGACACCTTCCCGACAGACAATCGGCTCCAATTCCTGTAAGCAACGTTTAAGGTTTTGATCAAAGACAAAAGAAAATGCAAAATAGAGATCTGAACATGTAGTGATGTGAAAAAGATAAAAGAAGAAGAAGGGTGAAACAGAAATCTGAACTTTAATGATCTATAAAAGATCCTGGGTTTGGTTTTAAGGCCACTTTTATTAATAGTAAGTCTTGAATTCATTTCTGAATTTCCTTGTAACTGCTTAGTCACTCATTGGGTGAAGAAAAGAAAACATCAGGTTATTTTGTTTAATCCAAGGAAAATAGCAGAACATTTTATAAGTGTTCTTGGCCTTCACAATGTTGCTTTCATAAAACTTTTTGTCAGGAGTATTATTTAATTGAAATTGTATTTCGATTGAATAAGGGTGAAATTGTTTCTTCACAGTTTCTGAATTCATTTGGGGACAAATGCACATTTCTCACGGGCAAATTTGTATTCAAACTAAAGTAGGGTTTACAAATCAAATCAAATAACTGTAACCCTCTTCCGTACATGGAACGTCGTATAACCTAGGGGTGCCTTTTAGCATGTCTCACCTCTCGCTAGCTTCCAATCCATTTTTATATTTACTCGTCTTCACCTTCTTCCATTCTTGTAAATTGGAGTGCTGTTTCATCCTCTAGTGGGGATTAGTAGGCTAACAAAGGTAGAGATGCGCATCACCCATTTCCGATTCGTAATGGATTAAAACATTTGGCGCTCTGCAACTGTTTGTATAAGACCCGTATTCGGTGACAAGTGTTTTAACTTTCCCCGAGGGGTGGTAGAAATCGTGATTACTGTTTTCAGGTTAATTCCAGCTCCTCCAAACTTGATTGAAATAAAGAGATTAGAATTACACGTGAACAGTGGGAAATGAAAGGAGATTTCTAGAAACTATAGATAGATTCTGTCCTCACGTTGCTTTTAATTTTGAGAATTGGATGTGCAGGAATATTGAAAGGGTTGATTCGGATGTGGTATTTAAGATTTTCTGAGCAAATTCTCAATTCAGATTGAATATAAGCGCTTAAAAAACCTCATGAGATTAGATAAAAAAAATGTAGTTGAAGTACTTCAGCAATATTCTGATATGAACCTTGTTTAAAATTTAATCATGAAAACAACAATTCTTTAAAAGAGAACAAAAACACTAATTTTCATTGTTGACATACATTTATATAACACAACACATGTACATACAGTTCAAATTAAAAAACATTAATTTTAAACTGGCTAGTTTATTTCTTCATCTAAACTCGCTGAGAGCCCGGTTTTTGTGCCATAATCTGAGGAGCTGACCAAATTCATTAAAGGGTAGTCCAGGGGATAGCAGGATAATACCTGAGGCAAGTGGGTTAGAAAGCCCAGGCAGGCAGGCAGGCAAGATTGATGTACTGCAGGAAAAGAAGCTTTGCCTGTGCTGACAGCAGTGTATCAGACTAATGTCAGCAATATTTTGGACCGACAAGAAAATGATGTCCTCCCATCAAATCCCCCAAAAGCATCCAGGTATTTTCCAGTAGTTTTGGTAGATGGTTGGAAACTGAACATTGAGAGGCTATTGATGTTAGAAATGTATTGTTATTACTAGATTTAGAAATCAACAAATCAAATATGTTTTCAGTGTATCTGTATTCTGTGATTAGACGGGAGGAGGGTAGTTGCCACATCTTGACAGGTTACTTTTCATTAATCAAAATGGACCTCACTAATACAGTACAATGTAACTCACATATTCTTTAATGCAACCCATTTGCGTAAATGCATAAGAACATGCGGATGTGCATTAGGCCTGAACTGCATAGGACATGATTTCTTCGGTCGTGGCCATTCTTTACCTGACTGGGACCGGATGAGTGATGGCGCAGGGTTAAGACGATTGTGGCATCACAGAGTGGTGGAAAGGGGGTTACGTAGCCTAACGCGGGGCATGCAGGCTGTGGTGATACTAATTAAAGTGGTTGCGGTGAGCACAGGGTTAGGGATGACGATGTAGATGATGATGATGATGGTGGTGGTGGTAGTGGAAGGCTGCTTGATGGAGGGATGAGGGGGTAGAGTGAGGTGTCTAATGGATGATGACAGTAGCTTTCTGGCAAGGTCATTGAAGTGGTCATGTATCTGTTGATGGTTTACTGGCTGGAAATGACCATGTTGACATTATCATACTGCAATGACCATCAAGGTGGAATGATTGCACATTGACAATGCACAAGGAAAACAGACGAAAGAGTGATTAGATTGGCATGTCCAATAAAATGGAGCCACAATTAAAAATGAATAAAAATGCGTTATTACATGCCCCTTCGCTAACCCAGTGCCATAAAATTGCAAGAAAGTCAAGATTATAGCTTCAGTCCGAAAACAAAAATAACAATTGTGCAGATTCGTGTTCTCTTATCCAATGAAAGCTTATTTTAAAATTGGAATTCGTAAACTGTTATTTATTTATTTCTGTTCTTTTTTCCCTTCATATTCCTGCCCCTTCTTCTTTCCTTTCTCTAACTCTCTCTCTCTATCTCTCTCTCTCTTTCTTTCTCCTACTGCTATCTGCCATCTTTTTCCTGCCATGACAGGCTGTTGGAGAACAACCGGATCAGCACACTACAGCAGGGATGCCTCAATAACCTTCGTTCCTTGGAGATCCTCAAGCTCAACCGTAACCGCATTGCATCGCTACCCCGTGATCTCTTCACCCACCTTGAGAGTCTGAACCTCCTGTAAGTACACCGCCCCTCTCTACTAACTGCATTGAAAAAGAAGGGATCTTTTAAAGCCCCACTGTACTTCTTGTAGCTACTTGCACCCTCTATATAGCAAACAATGTATAATCAGTGACCATTGGTCCCCCATGATCCTCTTTTTGTACGTTAATTGAGAGCTGAGTTGATGAGATGGCCACCTGTCAGTGACCTCGCTGGATGGTCTAATCCCTTCTGGCAGAACTAGTACAGACGGACTTTAAATTGTTTTTGATGGACTTGTACTATGGAGAGACCTTATAGGGAGCTGTTACATGAACTCATCCTTTCCAGTAGCCTATGATACACTAATTTCCCTCCTTGAAACACCTATTTTTTCAACCCCCTATCCCTCGTCCCTCATATTGCTTTGTTCCATGTAGATACTTGCATGAATCTTTACTACAGTGTAGTCACTAATCTGTACAATAATTGATCATCTGTTTGGGGTGTTGAGTGATAACTGGAAGCTTGTAATGACCTGCGACTAGCTTTGGGTGGCGTGCCTATGGATACTTGATGAGCAAAACAACAATTGATTTTTAATTCCTTTGAAATTGTTTTCCTGAAATGTTTATTCAACCCTATCCCAGCTGTCTGTCTCCTAATTAGCTTGAAAGTCTTGCCAAACCTTTCCAATTAAGTTACGTAATACATTTTACCTTGTGAAAACCTGTCATTCCTGGAACGACGAGTAAACCTTCATATAGTGTATTAGAAAAACTACAACGCAAAGTCGTTCATCTTTGGATCTAGTTTGGAATAGCCAACTGAAAGTGCATGGCCCCTACAATTGTGCAGAATCTCCCAAGTGATATATTGGAAATATTAATTTAGAAGCCATCATATATATATATATATCCAGAGGTCAAATTGTAGTATTCCAGATCTGCATTCATTTGTAAATATATTGTAGCTTTGAAACAGAAATTATTCCCAATGATTGTAATTCAACCAAATTTAAAGATATTTATTATTATTTATCAAGAAGCTTAATATTTTCCCTTTATCATCTGATGATGACAGTCTTATCTCTAGTAAAAACAAATCAGAGTAATAACAATTAATTACAATAAAATTTAAGCTTCAAGAGAAGTGTTAATCATTCGCTTGTATTTCATCACATGGCAGATTTTTACGAGCCAACTGGAATAATAGGAAGGGAGATTGCTCATGTCTCCTCTACAATTATTTATTACGTAACATCAAGGAAATGCTTTCACATAAGTCACCCTTACTGGACAGGCAGACTGCGATCCTTTCCTTTCCCTTGGCTTAGATAGTTTTTTTTTTTTTTTTTACTTTCTTTTTGTTTGTGTAATGTGTCAATTGATTTCTGCGGTGCTTAGAATGAAAATGTTCATGAAAATCAATGTTATAGTCTTTATTACAGTACATGGATCTTTCTAGATGTTAAATTCAATATCTCAAAATGGTAAACAAAACTTCCATTCTCATGAATGTATCCTAGAGATATTTGTAGAGTTTCACAGTAAATGATATCCAGTGGGCAAATATACAAATGATGAAGTAACTGGTTTTGTTAATGGTGTCGTTTTGATTCAGGTAGACTATGTGAGGAAACATAAATGGAATTCTCAATATGATTGCTTGCATTACTTTTCTGCACTTCCAGCAAGGGCCAATGGGAAAAATAGTGTGAAACAACAGACAGGAGAGGAAAAATCACTCAACTTGGAGTTCCGATGACAGTTTGAAATGTCACGGCTATCGGGCACGTCTCCCCCCCCCCCCTCCCTTTGTTGCTTTTGTTGTTGCCCCCATCACTTATTTTGTAAGCCTATACGCAGCCTTCTCTCCTGAGCACAGGGAAATGAGACATGTACCCATTCCATTTGGCAGCAAAACCTACAAGTTGTGAATTCACTTTTCATGACATCATGCCAAGTTGTCATGGTTTCCTCTTGTCCAAATCATTAGTCTGATATTCAGCCACACTGGAATCCGTATTCTTGTCCTGTCTCGGATCCAACTTGCTGTTTCTTCTCACCACCAACTTAACAGTGATTGCTGTCTTAAAATTGATCTTGATTCATTTTATTTACTATACAAGCATAATTACAACACAAGTAGGCTGCTCGATCAATTCCCATACTTGGGGACCAATTTTTCTAAAGAGCCAAAAAGTAAAAAAAGAGTTCATGTTTATCAAACATCCGATTAACATTGTTGTGGGTCCCATCTTAAGATTTTATAGCTGTTGCTTAGGAAGTCACAACAAGTAACTCACTTCCAGTGCATGGCCACGTAATTGTAGTCTCGGCCACCAAGGAACCATTTGTCCCACCTAAGTCCTTTGTGAAACCCCCCAAGATCATCATGAACATTATTATGAGGTAATGCATTCTCTAATAAGGACTGGATAGAAAGATAAGGGGAGAAATCTCTATCCCGCAAGATTTACAGAGGATGGCTAACACATATTTGTGTTGCTTTCACGATGTGTCTTGAACATGGGGATGTGCGCCCAGCTCTCAACTTGGAAGGGGAAATTATTCAATTTTCAGTGTCTCCATGATGATAAGTGTTGAAACAAGGTGTCTGATGAAGAAGGAATCACATGTCTGACACCATGGGAGTTTAGAGGAGAAAGCTAATCAATGAGTTTAAAAGGGTTTATTTCTCAAAGGGGAGATACACTAGGCCACTAGGGTAACATGCAGAAAACTACCCTGTCAAAGCGAGGAGACAATATTTTTCATTCTATTTTCCAGCGGAATTTGAATTATGATTTGCACTTGTAGGTTCATGTAAAACAAGTTAGGTTATAGTTTGTTACCAACAAAAAAAATGTTTTTAGAATGGAAAGAATTCAGGTAGGGAAGTCATGGATGGTTGATGGTTAGATGGTTGAAAGATGGATATGTGCTATCGTAGACCCAAAAGACCCATTGTTTGATCGACCCTGCCGCTGTTTGAAGGTACCCCTCTCACTCAATCCAAAGTGTCCCAGGAACAACGTCAAATAGCTCGGCCAATTTCCTTGCAGCTCTCCAGGAAAGAAAAAGCCCACATGAGCAATGTAGAATTTCCTGAGGTGTTTCGAGGGACGATGGGCCAAGTTCAGTGGAGTTGATCAAGATCGCAAACGAACCTTAAAAATGTTATCGTAATCTGCTCAGCACAGGCCGAAGAAGAGGGAAACGTAGCATACTCTCAAGGGGCCCTGATTGGAACATAAGCCATTGGTTTAGGACCTATGTGACTTTCATGAGATTAATTTGTTTTGATTGCTGATATCCCTGATATAACGGTGGGATTCTTTAATTCATGAGGGATAGGATACCGAATAAAATGGAAGACGTGGCTGACAGAATTTGGTTTAAATTGCTTGGTATGAAGTCATCTTGTAACCGCTTATATCAAGTTCGTTATCAGTGACATTTACTTTTTAGGATTTGAAAGAAAAATCAGATCTTCTCTCATCCTGTTGCCTTCCTATGTCTAAATCTGTCTCTCATCAATTTGAATAAAGTCATTGATCATGTCTAGAAAATTTCAAGTTGAACTGTCATAGCACTTTTTTGTTTCTTTTTTAATGCTCAAAAACATGTAAGGAAAGTATATGTTGCATTCATAACATTCATAAGATTCATAGTGCTCTTTTTTAAAGAGTGAAAATAAACTCTCCATCTTTTTTACAAAGAGAAAATCAAATAGTATTTCACAAATCCTTGCCGTGATTGCACTGAGCATGGAAAGACGAGAGGGGAGAACTATTCTGGAGCATATGCCCTGAGAATGCTGTGCCTCTGTAGGAAAACATTCCACTTTGTTTGTAGGAGCACATGGGTCACAAGTTAAGAAAACAGTGGTGTCTCTTTTTAGCCACTATAAGCATAAGACACTTCATCAGCGGGGAAGTGGTGTTTTTTATGAACCAAGTTTGAAAAGGTTCTTGTAGAACTGAACTGAAGAATAGGGCATTCATTGAAAGAAAGCCCAAAATAAGTCAACAACTGATGGAATAAAACTGATGGAATAAAACCATTACAGTATTGGTGTGCAATGGTCATGCAAGAAGAAGGCAAGAAGTAATTTCATCTCGCTATATTTCTTTAAATAATACTCTCCCCATTTCTCCTGATAATCCAGGCTTTTATTTTTACTCTGAAAATCGAATTGATTCCCTTAAGATTGTGCTTGAAATGAGAGTGAAGATGACTTTATATATTCTCATAATACTGTTCGTAACCATATATAATCTTTGCTAAGATGCGGAGTCACCTGAGGGTATTATGGTAACCCTTCTTTTCATTCTCGGTCTTCTCCTTTCAATTATCCTCCTGCGTTCTCCAAGCCCGGGCGGGCGGCCATGCCTCCGACACCTCATTGAGATACGCAAGCCAAAATGCATGCATTAGCAATGTGTGAATTTGTATTTTCACAGACCGAGTTAGTCACCCAATACGCATGCACGAGGGCGCTGTGTAGAGCAGCATCATCGATCGGAGCCGTGTTATTGTCCCAAATTATCTGTGCTATTAGGTCAATTGGGGTGTGCAGCTTGTCATAAATTACCGAAGACATTACTGTCTGACAAAAGCCTAGGCGACAATACTGGAGATGTCATTGCCTGCCTGCATCAAGTACATACATGCTCGTGCAATCCTGAAATTACAGCTTTTCATCAAACCAGAGCAGTGTGCATAAATCAGTCTCATTCTTTTGTGTAAGGAAAATGGAATTTGGGGGACTAAATTCCTGCTAGTTAGTACAGTGTTGTAGTTGTTCATGGTACTCCGATTTATATCTGATAACCCCCAAATCAGTCCCCCTTTATTTTCTCATCACCTGCATTGGGAACGGTTGTGAATCACGCATGAAAATGCATCCTTGAGAATGATGTGAATAAAATCAATTTTGCTCCAGGCAGGTTTGTTTGATACATGTCCAATTCCTATGCCACTTTACACTTAATACATTCAAGAGGTGGAGGGATGATGTAGATTGAAAAGTTATGAAGCAGCGAGTACACCTATCTACGCTGACTGTGATGTCCAGATTATATCCATTCCTAATTGAAAGAAATCATTTTGCCCAGTGAATCTTCAACAGCTGCAATTGCTAGTGATTTAGCATTCTTTGAGAGGATAAGATCTTCATTCAAGTGACTCAGTTTCCTTTTCCTTACCAGTTTTATTACAGTGCCACATTGAAGAACTTTCTTTGAAATCCCAACAAAGATTTCAGATTCTGCACAGCAAGGCAGCTACAAAATCACTCAAGAATCGAGAGTGATTTGGTTCTGTGAATTTCAATAGAGCTCTTTAAAAGAAGAAAGAAAGGAAGCACATTCAGAAAATTTCCCTGAGGAAATCTGAATTTTTCAAGGAAATCCTAACAATGCTGATGTAAAATTTCACGATTGCATGAAGTGATATTGCATTTAAGAAATAGTAATTCTCAGTGTTATAATTCAATCTCATTGTTTCAATAGATCAACTCAAAATTCCTTATTTCTGTATTCAAAATGTTTTCTGTAAGAGCTTTTGAAATTAATTCTTGATTTCATTCCACCCTGAAGTGATATTGTCAGGAATGGGTTGTCATTGAATGGAGCTGATGACTTCATCTGTGACTTCATCATCAATGGTGAATCAGTGGCAGAAGAAGCTGTTGAGTGATCCAATTCTCTTTCCCAACTCACCGCAATGGTCACTGTCTTCCTCCCGGGGAAGGCCTCAGAAGACAAAAAGATACAAGACTTTTTTTTGTTGCTGTAGCGAGGACCAACTGAATTAATCATTCTCGTGGGAGTTTGGATTAATTACTTAACTTCCCAGACTTATCTCATTTGTACCTTGTTTGTTGTGGAATGTGTCACTGTCTTGCAGAAATCCTAGGCACACTCCTGACTGAACGTTTCATTGAGTGATAGTAAATCTTCAAAGTTCTTGATCATAGTGGTCACCAAGGAGGTAGAATTGAATTCCGACAGTTAAAAGTCTTATGTGATCATTTGTGCTGTTCATTTTTCTATTTATTGATGACGCTGAAAAGGGGAAGTAGAGGGAGACATAATGTAGGAAAAGAAAAGGTAGTCGAACAAACATTATTTCATTAAAACCCTAGTAACTAAGAACCTCTGCCTGGCGCTCTGTAGTAAGTGAGAATAAGCATATAACAGGAACCACAAAGTACATCCATGATATCAGACATCAAGATCTGAAATAGTACCACCCCAAAAGGAAAGGGGTAAATTTGCAGAAAGAATTATTTTTGAACGGTCATGTGTCTGACATTCCATGGCTGGCGGTGGCAGGAGGGAGGAGAGGTTGTCCTGTACTTTTTTAATTTGGTCCTGGCACTCCTGATTCATGGGCCGGCTATTTGTGGCTTACCTGAGTGAGTGCACCTTGGACGCTGAGGAACCCATTTGCGCGGCGCAACCTGTGCAAATAGCGCACGTCCTGTGAGGAAATTACGGTATCAGGAAGCTTCATTCTTCACCACTCCACCGTACCCCCTGCGCTTGATTAGACAGGGTTCTCACGCAACTTCCTGAAGACAAAAGAAAGAAAGAACTCCCAAGCTGGTCCCCTGGTAACCCTTTGCTTTGTCTTGTTTGGTTTCATTCGCACTGACCTTCCAAGTTCTTTCAAAACAATAAGAAATTCCATTGTCTGGAAATATTACATGATCATGCCTTATACTCAAAGGCCTGAATTCCCTCAGTGATAAATCTTATTTTAACAATATTTTTAAATGCGGAAAGCTACAAAATATGTGCGTGCCAAATTAATTAATGCACCTAGCAACGTGAAAAACAACGAAGATGCAGTGAATACATGAACCAAAGGACCTTTCCCTAATTAGCCCTAAAAATGAACAATGTTTCATCAAGTATACTCATTCTACTACGATTTATTTGCATTTTTTGTTACTAATAAGGTCTACTGAACTTGTTAGAAAGAGAAGTCATGGTTTTAAACTCAAACTTCCTCCTAAGTATGACAAAATGTGCCTGATTTGTAGCTTTTAAAGCAACTATCCATTGATTCATTAGAATCGCTGATAATCACCCTTAGTGGCTATTTGTCTATGAGTTGATATTACCCCTGTCTAAACTTTTCTTTACCCATTTTTTCGGACTGAGTAATATTTACCGGTATTTATTCATTGGCACAAAATTGTCAAGCATATTCTGAAAGTGATGCATGCAACTTTGTAATGATAGTTCTATTTCATATACATGTATACATGTGATATCTTGAAATATTTGGAAGACTCATGAAAATAATCACAATTGAAAATCTAAATCTACATGGATCACACAAAGACATAGGAATAATGTAGGAAACAAACAAAACGTTCCCATGCTTCTCTTAGTTTAATGCCATCTCTGATGAATAAAATAGCACAAGGGATGTTTTGCGAGATGTGGAGAGCAGCGCTCACATTGACCTGTAGCTCTCAAGACAGATATAAGGTGCATCCTCTCCGGCTTCTACTCTCATTAGAAATGCCTATTCATATTCTCCTTTCCCCCACGCAAATCAGTATGAGTACTGCATCTAGGAGCAGTGCGGCTACATCACCTATGCTCAACTAGAGAGGCGATAGTCTCGTCCTTGCAGAACCTGTTCTGAATTAACAGTGTGGTGTGCAGGTATATTTATAGTTATGGGATAAATGTCCTTTTGTAGATGAGGTTTAATCTAAATCTTTATGAAATTGGAATAAAAAAGCTAGACGTGTGCATTTCATACTGACTAGTCTGAGTAATAGTTGATGCACTGCTGTGTTGTGAATCGTTACAGAACTATCCCTGTACCTTCACAAAAGGTTTGAAATGCGGAGACTATTCGTAGTCAGCACTGATGTCCCAATCAAGCTGACAAACAGAGGGCCGCGCTTCTCTGCCGGTTTGATTACGATTATGCGCAGCTTTGTGGCCCTGTACTGGAGGTGACTCAGTCAGTGGCCGGCTTTGGTTACCCTCCCTCGATGGGTCCCACTGTTGCCATCCATTGCTGTTCCTCTTGTACATGTAGTTATACTCTCTTTTCACTGTTTATCTACATGCCTATGTTTTATGCTGAAGCATCTCATTCATTTACTGTTTCTTCCTTCGAAGTGTACGCACAAAAGAAGAAGTAGAATCAAGACTGTCTTCTCATTTTGCTATTCCGGGAAATGGCTTTGTATGACGAGAGAACAATTTCTGCACATACAATCTCTTTAAATCTTATCCACCATCATACTGATGTGCATATATTTTCCATTTAGACTTTTTAGTTGATATCTTGTCTGAAACTTTGCAGTTATTCCAGAAAGTGATGTTTAGGCATATTGTTCACATTAGTTTTCTTTCTAATTGATAAAAGCTCATTTTTCCTTGTAGTTTATGATCAATTTTCATGCTGTATCGAGCTCTCTGAATCGCATTTCTTTTTTTGAGAGTTATACATCATTTGTGAACTAAGATTGTACTCAGTATATATATATATATATATAAAGTTCATGGTTGCATTCTATCAAGGGAAAACATAAAGTTGGTACAAAGTCCTTCTATCTTTGTGTTTGATATTAAATTGCTGAAATATGCTTCCAAGCACATCTCCTAACTCTCAGTGGTTTTTCTAGTGTGTGTATTTCTCTCTCACACAAGTGGTAATCAAGAAATGCATCCATCTCAAGTTTTTTCTCAGGTAACGGGATATCTTGATTTGCAAACTTGTTCTGTAGGTATAGGGTATGGTTCTGCTAAACTGGGCTACCTGGAAATCCCTCCTGAAAGCATGATTTGAATAAGCTTCATCTCCTGCCTTGGCATTGTGGAGGGTTGTTTGAGTGTGCTCCAAGTTGTAATGATATTCCTCTTTCTTCTCACTTATCAACCCATCACGGGGCCCCCGTCCATCCCCTCTCGGGCCAATTGTCCACGCAATCTTCGCAACACTTTCATAAGGGAGAATAAAGGAGAAAAGGCGAGGGGGAAAAAGCGCCCAAAAGAGAGCACGCTTGAAACAGGAGCCGACCACGGGCACTCAAGCTCCGCGGTGACTAATAGATGATTAGCGTAGATGACCCATTTATCAGGTTTCGCAAGATAAGATGTTCTTGGTGCAAGAACAGGGGAAAAGAGAAATCCTCTCATTTGCCATCCCAGAAAATTGGCTGGTTTCACCATGGACTTCGTAGTAGGTTTCACCCGGGATTGAAGCAATTTCATTTGAGGTACACTTCAGTTGGATGGGCAGAAGATCTTCAAAAGGACTCTGACATTTTCAACCTCTTCTTATTTTCAAGTTTTGATTAAAAGTTTGTCTTTTTTACCCTTTATTTAGTTACTTTTTATTATTTTGCTTCCTAAACTTGTGAAGCACTTCTGGAGTGTTATGACATTGTGATTGATTTGTTTTTTCTTTCATAAAGTTTGCTAAATGTGTAGCAAGTTCTATGAAAGCTCACATAACATGTAGGTATCTGAATTGTTACATGTACATGTCTGTATAGTGGGATAATGATACGAACCTAAAGAACAAATAGACAGCAAATGAAAATTTCCCCAAATGTAACAATTTTCATAATGTTCCTTCACATCCCCATGATAGGACTCACAGCAAATTATAAAGTGCTTCTCTCATTTGGTACATTACATAATTACTGCTATATATACTAATTTCAAATTAACAACAGAGATCACATTTATCATATGAAAAGACTTAAAGCTTCGCAAAATTGTTTTAGGATTACATTTTATTACTACTGACCTTTCAAGATTCAAGTGAAAGAGATCTATACTTTAAAACATGGAAAGGTACATTAGGTAACTCACTACACCCAAACTGTACATTACACCCCCTCCCTAAACTAAAAATGCCATATCACATGAATGCCATAAGGTAGTGAGCATGGTTGCAGCATCCAGCCTAGCTGACACCCCAAATGAATTTCAAGTGTCCCCAGTATCCTCAAACCGGAGACATTGCCATGGTTACTTCCTGTCACCTGGGGTAAGAAATATCCTACTCCTAGTTGAGTTGCAATTTTAGATTTGCTCTCTTTCGAGTTTCGTACATCCAGGCTGCAATATTCGGCTTTGCAGCAGGTACATACATGCTTTATGTCACGCAGTCAATGCCCACTGGCTGTAGCTCATGTAATTAAATCGTTAGCACATCTTTCCTTTTCTTCTTGTCTCCGTCTGTCTGGGGCTGTTGATAGTACCTTGTTGTTTTTCTTTGTTTTTAAAGTCTACTTGCTCTGACTTTTAGTGTCGCCAATATCCATTAGCCTCCCGATTATACTTATAGTCATATCCTTTGAGATAAAGTGGATGTGAGATTCTCGTTGTATAGAATATTGATTGTCCTATAAGCATTTAGCTGAACAAAGCTATGTTATGGTCTTTTCAATAAATTTTTATGTAATGACCAGCCAGATGCAATTGATGACAAAAATAGCATTTTATTGACAATCAATTTTTTTAATCATATACCAGGTTTAGCCAAAAAGAAATGTCAACTATTTTTAATGAAATTGTTCAGTATTCATTCTAAGCAAGTCGCATTGTATGAAATCATGATGTTGATAAAAAAAATCATAATGTTTCTTCGGCTGCTTCAGAACTTGCTGTTTTCACCACCATTTCTCTCACCTCTGTTCGAAGGCCGATTCTTCAGAGGTACAATTTCCAACACCTGCTTGCCACGGCTTGGCAGAGACTGCCAAAGGCATGGCTCGCTCTCAAACTGAAAGAAATTAAGAGAGATAATCCGCTGGAAGGACACATGGGCCAAGTTTAGCTCACTTGAGCCTTGCAGCCTCATGGACTCTGCTTACACCACTACACAAAATGACCCTTATTTTCTTGGGTTTCTTTACACAGCGAGCTGACCTCCTAATTCTCCTCTCCCCAATCTCCTCCTGGCGTGTTTTCAGAGCCACAGAAAACATGCAAACAATAAACTCTCAAGGAAAATAAAAGAAATCTTGCTTGTTCCCTTTCTCCCTTGCTCGCTCCCTCTCTCATACATTTTTTTCTCTTTTATGGAATATCTTCAGGGATGATGTGGTGAACTTGTTCAAGGCCTTCTCCTGAAAAAAGTGTTAGAAGTTGTTGTTTTGAATTATTTTCTAAGTCTTGAAATTAAGTCCACGTTATCCTTGGATATACTGGAATATTTTCTTTCTTTTTTCTGAAGAAACACAGCTTATTTGTGAAATATTAATTCCACATGGTGCTGAGGAAACAAAAAAATTATGTTTCTTCTCCTTTATTACATACCTTTTAGTTTTAAATTTAGCTTTACAATGAAACTTATATGAATATGAAGATAAGTACAGTTCATACAATTACATCATGGAAGAAAGTGTAATGAAGCAATAGGAAAAAGTTGAATATGGATAACCTAACAGTTGTTTAGACCATGAGGTTTTGAAATAAAGAAATTGATGCAATTTGCTAAAAATCACCTGCACTGAACACAGAAATGTTTATTTGGAACTTCAAGCATGTGTGGCATGAAAGTTGGGTCCAAATTTTTCTTCCATTTCTTTTTATTATATGATTGTATGAGGACATTCAAAGGCATTTTTTTCTGGAGAGGGGAGGTGAGGGGGGAGGGGGGGGGGGAGGTTGAAGGTGAAACGTACCAGGGCCTGGGCTCGCTTGCTGACTGCCATATTTCCATTTCTTTTCTTTCTCCTCCTTACACATTCCTTTCACACATGTTCCCGGGATTAGAGACACCACCCCCGTTGCACTTGATCTCCAATCTTGATGATAGCTGAGATTCCTTCCAGATATGACTTTGAGACTCGGGTTTCATACCCCTGCCTGCTCTTGATATTCTCCCTCTGAACGATGTCTCTGCTTGTCAGGCATTCATTCATCCATTGTTCATGTCTGTTTGTTTGTGTAGGGAGCAGGACTTACAGCAAATGTGTATTACATAGGAATAAAGAGAGCTTTTTGATTATTCTTCTTTCTGTCCTTTTCTCAAACTTAGTAATTTGATGATACTCATGTGAACGTAATTCTCCTTCATAGGCTTTCCAGTGATTATTGTCAGGGGGGAATTTAACATAAGAATGATCTCTTTTTTAGCTATATACATTACATAGCATTATAAAACAACACATTTATTTTACCAGCAAAGAAATCAAATACCATTCCCTTCTTTCTTCTCACAACATTTTGAATGGTATGTTGTTAGCTCATAAAATCTTTGATCTAGAACTTGATGGAGTTACTTCATGTTGTGATTAGTAGGAAATGGAAGCGTTATCTCTGTTGTAATGAATCCCCATGTTTGGAATATCGCTAATATGAGTATGCCAGTATGGCACAGAAAATCAGTTGACATGGGTGCTAGACTACCCCCATGATCCCACCCCACCCATCCCCATACACATACCGGTAGAACAAAGTAAAAAGCTCTGTCATTCTTTTTTTTTCTTTCCTGGACTACCTAGGCTAAGTACATTCTCTGTAGGGGATGGTAATACAAGGTAGTTGATAATCCTCAGGTGCTAATGATGCAGAACAACCCATTTCCCTTACCAGATGGTACTCAATTGATTTTGAAGAAAACTTCTTCTTGCCAATGTAGCTGTGTCCCCTGCCTCCAGGAATTCAACTTGTGAAAGTACACGTATTGTGAATAACCCCCCTGTTGTTTTAGGCTTTTCAGTTCATGACTCATTCAAGCTCGAAATGATGTTCCTTCGATTTTTCATGAATTTTTCTTTCTTTCTGTGACCATTCTATAATGCTTCTATATTCTGACAATTATATTTTCACTACTATTGTGTTTATGTTACCTGTTACCGGTATACAACAATATTTTCAGAAGTTCCAGAAAATCTTGTATTGGTATCTGGCATTTTATGATACTTGTATTAATTTTCTGTCTTCTTTGGTATGATTGTTTTGCAGTATCAATTTTTTAAATCTTTAATTTCTTATATATAATATTAACTTTTCTCTCTTTGTTCTTGTTCTTGTTTTTATTTGTAGTGAACTGAGTCGCAATGAGCTGACCACAGTGGACAGTCTGGTCTTCAGTGGCCTAGAGTCTCTAGAGGAACTCAGCCTTAGTCGCAACCAGCTGACCGACCTGATGGACGGCGCCTTCTACGGGCTCAACGCCATCCAACAACTAGAGCTGGACGGCAACGAACTGACCACCATCAGCCGCCGGTGGCTCTTTGGTCTCAAGTCCCTGCTCCATCTAACGGTGGCCCACAACCGTATCAACGAGACGGAGGCCTCCGGATGGGAGTTCTGTCCCAACCTGGAGTACCTGGACCTCTCTCACAACAGGCTCACCACGCTGGAGACGGAGGAGGAGAGCGTTGGAGAGAGCGGGGGTCCTGCTGCTCAGGGAACCAGTGGGGGCGCTCCAGGGTCTGTAGGGGTTCCTCCTTGGCCGCCTCTATTGAGGGAGCTCTACATCAATCATAACAGGGTCACTCAGGTGGCTGATGGAGCATTCATCCAGCTCAATCTACTCCAAGTCCTGTAAGTTTGAGCTGTATTACATATAAAGACATTTACAATTTTTACCTAATAGTATATTTTTGATTGATAAACACAGTTTGAACTCTGTAAAGCACTGTGAAACCTTGGTATAAGAGCCCTTTATAAATAGATTTATTGTACAGAATTTTATTGTATTGGCATGGTCCTTCAACTCCTCCTTCCATATGTTCAGCACCAGATCCACGTGTCAAGACTTGGCCATATATCTTGTGTTACCATGCATATCTTCCAGCATTGGATGTATTGAAACACTACCCACAAGAGTTTCACATAGAGATGAGATGCATTGAAGTGTTCCTTATTCACACTTTTCTCTTTCTTCGATGGTTTCACCTTGCAGGGACCTGAGCGATAACGTCATTGCCTGGACAGTGGATGACATGACGGGTGCCTTTGAGGGTCTTGAATCATTGCTGAGATTAGGACTGGCCAATAACAACATCAATTCTATCTCCAGGAGAGCATTCAGTGGACTTGTCAATCTCCAGTCTCTGTAAGTCACATCAATAATGTCTCTGTCATTTAAGCGGGACTGCACTACTTGTAGCTACTTGCGCCCTCTATAGAGCAAACAATGCCCAAGCGGTTCCCGTTGGTCCCCCATAGTCCCCTTTTTCTTATGTTAATTGAGAGCTGATTTGATGAGGTAACCACCTGTCAGTGACCATGCATGGAGGTCTAATCCCTCCTGGCTAAAGTAGTGCAGATAGGCTTTAAGGGTTTTGGGGAGGTGGTGGATTCTAATCACTTGCAAACAAACTCTATTATTCTACAAACTGATATGGTTTTCATAGAAAACCTTCCATATAAATTGTAGAGTCATTGTAGATAGCATCCTTCATATATTAAATGCTCAGCTTTGGAGAGATACATGTATCTGTTCATTTGTCAGTTGCAAAGCTGTTTGTATGACGGGCGAGCCGGAAGCTGGTCGACGCTCCGACGAGACAATGCCATTCTCGATGAATGAATCATACTGCACCGTCATGTACAGTGTTACCGGTCATAAGTGGCTGCACATGTTTCAAATCTTCAAAATCTCTAGATTTTATGTAGGTCAAACTATGCATGGCAATGATAGAATACCATACTAACCCAAGTTAATAATCAACTTCATGTGCTAGATCCTGGAAGCGTACTTTTGAGATGCTACACTGAAGTTTGTTCTTTTGTTAGTGGTTTTATGAAGGGAATTTATTGAAATGTTGACAAGCTATATTTTCTTCTTCATATCTGTTTCTTCAGGGACTTTGCTGGGAATGTTATCACAACAGTGGAGAACAATGCATTTGAAGGCATGCCCCAACTCACCCAACTGTAAGTATAAGCATCAAAATAATACTGTATTACATTCTGGAACACCATTTCTGCATTCATATGAAGTAGCCCGACAATGTTGATGACATTTCATGCATTTAAGACCAGTTTCGGTACAAAATCGAGCTCTCTGGTTAATGAAAATATAGAGAGATAAGTAATACAACATCTACCTAGATGGAAGAATTTTACTCGCTCAAATTTTGTATTAGTTGTCACTTCGCTAATATTAGACATAATATCTAATACTTTTTTTTTGTACACCTTGCCTCTTTCAGACTGGTGAACAGTTCTAGCATGGTGTGTGACTGTCAGATGGCATGGTTCCCAGTCTGGATAAAGGAGAACAATCTTGGTGAAGGAGTGGATGGACGCTGCGCCCATCCAGATACTCTCCAGGGCTTGGATATCTTCAGTGTCGATCCGGAAGTGTTTACATGTGGTAAGTAGGTCCCACAAGGGAAATTGTATGTGATGTTGATTATGTTGGGGGTACCTACCCATATGTAGCCCCCTACTCTCACTCACTCACTCTCCCTCTCTCTCTTCCTCTGTATCCATTTTGTCTTCTTACTTTCTCTCCCTTTCTTTTATTTTGTTCTCTTCCCCACCCTCCCTCATCCCTTTCTTTTCTCTCTTTTACCCTCTTCTCTCCCTTTCCCATCTCTCTCTCCCTCTCTCTCTCTCCCTCCCCCATCCACTCTCTCTCTCTCTCTCTTCCCCCCCCCCCCCCTCCCCCCTCCCTCCCTTCCTCTCTCTCTCTCTCTCTCTCTCTCTCTCTTTTTGTCTTCCTATCTCTCTCTCTCTCTTTCTCTTTTTCTGTCTACCCATCTCTCTCTCCCTCTCTCTCTCTCTTTGTCTCTCTCTCGTTCTCTGTCTCTTTCTACCTCTATCTTTGTCCCTCACTCTCCCAGTTTTGTATCTGACATTGGCCCACATACCCTTTCCTCTGCCCCTCCCATGCTGGCCCATATCAGCCTCCTCTAACCTTTATCTTAAGCCATGAGATAACCTACTTTCACCTCCTCGAGGAAACTTTAAGTCGAGCTGACAAGTTACAAATTGTTGCAACTTGCTCTGCCCTGCCCCCACATCCCCTAGCAGACATAGTTTTGTAAGATAAATAAGAGAAATGTTGAAAGGCTAGATTATAGGTTGTCGTATTCTATTCACTCACTCTCCCACTCTCCCACTCTCCTTTTTAACTATTTGTTCCTGATGCAGTGTCTCATCTATTCTGCTATACATCTTCTACACTCTCATCGTTTCTGTTATCATTTTTGTATAGGTCTCATATCTTTATTTTTTTCTCTCTATCTCTCTTCCTTTCTCCTTTCCTCACTGCCTTATGGATATTATATGAAATATGTTCTGTTTTCTTCAAGTGTTTATCACCCTTTTCGATAAGATTAAAAAGTTAGCAATCAACCTGTCATATTTGTGCATCCTCGTTGGCAGGAAAGGGGACAATATTGGACTTAAAAGATACTTGAACTCAATATTGCTGTTAGTGATGTTGTAACTTTTTGACAAACGGCCAATTACCCTGTCATGTTTCTCATCCAGAGTTACATGCTAGAGGGTTTGGCAAATGTCAAGACTATCAGCATGGGTTGAAAAGATCCTGTATGACAGGGAAGTAGGAATGTCTTGTTTTGTTTAACTCTGAATTGTTATGTTTCTGCTACAGTTTTTGACAGATAAAATGGATGTTTTTGCTTTTCCCTTTGGTTTATTATGATTGTTACCTTTCTTTTTCTTGTTGCAGATGATCGGTTGAAACCTTTTATCATCCGTGAACCTGAGACAGTGACATCACTGAAGAATGACAATGTGTCTCTGATATGCACAGCTGGCAGCACAAGCGATGTCCAGGTCACAATGCTATGGAAGAAAGACAAGGTATGTTCCCTTCTCAACTACTTGTTACGTGTCTTCTCATCCACTTCTCTTCAAATCCATAAACCTTTCCATACTCTTCCTTCATTTTTGTCCTTCAACATCTCTATAAATGACACCTGGTAAAAACCATCCTCTCTTGATTTTAATGTTAAAATTTCATTCAGCTACCAGTTGCAAAGATAAGTAGTAGCAAAGCTTGGGTTTTTGTCTGGAAAATCTGATAATCAAACTTTAAGATATAGTCATTTCTGATAAAAAGAAAGACGTTTTCAGAAAATGTAATCTTGATGAGATATTACTTTCGCTCTATGAGTGAAGACTAATACATCCATAATTATAAGCACAGTGGGAAAGTAGTTGATATAGTCTCTGGATTCCTGATGTACATAACATCCTAGATTTAAATTGACGTTGTCTTCCAAAATGACCGTGCCAATTCTTATCATGTTCCTTTATCCGCCTTTCCTTCTTACTCTTTCTTATAGCGCATAGAGACATATTGTGATATGCGCTATATAAGTACGGTATATTATTTGTTTTTTCTTCAAACAGTACGACTCTTGATTAATTTTGATGATTTTCTTTGTTCTCATCATCTTCAGGCGATCATGGAGGATGCGAACCCTATCTACTTTGAGAGGCTGAACCCCAGCGGTGTGAATGAGTACACCTCTGTTCTCAACCTCCCTCACATCAAGGAGGCAGACCAGGGAAGATTCCAATGCATCATCTCAAACGAGTTTGGCGTCACATACTCCAAGAAGGCCAGAGTTACAGTGCACAGTGAGTATCTCATTCCAAATATTTCTGCGATTTAGTAGCCTGACCAATTTGTGTCTCTTATATTGGCCATCTTTTATATATGCTTCACTGGAAGATTTGGACTAAAACTTTGGTGGTCATTGAAACAGCTTTTTCTTCTTAGTCAACGTTTAAACAGATTTTGCTTGTTTTATTATATTGTGGAGAAGAAACTAATTTTTTGCCAAAAGTAATGTAGATTTTGTATTGATTGTGAATATATTTTTATTCCCTCTTCAGTTTACCCATCGTTCACTGTCACTCCACGCCATGTCAGCGTACGTGTTGGAGGAATCGCTGAACTCCCCTGTGCTGCCACGGGACACCCCACCCCAAAGATCGCTTGGCAGAAGGACGGAGGCATCAACTTCCCCGCCGCCCGCCAGCGCCGCATCAAGGTCAAGACCGAACTTGCAGAGTTCTACATCGACAACGTTCAGATAAGCGACACGGGTGTATACACGTGTACCGCCCTCAACGCCGCAGGCACCATCAGCACCAACGCGACTCTGACCGTCCTCGAGCCGCCTCTCTTCACCCGTCAGATGAAGGACCTGACCGTCGAGGTCGGAGAGCCGGCTGTCCTGGAGTGTAACGTCGAGGGGAGTCCCCGTCCTAGTATCAGGTGGTTCAAGGATGAGGAGCCGTTCACACTGTCCGATGGCATGCACCTGACTGACTTTGATCGCTACCTGATTATCATGAACGCAGCAGGCAGAGATGGTGGCACATACACGTGTGAGGCAACCAATTCCCTGGGTGTACGGACAGACACTGCAAAGCTTGTTGTTACTCAGAGTAAGTTTCCTTCCTCGGATCACATGATTTTGTCATAAGATGAATGTATTTAATAATTGATAGTAAAAAGTATCCATCTAGATTTGAAAATGATATTTATGTAATTCACTCAATGATGGCTTGATGCAATCACATCCATCTTGTTTAAGTCTGTTTGTGGTAATCCATTTAGAAACAATATTCTTGACGCATGATGACCAATTAGCCTGAATATAATCAAATTTACTGCACAAGTATCTTCTGTTCTGTGAAACACATGACTTTGCTTTGATTGGTCAATAAGTATTCTTACCAAGCATCATTACATAATGTTAATTGAAATGACTTATTATTTTTGTTTAGATTCTGGTACAGTATGGAACATGACTACCACCAGCATCATCATCGTAGTGGTCATCTGCTGTATACTGGGTACATCACTCATCTGGGTTGTCATCATATATCACACTCGCAAACGCACAAGCAGATATAGAGGTAAGGCTGCCCTGAGGTTAAAAAAACATATTTACTATTCTACAAGAAATCACTGTTCTACATAAAAAGTAAATTTTTGTATTTTGGGGTTTCTTCACACTTGTGTCACAAATGTAGGCTTAACCAGATTAGCGTTAGAGAATGTAACATGCATAATAAGAAGCCTGCATGATGTACTTTGGAGTTTTCTCCTTCTAATTTTTTAGATGAATAAGCTTAAAATCAGTCCATCTGTTCAGAGTCAAAAAGGCATTGAGTTAACTCCCTTTCAGCTCTGAATAGATGATGTAATGTCTTTGATATATTTTTTTGCTCATTAGTAAATGGACAATCCAAAGTGTGGCACATGACCATTGATGTTAATTTCTAGATGGTAGGCTATAATCTTACATGTTTATTTTCCATCACAGTGGAAGAGTCCCATCATCACGTGGTACCCCCAGAGATTCCCAGCTCCACCCTCAACGGATCATCAGAAGGCACCATCCATCAGGAGACGAGCAGTGGCGTCTCTAGTGCAGGTAGGTAGCGAGGAGAAAGGGGTAGATGAGGGGAGAGAGAGATAGGTGGAAACATATCAAGATGGAAATATATATATGACAAAGATGTGCAGGGCAGATGAGTTAAGAAGGAAAAGTTATGATAATGTTGATCATGAAAGTGTTTGAGATATGAAAGAAAATATGAGAGAAAAGTATAGAGAGGGAGAGAGAAGGGGGATGCATATATGTCCATAATTAACAAAGGGAAGTAGAACAGTGGAAATAATGGGGGGGGGGGGCAGTTTTCAATAGTCATTGAAGAAGAAAAAATAGGGACAATTAACTTGTTTAGACTTTAGAGAAATATACTCAAATTGAGAACAGACAAAAGATATTAAACTTTTGATGAAACCCAATAGAAAGATATTTATGCCCAAAACAAAATTACAGGTGAAAATAACATTTAAATTCTCTTTTTTTCCCTCTTCTCTACAGCTACTGATAAGTACCAAGATGACAATGCCAGTGACTGTGACTCTCTAGACGGACCTGTGGGTAAGCTCAGTACCTTCAGATTCTCCAATCAGGTCCGCATGGCAGCCATCTTTCCCAGCGAGACAAAAGTCATCCAGCCACCAGAGTTAGCACCCTGCCCTCGTCAACATCACTGCAACATTCAAGGTACAGGTCTCTCTCTCTCTCTTCTTCTCTCTCTCATTTTCTTCATTCACTGCCCACACCTTCTCTCTCCCTTTCCCATTTATCTATTTTCGTTCTCTCTCTCCATCTTTCTTCCTTTCCTTGTAACTTTCCATCTTCAGCTTACTTGTCTTGACTTTCAAATTGATGAATAAAATTGAATTGAGGTTGCAATAGGCCAGTTGACAAATGAATTGAACTTTTTATGAAAGCTACTTGAGAACACTAGTAATGAACTATTGCATTAACCTCTTAAGTAAATAGTATTCCAATAGTCAAAATGTAGATTGCATAAACTAATTTTTGCTATGTTGGACACACCCTCTAGAAAGCTTTTGGATCATCTCTAGTTTTCAGTTCATTTGTGAACTAGTCTGTTGTGAAAAATTTCCTTGTCAATAAGAAGCCTAACATATTTTGTTTGATGTTGTGTATTTTAGATGGGCCTCACCAGAGTGGCATGGAGAGGTACTGCCCTTCAGACTCACTCAGTGAAGCTGATCGCACGACCTTAGAAAGGCGTGGCCAGCTCACTGCCCTGCCCTGCTGCAACGGGACAGGTCGCTCTCTGGACAGTGCAATCAACAAACACATGTACCTCCACCACGGGGGCGGAGGAGGGCGTAACCATCCCTTGAGGAAGGGGGGAAGCGACGGCGAGGAGGGGGAGATTGAGGAGGAGGATGAGGATGAAGTATTTATGGATGAGGCAACCAGGGATAGGTTGCAGAGAGAAAGACTCTTGACAAACTCGGATGAGGGTCTGGGTAGCCAGACGGCCTCACCGGTCAATAGACATAATTATCGGAGGAGCAACCACCCACCGCCCCAGTGCTGCCATTCCTATACCTCAGTGTCATCACCAGAGGGACGATGTACATCACCCAGCAGCTTTAACATACCTCATGGTAAGGCTCATGCTTGTTGGCTTACAAGGTGTCAGCACCTTGTAAGATCCCCACTGAGAAAATTGGGTAGTTATTATGAAATATTGTACATTGCATGCATGAATATTTATTGTAGGTTGATGCTAAAACGCACCCTTTTATATTGATACTCAGTAGTAAAATGCTTCATATATATGTCTTTGAATGTACCTTGAAATTTCTCACAAAAGGACGGTCAAAGTTTTTCCAGTCCAGTAGTAAAGATTGAAACTTGTATGGAAGTGACAAAGAAAAGATGTGATTGGAATGTGATTAACCTTTTGTACTTTTTGTTTTTATTTTTCAGAAAATGCACAAAGGGGAGACGCATACAGTAGGATGGCAATGTCATCATCTTCACTGCCCTGCAATGGACGGATTCCCAACGTACACCTCTACGAGAATCCCACCAGTTCCACTCAAGACAAAGACTTGATAGACGGCCATCTATGCCGTAGCCACAATCATGTAAATAATGTTAATAACAACAGCAACACCAATCACTCCCCCGTTGCTGATCCCATCAGACAATCACATAGCATTCCCACTGCAATATCTTCCACGGGCAACGTCTCGCCCGGAATCGGGGCGCTGCTATCGCCAACGACGCCGCCGACGACAACCCACCAAGTGCAAAATGGCCACCTGCACAGCCACCACCGCCCCCACCACCCGAATCGTCACAACGAGAAACCGACCCACCAAAACTCGCGAAAGTCGGGTCGCCATCCGGAGAAGCACCACGTGAAAAGCAAAACGTCACCCAAATCGGGACAATCGATACCAAGGACTTCTTATTTACCATCATCTAATGCTCATCCTGCTCATCACGTGACATCACCCACGTTAACATCACTCACGGAAGCCTGATGGGTTGGCTTAGGATACATACGTACCTGGACTATCAAGGGTGATCGATGATGGAAATATGCTCATTGTGTGTGCAAACAACTAGGATGTCTAAATGGAATACATAATCTGTAAATGGTTGCTAAATATTTCATGTAACTTTTTACAAATGTGGATGCAAATCTCAGTTATTTCTGCCTGTGTTATTTGAGCTGTATATCAGAGCTGGATATTAAAGTGAAACATTTAATTTATACGATATGTTACTCAGCACCACCGAAGGCAAGTCATCACCTCCTCTACCGCTTTGTGTTATCTGCGCTAAACAAGATACATCGATGTTGCAGCACCACCGATTACAGCTAGATGTGCCTATGTAGATGCTATGGAGTGCCAAACTTTTTATTTCTTCTTCACAACTCGATTTTTGACAGTATATAATTCTTGTTTTTACATGTAAGGTCAAGTAATTCACCTTCTATCCTGGAAATGAACACCAAAATGATCTATCAGTAGATATAGCTTTGTAGAAATTCTTTTGCATGTTGTTAGTTTGAAATCAAATTTGTGTAGGATCTGAAATACTTTGTAAGTGCTTTGAAGGTGTCCCCCTGTGAATTTTGTGGCGATTATCGTGAGATGCTCAGTTATGTGTGTGTGTATGCATCTCATGTACATCCATTAAGAATGTTGGGTATTTCTGGCCTTTTCATTTCTTTAGCTTAATTTTTCTCACTTTGTTAGATCAGTCATATCAGGCAAGAATTTTCTTCACGTAACCTTTTATGCAGTTTGCATAAATCTATGCATCGAGGCCCTATGTAATGATAAATTTTATCCAGACGTTCTTTATTTCTGTTTAGAGCTAAATCTCTCGAAAAACCATTAAGGCATTTCTTGTCAAAAAAATATTCCCCAAGGTCCTCTTGGGTTGAATTCATAAAAACTGTAGAGATTCAAAGTCACTTTTATTCTTTTTTGATAAATCATCAAAGCATAAAGTGTGACCAAAATTATGCCATATGACCCAACCATTGTTGAAGAGCAAACTCAATGAATAATAGAAGGATATTTTTGTCAGCTAAACAAGGACATTACTGATTTAACCTTAAATATGTTTGTGTTTTCTTGTAATACGTGGTGTGACTTTTCCTGTTATTGTTAAGAGAAGAAAGAAAAGCTTTAAAAACTTGACCTTTGTCATATTGTTTGCAGCATGTGTTATTATTTTGAAGTGCAATGATGACTATTAGTCATATTTTTTATGTAAAATGTCTCTTTTATTTGGTTATGTGATAGGATAGTGCTAACCATGGAGTTTTGTTATTTACTATCTATGTTCATCAATCAAAGAGACAATATTTTTTGTTTATAGTTTGAATGATGAAGACCTAAATTATGCAGTTAGGTGCGTTCATTTTATGCTCTTCCCACCGCAGTTATTTAATTCAATCATTTGTGTCTTCTTTACTTTTGATGCATATAACATGACTGAACTCATGTCTTTATTCTATTTCAAAACTATGCTAATTTATTTTGATATCAAATCAAATCACTCTAGATGCATGTGGATGCTATTATTTTTTCTTGTCAAACTCAAGATGTGATTTGATATTCTGTAGTTGAACAGGGATATGTGATATACTTATAAACGGGTTATGAATTCAATGATGATTGGAATGCATTGTATGTACAGACTTGAACGAAGAGGCCAGTGTTACGGTTTCTATGGATGTTGTTATAGTAGAAACCGAACCGTTTCGTAAGAAATGATTGAAAGAAATCTAGTCATGAAGCCGAGACTAAAAACCAAATATTCTTACTTCTTAGAGATAGTTTTATCAGTTCCATATTACAAATTGTCCCTTTTTTAAAATCCATATATCAAGGACTTTTTTAAAAGTACCAAATCTTGAATTTTACGACATCAAGTTACTAGCCTTATAAGTTATCTCAGAAAACAAGGACAGGATATTTGTCTTAGAAACATCTACTTAAGAAATAACATTTCAAAATGTATATACAAGTGTACATCACATTTTTTTCTTCAAATAATGATATCAGTAACAAACATTTTAAGATCATAATGAGATCAGATTCCATATTTTTCTCCTTTCAACCATGTTCCTTGGTTTACCTGAAATGGAAATACATTTCTAGAAACTTTAGGACACACACCTTTTCTATCAGGTCATCGTATTCTATTACTCTCTTTAACATTTTTCAAGATTTTCATGATTAACTCAATACCGGTAGTTCATATTTTTCACACTTGGGTGCACACAAAATCAAACCATCAACCAAAGTCTCTGGCTTCATGACTAAGTTTATTGTATCAGTGAAAAGGGTTATATGATCTGTGTACATGTGAAATGTGTACATAAAGAGAAGACTATGAATATGTGAAAAGTAAAAATCAATGTGTGATACAATCTATGTGGTTTGTATGTTGTAGATGGATGGATGGAGATGAGGAATATTTAACTCCGATGGAAGGAAGTCTATTGAATTTTGTGTATTTTTATTCTACCTCTGTATGTGTAAGTTTGCAAGTGAGTGCTGACTTGCCGATTATTCAATATGAAGAAGAAAGAAACGATGAAAACAAAAATAATTTAAGTAGTGTGCCGGTTTCTCAAGAGAAAAACCATCAAAGAGGAATTGAGCAAAGTGTATATTATTATAGAAAGTCAGTAAGTGTATGGCTATAACCAAAGCAGTGTAATGAAAGAAAACATGGAGATAAAGAAAGCAAAAAGTAATAGATATTTCTATATGTGGAATTTTAAGTTCATTCGTAGTGAAAGGACATTGCTTGACAGAAAGCAATAGCACTATGCACATTGCTGTTTCTTAAACCTTAATTAATTTTCTCTTTTTTTAAATCTGCTTTTTTCCTAGTCCCCTTCCCACACAAAACAATATTTTGAATGAGTATGCTATAAAACAACAATTCTATAATATAATTCATCGCTTGTACAAGTCTTGTGAGTCTATTCATCTGTACCCTGCATCGTCCCTGTTAGGATGTGTAGTAATTGCCAAATTATTTACTGCCAATTATGTTAATAGATGTGCCAATTTTCCCATCTTAATTTTTTTTCTTAATTTTGTTTTTTGTTTTGCCAAAAGAGATAAGCATTTTCCTTGAACTCAGAAAGAATCAGGTACAGACATTTTTTTTTCTTGTAGTCTCATAAAAAAAAAAATCATTGATACTTTGTCAATTCCATAATGTAATTTTGGATGATAGGTCAATTACAGGTCAAGTGTGACATGAGGATGTACTCGGGTCATTCCAGAGGTCACAAATCCCACCATATTTTCTTTGAGCGCATTATACACTTGTCTTCAAGAGCCTGCCCACCGTTCTTTTGTCATATCAAATTTTACAGGTCACTTTTTTTCTGAGATACAGATCTCAGTCACTGCCTCTATCTTCCTATGAGCAGGAATTATTCATTTTGAAATATGCAAATTTGTTGGATGGCTTGTTCTATGCTTTCCTTCTTTTTATTTCTTTATTTGCCAAAGTATATTTATATCTCCTTTATGTCACTCAGTATTTGTATTTTCCTGTAATGTTTTCATTTTCTTTGAGTTACCCCTTCGTCTTATGCAATAAAGTATTAATATTATTCACACATTAGTTTTTGTTTATGGGATATTTGAATGAGAACAAATTTGTTCAAATTCATGTGTGATGCCACGGACACTAATGTCAGTGTTTTTTTGTTTTTTTCCCTCAAGAATATGCCACAAAATATATGGTCAAAATATGTCCAAATGCTTAATATCGTCGCTGTTTTCACGAAGTGACGGTAGTGAAAAAGAATTGCATTCACTTTGCGTTACGATTTTCCTCACAAGGACGATATGATATACTCCCTTGGCCATATACACACAGCTAATGGCATGTATTTTATTCCATTCATTCATTAGTTTGACAATCAGGTGACTGCTAATTAAGACATAAATCCAAAGTTATTTTAAGTTGTTTTCATGTAAATGCAAGTTAATATATTGCTTCTAAACATATTGTCTTTAGAAGCATAATTCCTAATCATGTTGCATAGTTTAATAGTAGTGCCAAACCAAAATAATATGCATGCATTGGTTTTTATCTCTTTAATGTTACAAATAAAAGTCGTATGTGAGTAATATATTTCTGTCATTTTTTCAGAGAGTATTGTTATTTCCATTTTTTTTGGAGAATGGAATGAATGTTAAAGTTGCAAATATTGGGAACATTTAAATTCTGTTCTTGCTAAATATTATTTGTACAGTGTTGTGTATATGAAAAAGATGCTATCATTATTAAATGCAAGAAAACAATGAATTCTATGGTCTTATGGTTGTGTTTTTGGTTGTGAAATGAAATTAAGAAGTGAAAAGTAGCTGAAAAATATGAGTGGAGAGTGTGCATAATTGAAAGGCATGTGATAGTTTAAACAGCGTGCTTTGGACTGTATTTGTAAAAACCGGCCAACTGTAGTCAATATGCAAATGCCGCCTATTAAATTTCTACAGATTTAATAAGTGTAAAATGTCAACCTCTTCAACCTGCTCGAATCACTATAATTGTGTAACTACATGATCCCCCCCCCCCCCAACAACAAAACAAAAAAAACTTTCTACTATGAAATCACTTTCTCATTTTTACTTTTAATAGATGCATACAATTTCATTCCCTTTCATTTTTTAGTGAACATTTTGAAATACCAGTGCATTGGAATGCATTTCAATTACCTTATACTGAAATACAAAAATTAAAATCTATTTCCTATAATATGAAATAGTGAACAATAATTGTAATAAGTTAATCTGTGATTCATAACTTCTAGTTGAAATGAATTGAGTGGGAGTGACACAATGACATCATATATATTGATAAGTGAATGTTATTGGAGGTCATGTGACATTCTTTCATATTCCCTCGGCAAAATACACATTTTCACAATCATTGAAAAGCGTGAAGACTATCGCCTCGACCAATGTGATTACATCGTTCATTTATTATCAAATGAATTGCAATCCAATCAAACGATTTATCAAAAATTACCGGCTATGGTCAAATCAAAGCAATTCTGATTTATTGATACTTTTCTTCCCTTTTTCACGATCAAAACTTTATAAACACATTTTATTCTTGTCACTTTCCATCTCCATCAACGTAATATTTTCTGTAAAATATGATACCCATTATCACGTTTCCCACGTAAGCTATCCACAGCTTTTGTCCTTCAATAGCCCATGTCTTTTCCCGCTTTAGAAATTAAAGTACTGCGCAGGTCATTAGTTTTATGACCCCTGTACGCGTAATTAAGCATTATAAGGTGACAACTATATACGGTCCGGACAAGGACAGTCCAATATACCTTCCGAAGAAAGGAGGACAGAAAGAGATAGAAAGAAAGAGAAGGGAGGGGAGGGAGGGAGCCGGGGAGGAAGGGGGAGAGGGAGAGAGAGAGACTGACAAAATTCACAAAAATCGAGTTGAAAACATATACGAGAAGAAAAAAAAGGAATATGGAAGTAGACAGCATCATTCACTAGGGATACGCCAATAATCTGTAGAACACATACATGACATGTATAAATGAAAAATGTCACACAAAGGTCATGGCATTCATAAAACGTTTAATTGACTTCACATTTCATGATATCTCTTGCATTATTGATTCAGAATACACAATTTACTGTATTTTATATTGTTAAACAAAATGGGGTTGAATATCATATAACAGAAGGAATGCATTTCCTATTGTATTCAATTATTCGAACAATAGAGTAATAGAAGTTTATGATGGAATGGCATGCACATTATATTGTAAATTGTACAATGTAAAATAAAATATTCATAAAATATAAAACTACATGGAACAAACTATAATATACAAGGTCAATTTCTGACCGTTTTGTTTTTTATACTTATTAATTAGACACTTCACTATTTCATAAGTGTACTACACAAGGCATTAACATGTATTCCCTTGTAATGCAAACACTTTGCATGATAAGATTACAATATAGAGGGCTTTGTTCCAAGGTGTAACATGATATTTTACACGATCCGATGACTGTTTTAGCGATTTCGTTTATCTTGACTTGCCAACGTTTGCTTACATTTATCACATAAACAAACGGAAAATTACGTAACATTAGTGTATAAAGATTAAACATGAAAAACATGACTTTGTATCGACCTGCACAAGACGAATAGTGTTCACAATGTCAGACGAAATAAAATAATGTCAATCGAGTAAATAATTAGAAAATATAAATAGTGATAATACAAAATATTGTCGTTGCTTTTTTCTATCAATCTTAAATCAAACATGACACATGTTGTCAATGTTCTATATCCCTCTCTTACAATCATACATTATAATGAAAGCCCTTGGGAGGTTCAAGCTTAACTGGAGATCATTAAAAGCTGACTACCTCCGTCCAGTGGCGGATCCAGGGAGGGGGCCGGGCCCCCCCCCCCTTCCCTGGGGACAGGTAAAAACACGTTAATTTTACCTTTATTTGAAGACGGGCCCCTCCCCTGGTGCTCAAGTGGGAGGGGAGAGGTGTAATCTTCAATTTTTTTTTTTTTTTTTTTTGGGGGGGGGCAAAATTATTCACCGGCTGGCTCTTTCACCGTTTAATGTTTTCTCACGAATTCGGCCCCCTCCCCTGCCGCCGGCTGTCTCCGCCCCTGTCTCCGCCAATAGTGTATTTTCTGGCATAGGCTTAGCAACCGTGGGGGTGGGTTGCTGTGGCTTCTTCCCCCCCCCCCCCCCCCCGCCCCTCCCCAGTTGAAATGACCAATATTCGCCACTTCATGTTCGTGTGGTCTAGTTACAGTGAATAAATTACACATTTACCACAATAATAAACACTTTTATTCTACCTCGCTTCGCTTGATTGCAAAAGTGACATACTGAAAAAAATAACATTCTGGTAAGAGATCTCGGCCCCCCTGGCGACAGTGAGCTCATTAGCCTACATTCCTTGTGCGAGCTGAACTTGTTTTATTGACATCCGATTGTAGAGTGGACTGATTGAATTCGATAAAGTCATGTGGTTGCTTGTTTATTTTATTGCCATAGTTACTACCTAGTCTGTTGGTGTGTAACAATTCAATAATTTCGTATACGACCAAAGAGCTCTTTGATACGACGGTCTCGTACTACTTGACGATAATTTTAAAGGGTTGACCCTCTAACAATTACATTTAACTTTTAATTATATCTTCTTTAGATTAGCCACTTATAAGGGTCACTTCTTTTCTGGCTGTTACCTTCCAAGACTCTACTTTGCTTAGCCCCGTACTATCCTTAACCCCGGACTATTTTTTTTGGCTTTTCACACTCGCTGTTTTTAGTCCCGTACTAGCGCCTATTCTGGAATAAGAAAACTCCAGTTGTTCTCACTGCATTTCGTTAACCCCGGATATCGTGAATGTTATTATTGGACATACTTCGCATCTGGCCAGCTGCGATACGCTCCATTGCGTAGTACCGGACTATTTTTCGTTTCTGTTCTCATTCATTTGCTTAGCACCGCAATTGCGGGGTTAGCAGGAGTTAGCACCACAATTGCGGAGTTAGCCCTGCTATTTTGCAGGGTTAGTTAACCCCGTACTATAGGTGGGGTTAGCCAACTTTAGCCCACTTTGGTAAAAACCAGTCTGAACAGAAAGTGGAATAGGCTTAACCCCGTACTATAGGTGGGGCTAAGACCCCCCCCCCCCCTTAACCCCACCTATAGTACGGGGTTAAGCAAAATATTGCCAGTGTGAAAACAGTATAAGTAACTTCTATAGTTTTGCATCAATGTATACATTTGTTACTTGTATTCGGGTTTTTTAATGAAACAATAGCTCTATGAATGCTTTTTTTTTTTAATCGCTTTAATTGGTGAAATAAAATAAAATTTAATTGATATTGAAATGCACAATGTAAATGATAATATGACAACAACAAAAAAAACTAAATAGACCCTAGCTAAGAATTGGGATATTCAATACGAAAGTACTGTTTAGTTGGTTAACTATACAAGTTGAACTTCTGAGGTGCGCAAAAGATGGAATTTCTCTCTCTCTCTCTCTCTCTCTCTCTCTCTCTCTCCCTAAAAACAATAATGATTTTGTCCATACATTTCTAGTACAGTAAATTATGTTTATGCTTAATTCAATGAAGTTTTTGTCGTCAATAAGCTCTGTATATGTCACTGATGAATATATATTTGCAGAATACTGTTCTTTTATTGAATTTGTCAAGCAGGGTGTCATTCTAATCCATATAAACACCATACACTGTAACGACAGCATACATGGTTCGATTCTGACTGGACACCGTCGCAAACCCATCCGTGTCTGTGTTCCAAAGATACCGACTCGCGATCACCACTTCCTGACCGGGCACTCTCGATCCGATGTCGACATTGACTACCAGACGATACCGGTCGAAACCGCACATCATTTTCACTTTCTGTTTAACCGTGTCGGATATAGCCGCTGCCAAGACGGCGGCTCTCTTTGGGTCGTAATCCTCATGCTCAAAAAGATACCCCAGTACCTCTCGAATACATTCCTCCACTTTACCCGGCGTGAATTTGTGTCCCGAATGTGGCTCGAGCTGGTATGAGTTCTCATATTCCAATGTCCCGTCACGGTGATCACCTCGTAGCGCCCCGACGCCGCCATGGATCTGACGGTATTTCCACCACATAGACGTCGTAATGTCTTTGCCAAAATAGAGCGACGCCCCTCGCTTCAAGTTCATAAGACTCGCCGCGCGATCTCGATGAAGCGCCGGTGGTCGTCGTTGCGTCGACGTCGAAGCTTCGCTGTCGCGGTCGCTCACGGCATCACTGAACGTCAACGCTCGAGCTCGTGTTGATGTCACGGATAGATTGGCTTCAATGAGTTGACTGACCTTGCGCGGTTTAGCGACCGCTATCTCTCCTGTTCGAGAGCCACCTTCCATTGAAATGCTGTCACCTTTCTTCATCTGATGCTGATTGTTCTTTAGCGCCACTCTCTCACGTTTTATCTCATTATCCACTGCAGCTTTGTGTCAAATACTAAATCATTCCCCCGATGCTCCAAAATGATGTTATTGCACGACGACTCATACAGTTCCTGTCAAATTTAGTCGTTAATTTGACATCACTTTTCCATCAACAATGTTTTCTCCATGCATAATATTTTGGTCCCAACGTTCCAGGGTATATGAAAACAGATTTACTCTTACACGAAAGGCGCCAATATTACAATTTGGAGCTTTGATGTATTCAGTTCATCTACTTCCACTGCCGCCATTCACGTGGAAAATACTTGGTGCGCCAGTTGATGAGTAACCAAAACAGAAAATACGATTATGTTTATATACTGTTGTGAATTTCCATAAACAAAAGGCATTCGTCATGCCTGCAATAATAGAACGTCCAATTTGTCCTCTTCTTTATCAATTCGGACACTCCTCAACGATCGACCACCAAATTTTTACTGCCGCTGTATAGTTTGGAACAATGCCATCTGGCCTTACAGAAACTGGGTCTTTTATGATCATCATATATGTGTTTCCATCGAGTATATTTGAACAGTCCTTAACACGGAATATTCCGAATAGCTAATCGGGCACTTGAGCACAGTCAGTTACGTTGTCACGCATAAGTTTGGCCTGATTACGATCAAGAATAAACAATTAGCTTGACTTGGCCCGAAGAATAAACACACTCATGCTTTCGAGTTTATCAATTACAGTTTCAAACACAGCAGTGATTTCGATGGGTTAAGTTTTACAAACATTCAAACAGAGGGTTGTTGGTGTTATAACATGATGGTAAAGGTATGATTTTCAACGAGGTTGGTCTGAGAAGGTATCTATTACATAATCTGAATAAATGAATAGTTTTTTTGTTGTGCCCTTTTTTTACGCCAAATGAAGTTTGAAAGTATACAAAAGTGAAAGAAAATTCAAATTCACAATGATTTCAAAAATTGGGAGCACTGGCGACAATTTAGGCCTACTTTACTGTTGTGGAACTAAATGACAACTATAGTACAATAAAATTTATCATTCTATTTCGGAAGAAAAGACTTACGGGTTACAGGAATTCCACATTCCTTTTAATCTTCCAGGCAATTTCGGGAGGTGCAGCAGGGTATCCTATGTGCCATTATATTGTACCTTCTATTGTATGTTTAAAATGCCACATAAATAATAATAGTAAATTACACATAATAAATTATGTCACTATCTTCATGCATGCAAGTGCAGTTTTAAAGACTCTTCTCTTCTTGAATAATTTCCCAATAATCTTTAGTTTTATTTTGAATTTCCAACTGCGAGAACGCATCTATTGTGATATTTAATAGGCTCATCAGCAAATATTTAGCTTTAAATATTATCGTAATGTTACCACTAGATCAATTGACTTAATAGACAATCCACTTCATTCACCAGGCCAAGCGAATAACTATAAAAATACAATCAGGCTTAACGAGCCTAAGTTCAAGTTTAAAGTTCAGATTTTTATGACAATGAATCTAATAAAAGGGTCATCAAAGCCTGTGAATATTGAACATAAATAATACGGCACCGATCGATTAGTGATTTATTACAATCTATACAAATTTATCGCTCAAACTTTACACCAAACTAACAAAATATCTGGGTTAGACTGATTCAGGGGTGGGCAGGAGGGGCTGTGCATGATCGTACCTTGAAATATGTAAAGATTATTATTTATTTTGGTTAATTAGACAGAGATTTTGCGAGTTTTTGAAAGGAATTGTTATGATTCACGTGTACATTTAATTACAAAATATAAACAAATTATCTAAAAGGCAACTGCTCTACGTCTTGTCTACGAGCATGAAACAAAAAAAATCTAGGATTATACAGATAAGCAAAAACCTTCTTTTTACGCGTAAGATTAGACCCCAAGTAATCTTTTTTTTGTGTCCCATAGATTTTTTTTGAAAAAATAATTTTTGAATATTGCGTATAATTTGTATATACTCTAGATTTGCTTTGTTAGTGCTTGGGTGAGAAAAAGCCCCCGTGTCTTTGATGAGCTTTTTCACCAGAGCACCTTTCCTCTCTTCCTCTCCGATCCCTGTAGCTTATAATTGCCGCCGTCGTCGGTTTCCTTGTTCTATCTTTCCAATTGTGTGCCTGTATAATATATATTTTTTTTTAATAATTTCATTTACATTTCCGTAACATTTTATTGTGTATGGAACACGGTTTAATCCACCTCACATGACTCTCCCCAATACTTCGAAAAAGCGATTGTTGCTGTCTAGTAACTAGTTCAATAAATCGTTAAGATAAAATTGTTTCTAGCATTACCCTTGCTGGGTAATTATGATATCAATGTGTCACAACTCACAAGACAATGTGTTGTAACATGGTGTGTTCTTTGATACAAATATGACTCTGTCTGCTCAAATTCAAAATGTTTCAAAATCGGTAAGATATCAGTTGGGTAATTTGGGTTTTGACGAAAAGATTAAGTGAATTTGGCGCCTTATAAATCCTATGTATTATTAATATTATTGATATATTATTAAATTAATAGGGGTTAGGAGGGGTCGAGAGGCTGCAGAATCCCCTTGAGGGAAGAGATGGAATGTTTCTAGGCTAGGCAGCTGCGCGTGTCGTTTCGTGACTTGGATCGAGACCCCGGATATACGCCACTGGATACGCCATTAATATAGAACGCCCATATGGATCTATTGAAGTAGACTATATGAAACTCACTTCATGTAGAAATGTAGAATATTGTGGCATAATTCATTTATTTTTTGCTCAGTATTTCTTTATAATTCATGTCTTCTTTAACATAGATATCCAAAGAGAAGTATATATCCCAAGCACCTTTACCAGAAAAAAACATCTTAACCAATGTAATACCGGTCACATTTTCATTACTGTGACTAGAAGACCCCCAGCTTCATATTCTGTGTTTTGTCCCTATTAATTTTTAATTCAGATACCAGAGTGAAGGAATCCGTTATTTTTTCGAAGATTTTCATATCTTATGTATCTTTAAAAAAAAATTGACCAATCGTTTGCATACATTACTATCTTCGTCTCTATATTGTCGATCAAAATGCCTTATAATTTTTGTTCATTACGAATAACCACTGCTAATGTTTCTATGATTAACAAGATTACTAGAATAAATATGGAGACAAAGGTTCTCCTTGTCTTACTCCCCTGCCTATTTGAAATATAGCATGTGGAAAAGGCGCCATTCATGACACAGCTAACTGCATTATCATACTTTACTTCTATCCATCTACAACAACTGGGCCAAAACCATATTTTTCATTAATACATTCATATATGAGTGTAAAACAGTGTGGAAAGCTTTCTCAAAATCAACTGTTACTAAAACCCCTGTACATTGTATACCTGTAAAATATGACAATAATTCTCACAGCTTCTCCTCTATATTCTTACCAGGCAAAAATCCCACTTGATCTACATGTATCACCTTTTCCGATTCATTCTTCATTTTTTCAGCCAACACTTAAGTTTATAGTCAACATTAAGAAGGGTAATTGCCTAATTGGTCTGTAATTGCAAATGTTTAAAGGGTTTTATCTTCTTTTTTATTACCGTTTGGCATCCTAGTCTCTGCGTGGTCGACAATTCACCTTTCTCAAAGTCAAAGGAGTCTAAAACAAGGTTCCCTATATCAGGCGAAAAGATAGAATTCCACTGACAAACTGTCATTCCAAGGCGATTTGTTGAAAGACATTTTATTTAACATTGAAGTACATACACCAAATGTAATTTTCTCATCACACGACTTCTTACTAGCTTCACTTATAGACATATTGAAAAAGAGATCGTCTGTCCTACCCATTTTATCATGTTCTGCAGTAGCAGACGACGGTGCGTGCGCCCTCTATTAAACGATCTATGAAAGGTTTATTTTGCAGAGCAGAAATCAGAGTGAGAGAAAAATTAAACAGAATCGACTTGAATATATGTGAAAGGATGGCCACAACAAAGCTGTTGAATTTCAACGTTGGTGTTCTTGGCCATGTTGACAGTGGGAAAACCTCACTTGGTATGTTTTCAATCATTTTGTGTACCTTTTTTTATATTAATGAATATGAGAGCTACCTCATGTACAGTCCCATTGCGATATATTTGTGTAAGTTGAAGCGAATGGAAAAATAACATGAGTAAATTGAACCATTTGACCACTACTAGGCCTAGTCTTTGCATGTGTTATTTGAATCACCTGTACCTGTCACCTTTGCCTTGCTAAAGGTAGAATATACAAATACACATGATATGTTATCTCATGACATGTCTTGTTATATTTAAATTAGAGTAAAGGAGTAGCCTTAAGGGCTCTCTCGAAATGTTTTTTTAATGATATTATTCGAGAGAGCCTTAAACGGCTCCCATACCCCTGCACGGAGAGGCATGTAAACAAAACTCAAAAGTGGTCAAAATCACACTTTCACGCACCCGACCAATATTGGACAGTGGCTTTGATAAATTTTGTCGTAGTTTTGGTCTTAATTACCGCTTTAATTTCAAAATCGGATCTTAAAATAACAAAATAAGAGCAATTTTCTTACCAGACCGATACAGCTCAGCTCCCTTTTCACGTGTACCGTGTGAATTCACGATGTCTACACAATGGTGATGACCTCTGACTAGCACTTCGTAAATGTGCTGCTTCCGTATAATGCGCTGAATAACACTCATACAGCGCATTATACGGAAGCAGCACAATTTACCCACAATTACGGAAGTGCCAGTCAGAGGTCATCACCATTGTGTAGACATCGTGAATTCACACGGTACACGTGAAAAGGGAGCTGAGCTGTATCGGTCTGGTAAGAAAATTGCTCTTATTTTGTTATTTTAAGATCCGATTTTGAAATTAAAGCTGAATAACACTCATACAGCGCATTATACGGAAGCAGCACAATTTACCCACAATTACGGAAGTGCCAGTCAGAGGTCATCACCATTGTGTAGACATCGTGAATTCACACACACGGTACACGTGAAAAGGGAGCTGAGCTGTATCGGTCTGGTAAGAAAATTGCTCTTATTTTGTTATTTTAAGATCCGATTTTGAAATTAAAGCGGTAATTAAGACCAAAACTACAACAAAATTTATCAAAGCCACTGTCCAATATTGGTCGGGTGCGCGAAAGTGTGATTTTGACCACTTTTGAGTTTTGTTTACATGCCTCTCCGTGCAGGGGTATGGGAGCCGTTTAAGGCTCTCTCGAATAATATCATTAAAAAAACATTTCGAGAGAGCCCTTAAGGCTATAAAGGAGCCGGTAATCGGCCAGCTCCAGTTTTCGGCCGATCGGTTGGATGCAAGGTAAAATCACTCTAGAATACATCGCATAATAGCATAACACATATCCCACACATACCATACCATGCCAGTGTCACTGAAGAACCACATTTGCGATGGAAAATATATCCTAAATATCACATTTTAGCGATGTAATCGCCGGTCCCGCTACCCAAATCTGAAAAATCGAGTATCTTACGCGTGTATGTAAGAAATATGGGTACCATAAAATGAGCTTTATTTCAAGTATTTTTCAGATTTAGAGCCCGATTTTGTGCTAGTCGCAAGCTCAAAAGTATCTCATCGCATGTATTAAATCAATGCAGCCGCACACCGCGACACACACACGATATCTCTGTCTAATTCAGATTCCAACTTCCGATCACCGCTGTGCCTGTCTTCGGCCAGGCGAGCACCAGGGAGCTCTGGCGTGGGATACCTGCTCCGCCCGCTTGTGCTGTACATCAGCGCGGAAACGCACGGCGCGCGCGAGCGCGCTTCCTATTGACTTTGTACATGCGGCCGTAAACTGAAACGCTCGGCCGATAACCGGCTCCAAAACAGTGAAAATTGAAATGAATATTGTCATGGCAATTCGTGATTTTTTTCTGGGATTCTTTTTTTGTTTAAATAATAATAATATTTGCTTCATGATTTGAACAAGAAATGATAATAAATAGGAAGTAAAGAGTCCTAAAAATAGGATTTTGTCTTAAGTGGCCGAAAACGGGCTCCTTTACTCTAAATCATATTCATAAATAATGAGCATTACAATTAGATCTATTTAATAAGAAATTAAATCCTATGTTTTTTACTGGACTACGTCTACGACTACGGCTTGCAATATAAATTCTGATCATGCTGATACAATATATTATTGATAAGTCATATTCTTAGTCTGTAAAAATACCATTGAAATACTTGCCATTACTTGGAAGATCACTATTCTCTTTTGTCTTTCGGTCAATAAACAAAATATGTGTGACTGTGAGGTAGAAATACCTGATCTCTATTTGGTATTTGGTTGGTACACCATAGTTATTCTACGTCACTCTACTGATCATGATTTTGAAATATTTTCATCATTCATTCGTCATCCATTATTTTGCAGCCAAGGCACTCAGCACAACAGCATCTACAGCAGCTTTTGATAAAAATCCACAAAGTAAAGAGAGAGGGATCACATTGGATCTAGGTAAGTTTAGGGAAACCAGGAAGGGTCTACTCTTCAAAAGACACTCACATGTTTGTAGACCAGGGGGGTGTTTCACGAAGATTCTAAGTTGAACTTATCTCTGAGTTGGACTTAACAATTATGGAAAGCCGTTAGCATATTTAAAAATATATTGTAAAAGTTATTTTAAAAGGCATAAAATGTTGATTCAAATCTTTCATATTTTCTATTATCAAGGAGATTCCATGCTCTTGATGTGGAATTTATGAAAAATGTTAAATACTTGAATTTTTGCTTTTGAATATATTTTATTTTAAGGCTACAAATGGCTCTCCATAATTTCTAAGTCCAACTTAGAGTTAAGTTTGACTTAGAAATCTTTGTGAAACACCCACCAGGTTTCAAAGTAAATATGGAGGAAAGGCACGAGGAAGAATGGATTACCAGTTTACCACCTACAGTTGTATAAAATATCTCTAGAACAAATGAATTCAATATTAGGCTCACAATGCATATTTCTTGCTCAAAAAGAAGAGAAAAAAAATAATGGTTAGGTGTTTCATATCTAATTACTTTTCTATAGTCATTTATGTATTGAGCTGTAGTCTGAAAGAGGTTAAGGATACCTCTGTATTTTCCTAATATATTGCTTTTAATTAGGTTTGGAAACATTTCTTTTTCGTGTTGGTTTTATCTTCATCCTGCAGGATTTTCTTCATTTTCTGTTGATGTTCCTGATCACATACCAGCCAGTGATTATGACAAACTACAGTTTACCTTAGTGGATTGCCCAGGCCATGCCTCTCTCATCAAGACCATCATTGGAGGTAGAGAAATACTTTGATAGTTTTGTTTTTGTCATTTCTAAGGTGGTAACTATTACATATATATTACACATCAGATTATTTTTGTTAAGAAACCAAGGCACACATTGCTGTTACAGCCCTTCTTTAAATAAAGCGAAATAAAAAATATTGTATTTGTGGCATCATTTTGTGTTAGGATTTGTGGGAGAAATAAAGTAGACAGTTGACTTGTGTTAGTTGTGTATAATTCTGCTACATGGTGCTGTTTCTATGTTCTCCCTATTAATCAGACTCAAGCGCGTACGCAGGATTTTTTCAAGGGGGGGGTTTTAACATTTTTAAATCGGGCCGAAAATTTCGCATCGACTCAGCCAGCCGCTGAATAAGCGGGGGGGGGGGGGGGGGGGGGTAAGAAGACTTTTTTTTTTTTTTTTTTGTCCCCAAAAAATCACAACGACTCAGCCCGGCCGCTGAATAAGCGGGGGGGGGGGGGGGGGGGGGGGGGGGGGGGTAAGAGGACCCTTTTTTTTTTTTTTTTTTTTTTTGGTCTCGAAATTTGAAAATTGGACATTTTGCTCCGTTGGGGGGGGGGGGGGGGGGGGTAAGGTCGCCTTTTTTAGGTCAGCCATGGGAATAATTTTTTATTTTTTATTTTTTTATTTAAAAAAAATAAAAAACCCAAAGGGGGGGGGGGGGGTTGGGTTTATTTTTAGGGGGGTTTATACACATAAAAATACCAAAGGGGGAGGGGTTTAACCCCCCAAACACCCCCCCCCCCCTGTGTACGCGCCTGATCAGACTAGATGGGGGTATGACTGAAGTGTGTAGGACAGTATTCCATTCAAGCTATAGATGCTATGGATCATATAACATTTATATTTTGGTTTGACTAAAAAGTATTTTTTAAATAACAACAACCAATAACCATAAGCTTGATCCAGTTTGTTGCATTTAGAGTGATGTGGTTGATGATGAAAAATAAATGAACTGACCGCTACTTTATTTATGCTATTCTACTCCAGGAGCACAAATCATTGATCTCATGATGCTGGTCATAGATGTAACAAAAGGAATGCAGACACAATCAGCAGAGGTAAATATTGCAAATATTATTAGTCCTGCAGTATTCCATGTATTTCCAAACCAGTTAAGCTACCATAAAACCAAGTGTTTTTTTATTGATCTTCACGAGTTATTCCCATGAAGATGTCACTACTCTTGACATATATATATATATTAAAGTACCATTGTGCTTTTAGCTATTTTATGTTTGTTTGTACCACCAATACTTTTGTAAAAAGTTTCCTCCAAAATATCATTAAGTGGATAAAGAAAATCTAAGAATCAGAAAGAAAGTAAAGACAGCTGGTTTTCCAGAGGTTGACTGATTGGATCAACTGAGGTAATAATTTTCAAATCACATTTTGAATACACAAATGCCTATTTTCCTGACATTGTTGAAATTGAATTATCTATGAATCTTTCAATTTAAAAAAATTGATTTAAAACCAATAACACTTATTAACATTGTTTCTCACCACCTCTATCCTGTGCAGTGTTTGGTGATAGGTCAGATTGCTTGTGAGAAGATGTTTGTTGTTCTCAACAAAGTAGACATGCTACCACCAGAAAAGAAGAAACAGCAAATCGAAAAGGCAAGTAGCAGGAGGTCAAGTACTCAGTCACTAGCATACATTAAATTCTAGCTTCTTGAGGCTTTAAAGATAAAGTGGAGTACTGGTCATGCAATTGAATTGTGAAAGAAACTGTCGAGAAGGTATTGGGGATTATGTAGTACGTTCATTAATTGTGTTTAGGAGGTTTTGAATCATTCAAACTCCTGAGAGCCAGAAGGGTGTCAACTCTGTGTAAAGTATATGAGCTACAGTAACGCCCTTCTGGTCTCAACAGATGATATGTGCAAACTGATGCCCTGCATGTAATAACTCTTGAAAGACAAACCTAAAAATAAATTTCTAGAAATACAGTCTCATTATGATATTGAACAAAAGTTTTATCAATTCTTCAATGCTGCTAAAGGTGATTATTAACTTCCATATATACAATGAAAATCACTGACAATGAATAAATATTGTCACTCCTGCAGATGACTAAGAGGATGCTGAAGACGTTGGAGTCTACCAAGTTTGCTAATTGTCCTGTAATCCCTGTAGCAGCCAAACCTGGAGGTCCTGATGCACCAGAAGAAGGAGCGGAAGGAATACAGACTCTTATTGAGGTACGGTTGCAGAACTACTCCAGAATAGCTTGACATACATGTTCACCTAGCTATGACCCTAGTACCTAACCCTGACCATAGCCCTGACCCTGACCCTTGCACTAAATTTGACCCTAACCCTGTTACTCTAACCTTAAATCTGTCACTGACTTGATTCCTAACCCTAACCGTAAAGGCATCGTTGAACAATGTTAAATCTGAGATGCATGGCCCTACGTGTTATCAGTGTCTGTGATATGGTGTAATATTGAAGCCCTAAAAAAATTGCGATTCAAAATGATCATGAAGTGTCTCAAAAAAGTAAAAATCTTTGAGTGACTAGTTTTACCATACTCATTTTTCCCAACTGTAATGTTATAAAACTGTAGTGTTGTAAAAACTTTTAGGAAAACAAAAAAATTTGATTTTGATTTCCAATCATGAATATTTTGATAATCAGACAGGCGATCGGCTTGGAAGAGTCATGGGGTTCCTGACCGACCTAAAGGTTTATAATTATCATTGCAACATGAGCTAAATCCAGGATTTTGTTTCAGAATCTGAGACAAAGTTACCCAATCCCTTTAATGATGACCCCAATTCATTGTAGTGATGCATCATGGGGTATTCTGCAGTTATACCCAAGTTACAGATCATTCACAAAGGATCAGGTCCTTCCAACTTCATTAACTTCACACATTAATTGTATTGGATGTATTGTGATGAGAAGATGTGCTAATTTGGGGAGATGGATATCTGCAATATTGACTTCAAGCATTCAGAGGCTGAGTGCCTTTTAGCAATACATTTCATATTGACTAGCATTTTATAAGGGGGATGGAGATTAACCTCTCTTGGCTCAGTATTATCCTATTTCTTTTAAAAGAAATCCTTGGAATGAATTTCGTGATATCTCCTTCATATTTTAGTAATGAAGACAAGGAAAACTGGTCAGAAACTGAAAATTTGCATTTTCTCTGATTATAACATGCAGGAGCTGAAGCGTCAGACGTACGTCCCCAAGCGTGACTCCTCTGGTCCCTTGCTCTACTCTGTTGACCATTGTTTTGGTATCAGAGGTCAGGGCACTGTGATGACCGGTACAGTACTCAGTGGCAAAATCAACATTGGTGATGTAAGTCCAACAGTAACCTTTTCAACGTCACGAGTTCATTTAACGAGAGAGTCTGAGGAAATAAACTAACATTGATTTTAATTCTGTTAAAATCATAGACCATAGTAGAGTTTTTATGTGTGAGTAGAATGTAGATAAGTTGATTGACATCTGTCTGTCTCAAAAAAACAATAGAATAATACACTTGTATGTCATTGGAATAAAATGATTTCCCATTCTTGTATTTGATATGATGTATAATTCACCTAGAAAATTAATTGAGTTTCCACCAAAACATCGCCGTGTTCCTAAATGTAATTGAGATGGGATGTAACATTCAATAAATTTTACTATATTTATTACTTTTAGAAAGAAATTGTTGTCTTGAAAATTAAAGTTCTGTTATACATTATAATAACACATATTAGAATTTATGTTTCAATTTTGTATTTGTTTATCGATGAAGCAATTGAAAGTCATCGGACAATCTTCTATGATATCTTTTCTCTCAGAATGTTGAAGTGCCGTCACTGCAGATCACACGTAAAGTCAAATCCATGCAGATGTTTCGTAAACCTGTCAACTCGGCCATCCAGGGTGATCGTGTAGCTCTGTGTGTTACTCAGTTTGACCCTAAGCTATTGGAGAGGGGTTTAGTGTGTGCTCCAGGGATACTGCCCATAATAAGCGGTGAGTGTGCCTCATTGAGAAATAGGAGGACGAGACAATGCTGCTAAGCATTTGGTTGATATTGACATACATGTATGTATGTATGTATGTGTGAAGGCAATTCTACAAGAATTGTGAAAAGCTAAGTGCTATTTCATTGACTAGCTTTCTTATTTGAATACTTTGCAACATCTGTTGCATTCATCATACGTCAGTGTCTGTCACTGCATATAAGTCTTTATAAGATATTGAATGTAAATCCATGCTTCCCTATACTTTTGTATATTTTACAGCTCTTGTGTATTTTTAAAATAATTTACAGTCAGTGTCTCTGTGATTGTTCATTAGTTTATATATTACGATGGAATCTGTTTATACCTGAACTTTGAATAGGATCCTGTCTACTAAAGAAAATCAAAATAATCAAATTTGTTGCTCTTGTTTTATATGGACTTCATAATACGTCACAATTTCAGTTAAGGAAAGTTTAATCCTGCATAAATTAGAGAAATAATGAACAATTTAATTATTTTTCTTTATTCTAGCTGCCATTGTATCAGTACACAGAATACCATACTTCAAAGGAACATGTGCAACAAAGGCAAAGTTTCATGGTATGTTTTGCTGACTTATATCACCCTGTAGAGAAACTCAAATGATCACATATCCAGACTGTCGGATGTAATTGAAACATAGATGAAATTTAGGTTCAGATTCCCTGATGCAAAAAAAGTATATATGATTCAGTGAAATATATCTCTAATTCCCTTTTGTATTTATGCTGGAGATTTTTCATGAAGTTGTCTATGAAGCTAACGGCACTCACAAAGAATACCAGCAATTATTATTGGTCTGGCAGGATTTCGCACAGTTAATATTTCATATGTACCTCAAACATTTAGACAGACAGATTTCCATTAAAGGTAAAGACCAGTATTAGAAACGCCCCAACTTCAAAAAATGAAATGGAAGCTCTCATTACCAATCATGTGAAAGAATATGTTTTGACTAATACATGATGATAACAAATTTGCCGGGAAACCGCCTACTAATTCATATATTTGGTAAATTTGTTTCTCCCATGGTCTGTGAGAGATATAGGGTAGTCCCATATACATCTTTCTGTGTATAGTGCTTGTAACTTTACGAAGAATGGGCCAAATTTCTTATCATTTTGATGATTCTAGAACCTTGCAGATGCTAGATGCTAGATGATCAACCTTTTCTGATCGATCCCACAACATTTCTTTCACAATGCAATCGCATGACCATAACTGGTCTTTACCTTTAAAAGCAAAAAAAGCATAAAGATACAAACACCTTTGTATCTTAAGTTTAATTTCATATTTCCTGAATTGTTTTAAAATAAAGTTTTTCGATATCACTTTGTGCCTCTGGCTTATAAGTTGTTAATTGATATTATGGTGCATTGCAAGTGTTATTTAGTAATTCTATTATTCCCTTTGGGCTGCCAAGGCAGACAAATAGTATAAATTGTACTAAACTGAACACAAATAATCTTTTTGGAAGCGCTTTATAACTATTCTGTGTTCACTTGAGATGAGTTTTTTTATCTTCTATGTATGTATTACAGTGACCATGGGCCATGAGACTGTGATGGGGAAGGTATCTTTCTTTGGACCAGCCCCTGGTCATCAATATCAACCACATGCTCAAGCATCAGGTATGCATTATTTAACCTTAAAAAATGTGCTTTTTCTGAGGCTTTAAAATCTAGGGGGAGGGGTGATGTTAAGCCAGAGTTAGTAATTTTCCAACAAGCAAAAGCCAAACATGCTCAGATTTTATAATTTGCAGACAGGGATGAAAATTGCTCATCAACACATGATCAAGCATTAGGTATGGATTATTTGACCCTAAAAATATGAATGTTTGGAGGCTTTAAAATCTAGGGGGGGGGAATGCCTTACTCTCAAGATGAGGATCTCTGCCTTGAAGCAACCAACCCCCGCAAAACTTTGCACCCATCTCCAAAGTCATGTAGAAACATTTTCAGGGGGGGGGGGGGGCTTGACAGACCCCCTGTCACACACTAAGCATTTCCAGATTTTATTCTGGGAAGGAAATTTCTACATTGAAATTTTTTGAAGGGGGGGGGGGGCGTGAAGTCTTGCCAGATTTATACAACAGATTTTCCAACTTGTAAACAATTTTCCAAAAAGCAAATCTTAAACATGTTCAGATTTTATAATTTGCCAACAAAGATGAAAATTGCTTCTCAAATTTGAAAATCTGCCCTTAGATGTTTACAATTTTTTTCCAACAAGAATTAGATTTACTTGTATTTTAAAAAACCCACTGATTTGCCGACAAAATTTCAATAGGGTGACAAACTGCCACCCCCTTGTAGCGATGTCGATGGTGGTCAGTCAACTTCACATGATACCATTGCCTTTTGTCAGAGTTTAACTTTGAACCAGAGTACCTGTACGAAGAAGAACTCCACACGGTGGACAGTACGGGCAAGCAGGAGCATAACAAGGAGAACATTCCAGGAGCCACCAGTGAAGGAGAGAAGGAGACGTTGCCAACTCAACAGTGGGCCCTGCTGGAGTTTGAAAAGCCAGTAGCGTGTCCAAGGAACTGCTTAATCATCGGGTCAAAATTAGATACAGACATTCATATCCTTTTAATCATCCAATGTTTTTGACAATTTATGTATTTTGGTTGTTTAAACTAAGACTGCCATAAATGGTATTTATATATTTATAACTGTCTTGTACATTGTTTGAAATTTGTTTTATTATGTATATAGAGATGTTTTGATTAGTGAAGATCAATTGTAAAATCCATAAATGTTAGGTACTGGAACATTTCTACAAATTTTGAATTTGATTGCGGATATTTGGTGATAAATGTACTTAATAGAGTTTTCAGTGTTTGAACCCAGAGTGATCTCTATAGCAAATTTTAAAATCTTTTTTAGGAAAGTATTTTGTTAAATGTCTAGCAAAGTAGTTGACATGACACATGTTTCGTAGGTGTTTATATTTTTCCTTGACTACACTCCTGCACATACCAATACTTGTAGATTAGCATTCCATGGTAAACTACTACATGCAATAACAGACAAGGTAGGTACAAGTGTTTGGTATAAGATTCCTAGCAAGATTTACATACGGTAATGTATTGGTAATCATCAAAGTAAATGGAAAGAGGGATCTTACTACTTTGTCAGTTATAGGCCTAATCTATTCCTGTTAAAAGTACATGTAGTGATTAATATCTATGATATAATGACAGCTTTAAGGGACGGGAGCATTGTATTTCAACATGTCTCGTGCTTCCAACAGGATTGTTCTGAGTCTGTGTTCAAATTAAAATATCACAAAATAATGTTCCTGACCTACACTGTAGCATTGACTATCTCAATAATTTTATTAATTTTGTTAGTCTTCATTTTGTGTTGTATATTGTTATGTATATTATTTATTATGATGATAGCATCATTTATAAAGGAAAGAGATTTCAAATTAAAAATAAAACATCTAATGAGTTTCTAAATTTCAATTTAGTTCCATAAAGTCAGTTGTTAAGGCAAAGAAATACAATTTTTGCCTGGAATGTATATATAGCAGATTATAAACAATAAATGTTTAGATTATATGCTGTATGTATCATTATTATCATACTGTGTCACACTGTTTGATTTACTTCTCCAGAATTATGTTGAAACAGTACTACCTCAACTGAAGATCTATAAAACAAAACTAAGAGAAGGACTCATAGACAGGGTAAGTTTAATTACATGTACTTGTTTCTCTATGTTTCACTGTGTTTTTATGTTTTTCTTTCATTCTCTTTATTTCCCTCTCTCTCTCCCTCTCTCTCTCGCTCCCCCCCCCCTTCTCCATCTATGTCTGCTCCTCTCTGTCTGCCTATCTGTGTCTCGTGCTCCCTACACAATGAATATGGTTATTAAGTTGGTTTCAAATTTACTTCGCAAAACATAATTAGAAATTTGCATACCTGGTATTGGTATTTTGGAATACACCCTTCAAATGTGCCTGACCTATGGTTTGGGATATCATTTATGTCATTCTGTATAGTAAGCATGATTTGTAGGTCAGTTATTTATTGTCAACCTTCAACTCTATACCTAATCCATGACAAAAGAGGTAAAAAACATTTTAATTGTTTTAATTCAACAGATGACAGATGAGTATAGTGTGATTGGCAGGTCATTGTTCAAGAAGGAGACAAACCTACAAACCTTCACCAATCTCAAGGTTCAACTCTCGACAGGAGAGGAGGGTGTCATTGAGGGAGGATTCGGACAGAGTGGAAAGTTCAAAGTCAGGATACCAAGTAAGAAACTGATATTAGTCATTTAACATCTTTTAGTTTAATGTCTGTCCGTTTTTAGATTTACTCACATATTAAAATGTTTATTTTTTCATGCCAGTGCTAGATTTTTGTTTCTGCCTAGGTAGTTATATCATAGAATAAAATTAGATTATTATCTTGTACTGGCTTGATTTTCTGAAGCTTTGTTTTATCATATAAAAAGAAGTAGAATAAAGAAATATTTTTAAAATAGCCACCAATCATAATTTCTCGATTTGTTTGAATATGCTTGACCTTTGGTTTGGGATATTCACTGTCATTATGTAAACTTTAAACTAATTTTACTTTGGATGAATCATGAAATTGTTCATTCTATTGCATTTTTATTTCAATAACATCATATAACAGTTGCATTGTGAATACAAGGAATCACTTTGAATAATCAGTGTTATGAAAACCGATCATGATTGTTACACTTGTCACTTGTCAGCCATTCCTGTTTTAATTTTGAGTTCCACATCTTTGATATACTTCTATTGGACCTTCAATGGAATGTTTTTACATCATTTGTGTTTCATTATGTGTTTCATATTATCAATTTTTTTTTCTATTTTGAAACACAGATGGATTGCAATCAGAAACAGTGCAGATGCTGAGTGCATTAGGTGGAAAGAAGAAAGGAAAAAAAGCAAAAGCAGGTAAATACTTTGATTTAAAGTGAAAGTATAACGTGCTCTGTATATTAGGGGTTCCATATTGCTACACCATATTCAAAATATGAGCTTCAAAATTCACTTCTATAAAGAGATATTGTAAGTATATGTACACTCTCTAATAGAATTGTGAATAGACCAGTGTATGCACTCATATATATCACTTGCGTGAAAGCCAAGTCTGACTTAAGTGCCATGTGCAGGGTTGTATGTTATCCTTTATTTTTTTCATATTCCTTAACCATAAGTCCATAGAATGCCAAGGAAAGTTTTGCAAGTTTGATTCTATACAGTCTATCTGAACACAATTATTTTTGTAGGTGAGTGGTACACTTTAAGCATGTAAATACTTTAGATCTCATGAATCTTTATCAGATAATTGCAATAACTTTTATTTTACTATTTCCTTTACTCTGTTTTACTTGATTGTACTTTGTTTATTTGTTTTCTTTGTTTTTCTTTCTGTTGCTTTGATTTACAGAATCTGTCCCAGAACCAAGTGCAGCCAAAGAGTCACATGAAGAGCATCAACCAATCAAAATCAGCCTTAGATTCAAGAGATACATTTATGACACAAAGAAACAGATGATCCAAAAATGACAAAAACTGTTTAACAGATATATAATTTCTATGTAGCAGTCCCTTCAGAGCCTTTTTAAAGAATTGTTTCAAATAATAGTATTCTTTTAATAAATTTACCATTTTTATTATTTTTATTTTTTATTATACAGGTGTTCTTTAAAAGTAGGGTTTAAGATTGCCAGCCATTTACCAAAGATTGAACAGTAATACAGTCGAATCTGTTTATTACATCTATACAAGGGAAACAGAAGAACAAAAGCTGCTACTATAAACATGGGACCTCAATATGCAGCAACCACTATAGACAGGTGGCCACTAAGACAATCTGAGTCTGACTGTATAATACTCAACTTAATTTGTGTTGCAATACAGTTTGAAAATGTGTTGTTTGTTTGCTCGTGTCTCCCTAGATCAAGATTAATGTAATCTTGATCTTCGGAGTAGTTGCTACAACCAACCAGCCCCGGGGTGCGAGATAGGACTCTTGTACCATGCCCCCACTTAACACAATTATATAATAACAATTAAAATTACGTTTCACAAGTGTAAAAGAAAGTTAAAAATCAAAAACGTGAACAAAACCAAAAATGCCATAATCTCCAGAGTATCTTGATCGATCCCTTTTGTTAATGAAAGCTTATAGGGCAAAGTTACAGAGTTTTGTCAGGTGCTCTTCAGAGAGTTGTTCTTTCACTTCATCATACAGGAGGATGTCCTTAATTTGAGTGATGAGATACCTCATGAGCACACAATCGATTTTTAAGTGGTAATAGGTAGGCACCAGTGACTGACTTCTCCTTATTTCCCCACTATTCTTATCCACCCACTCTCTGAAATCAAGTTTCCTTAGGATAAGGTCTTTTGGGGGATCATTCATTCGGTCATCAAATTTTTGCAAACAACCGGAGCATCTGCTGATGAGGCCACAGTCCATAGATCGAACTAACGATCCGTCTAGCATTGCTTGTGACACCCAGTTTAGCGAGCTTGGTTTCACAGTTTCTCTTGTGATGAAGCATGCAGTGAAGATATTTTTATATACCTTGGAAATATACCTTGGAAGTAGGCATTGTAAGTTAAAAACTTATTTGCCCCTCGTTGACATTCGGATGAAGAATCCATATTTTGACACATGTTGAAGATGACTTGAATCCTTGAAGCTCGAGGTGGCTGCTATGCCCTACTGAGTGCAAGTTCTCCATCTGTCCCAAAGAATGGTTTGCTTGTGTTTCGAAGACCTTTAGACAACTCGTGCCCAATGTGTGGTAATTTGTTAAGATTAGAATTTTTTTTAAATAAAAAAAATAAAAAAATAAGACTGAACAATATTGTTTTTATTAATTAATAACTGTAGATGCTAACCTAAATGTAATCTGACCTAGGCTCTCATGATTGAAGTTCATTTAGTCCTTTTCATATGACATTATCTTATGATATTCTTCCAAATTTAATTATAAACAAATAAAGTTCATAAAATGTTCATTTTGTGCGCCTATATGATGTATGATGTAAATTCGATATGGAGAGTCATCGATGAATATGTCTAAAATAACTAATGAATTTACCACTATCATGCAAGAATAACTAGCTTGTGGAAGAAATGCATTATTTTACACTGAATTCTTTTACCGAATACATTTTGATGAACCTGATATTTTCTGACATATTCTGACATTGGGAGATGAACTATGAAGTGATTTACCGGTAGGTCCCTTGAAACAAAACCTTTGCCAATGTTTCATCAACATGTTATATTGTTCCCATCTCTTTTAGTATTTGCATATGAATCTGCCAATGAACTTTCCATGAATAAGAAAATATATTTGCCTTACAAGTGATGGGTGCAATTTGTCGATATATCTTTGTTTAAAACAAATTAATTTTCTTTAAATTGTGTAATTTTTATACGTGTTTGTTATACATGTAACTTCATTGTCAAATAATGTTTAGCATCAGTATGTTTGAAATCATGGAATTTATGTTTTGTGAATTAAAATATGATATATTATATGAAAAGAATTGTGACCATCATTTTGAACTATGATTGTACCTTATCATGCAGTATGCTCTTAACAGATAGACTGTCAGAAATATACTGAATTATTTGGCAACATCGGAATGAGAGAGAGACAGAGAGGAAGAGAGAACAAGAAAAAAAGGAGAGAGAGAGAGAGAGAGAGAGAGAGGGTAGAGAAGGAGAGAGAGAGAGAGAGAGAGAGAGAGAGAGAGAGAGAGAAAGGAGAGGGAGAAGAGAGAGAGAGGGATTGAGAAATATGGCCATGGGGTATATAATTTTTCTTTTTTTCTCCCCCTCAAAGATCAAATGCCCTATAAGAGTGTCAGCTCAGATGAATTTGGTTTAATAGAGAAGAAAAAGAGTGAAATCAGAATTATTTGCTGGTTGGTTGATGAGTTAAACTAAACTTGCAAGAACGAATGACAGAAATAAACTCAAAAGTTCGTCACACTATGAACTTGTGTAGCTATAAAGAAAACAAAGGGGTTGAGGGTTTACTCCTCCATACCGCAGCGCACAGTGATTACTAACGTCGCTAGCTAAATAGCAATGCTGTCTGATATTAAGACTAGCAGAATTATTTTGGAAAAGCAGGAAAAGCAAGAAAAGCGTGATGGATGAACTTCTTCCAGTAGCTTTACCGATTGGACGTCCAGGTATTAATAGTGATCTTGAAGAAGACCATGGGAGGGCACCAGCAACTGCTGAAGAATATTTACTACGTGTTAGGTAAGGTAACTTTGAAATGATTGTTGTGGATAAGTTCGTGTGAAACCTTTCGTGTGTCCCACGTGTTAATTATTGTGTTTGTGCAATATAATAATTTATTTAAAAGAACCCCAAAATCCGTGTGGGTTTAACTGGCTATACCATGGGTTATTCTTTGTAAAGTTTATTTTGTTGTGAACAGGAGAGAATGTATTGACACCAATATATAAAGTATTAGGTTAACATGACGAGGGCCAAGGCCAGTCGAGTCTTGCCAGCCCGCAGATAATTAAATTTGTAATGCCTTAAGCCCCAGTCCCATATAAAGCCGGACCAGCACGGACGAGCACGGACCACTCCGGACCATCCCGGACCATGGTCTGGGGTGATCCGGGATGGTCCGGGATGTTTTGTTCAAAAAAGTGTGATGCTTTAAAAGCTACAGTCCCATATACGTCCCGGACCGTCCCGGACCATCCCGGACCCCATCCGGGGTGATCCGGGATTCGGTCCGTGTTGACACCGTGTTGGCACCGGGGTGGTCCTGGATGGTCCTGGATGGTCCTGGATGGTCCTGGGCGGTCAATAACTCACTCCCGGACTGCCACGGATCAACACGGACCGCCCCGGCGCCACTACGGATGACCCCGGACCCAGCACGGTGGCTACACGGATCACCCCGGATCAAACTATTGTCCCGGACCGTCCCGGACCACCCCGGCAGTTTTTGACCGTCAAAAACATCCGGGGTCGACTCCCGGACCGCCCAGGACCATCCAGGACCATCCAGGACCATCCAGGACCATCCAGGACCACCCCGGTGCCAACACGGTGTCAACACGGACCGAATCCCGGATCACCCCGGATGGGGTCCGGGATGGTCCGGGACGGTCCGGGACGTATATGGGACTGTAGCTTTACAGGATTGTATAATGCAACTGCAGGCCAGTTGGCTTCAGATTAAGTAATTTTTTTTAAAGGACGATAATTCCAGCACCTTCTTTAAAGTTGTGTATCGATACGGTACTTGTAAAAATGGTACCTTTCAACCAAAGGGCACATAATTCATTCATTTTCTTCCAAAATGCAAGTTGAGTTTCAGAGACAATGTTTTATACTTTTATTTCTCTGATAGTGTACAAGGGCAGAACATGTGAAAATGTGTATTTCTTTGATTGTCAAGATGTATCTATTGATTTTTTCCAGTCCCAAGTAAAACAAATTGATGTCAGTATCGATGTCAGAAAGTTGAAGGGCAGATAAAATGAGAGGAATAATGCAATGAGTTAGAGAAGTTGGCAGGAGGAAAGAGTGAAAGACAAAAAACAAACAAACAAAATTAATAAAGAAACTGTAGTATCTCTTGTATGATTAACATCGTAAGTTTGTATCTAATGATATAACTATTGGAATAAATACAATCACTAACAAATGTCTAAATCTGATGATTTTTATTCATTTATTTATTTTTTCTAATCCAGAAATGAAGCAAGGCAAACCCCAGATGTTGTAGTAGCACACCTTGACCGGGATACCTTGAAAAGCAAGCAGACAGTTGTTGTCTCAAATGTAAGTATTACTTAGTGATGAAATGTAAGAATCTTTGTGATTGAGTAACTTAAGATAAACAATAGATATCCTCATTTATACTTGACTTAAACAGTTCCATTGGCCTCAACTTACAGTTAAATTTTGTCAAATTCATTTGGCTATTTGTTGTTGTTGTTGTGGAAAAGCTCTTCATGTCCAAGTTATTGTCATGCCATCCTTGAACCCGATCATGCCGCATCTACTGGACTGTGTCAAGGTCTAAAAAATCATTCACCAAGCTGTAAGGTCGTCACTATATCCAAAATTATTTTGATTAAGAGAGTCATACCACATTGGAAGGTAACATGACAAGGGTGCTTTGAATAGGTATCATCTTTGTTTGTTTTCAAGCATTGTTCTAGTCATTTGTGAAATTTGGTGTAGATTCACAATCTTGCTACCCTTGCCGACAAAGAATTGAGTAAGGGAGAATGACAGGGGGGATGAGATATTGACATTAGGAACCGGAGAACTCTTTTACAAATTTAGCCAATATGGACATGTCATAATTCTCTTTTTTGATATATGCCATCCCCTTGAAAGACGGTTAATTGATACCAATATACAATTAAAAAAAAAAAAATCCCTGGTTTTTCTGTGACTTTTCATCTTTCCTATATTCTATCTTCCTTGATTGTTCCTCTCTCAAACTAATCCTATACTTCTTCTCTCTATGCTATTTCTTAATCCTACCACCCCATTTGTTTTGGTAGTCTACAGGTTTCAGCCCTGCTCCTCGAGGGTTTGCTCCTACCACAATGTGGCAGCGTCGGCAGTCTGCATCCTTCTCAGAACTGCGTCAGAGGCTAGCTGGAGTCACGGCTAGGATAGCGGGAGAGAGAAAGGAAAAGATGGAATTGGTTTGTATAAAATGAATCCAAAACATTATTCAATATTAATCAAATATCATTAAACTGGGATGTCCGAAAGTCAAGTATGTTTTAACAGACAATTATGTATGTTATGCATCAATCAATCAAGCATCATCAGTCTGTTGGTCAGTGAGTAACAGTCAGTTTGTCAAACAATCAAATTGCATCGTTCATTCAGTCAGCTAGTTGTTAAGCCATTTACCCCGTCAATCAACCAGTTGTTGATTAGTCAATTGATCAACAAATTAGTCAGTTAGTCAGTCAATCAGTCAATTATTCAGTCAATCAATTATTCAGTCAACCATTGAAGTAATCAAAACATTTATTAAGCAATTCAATAAGTTATTCAATAAGTTAATCACCCACTTCCATTGTGGAGTTGAACCTTATTTTTAAAAACACAAGGTGATTTACTCAGTCTCACACTACTATTCTCAATTCAATTCAATTTATTTCTGTTTCCAACAAAACATTACAAATCAATTATAAACATTTACAACATAGTAATACATATTGGAAACAGAGGGGTCCACTAGAAAGCAATGCTTGTACAATTATGGACCCCTCTCATTTCTTTGCATTCTATTTTTTCAAAACCATAACAAAACAAATTTTCTAACTAACATTATTTGTAATTTCCTTGATTGGTACTCAACATTCTGTTATGATGCGGTTCCACTGTGCTATCATCTCAATTATTCAATCAATCAACTATTGATCGGTTATTCAATTAACCAATCACACACTTATTCTGTCACTTCTTTACAGCCAAAGTACAAAGATGAGGACTCCTGGTGTCAGTTCTGTTTGGGGCGGACATTCCTGGATAGGATGAGAGCAAAGCAGGGGAGACCTCCGGTAGATGATGAAGAAGAGAATATATGCGGTCAGGTGACCATGACCACGCCCGTCCCACCATTGGTCACCGTCATCAGTTCACTCGACCAGGTACATGCATGCATTGTTACTTTGTATGGTCCGTATTATCTGGGAATGAAGGAATCTTAGTATGTGTATGGTATTGCTGATTGTGCATTGTCAGTTGTGCTCAAGAGTTTTACTATAATATCAAAGGGAACCAGTCACCCATTCACTCCCCCCCCCCCCACCTTCCCACAGAAAAATGAAAACATAAATAAAGAAGAGAAAATTTTATCATTTCACCTTTCAAAGCTATACAAATCATCAAAGTGACTACAGATATGGAACAGTAATTAATGCTAGTAAAAAGAAATTTACAATGAAATGTGTTATACATGTATATAACATAGTAAAACACATTGTGTAGATTGAAATGCACAAATACAAAAAAAATTTCTACTTGCATCATAAGATATGTTTGAGATATTTTGAGATATTAAAGTTGTTCATGTGTGGGTATATAGAGGGTAGCACACGAATGTAGGCACGGTAGCGTACGACTTCACGAACGACTTTTAACCCATACATGTACATGAACATCTTTGATATGTTCCATCTGTGATTTCCAATTTATTTATTCTAAGTTCTGGAAAAAAATGCCTGATTGTATTATAAAAGGCCCTAGATTTACCTCCTTATTTGTTTAACTACAAGGAGCTGGGTGTTGCAAAATCTTGCATTCATCAACAAACTAAAAGAAATTAAATGAAAAGTTTGGGGGCTTTCCAAAAATCAAAATAGGGGTAAACAATAATTTTGTGAGCATGGAACACGTACGTGCATGTATGTATAGATCCTTTGACTGTCGATAAATTGTACTTTCCTCTCATTTTCTTTATCATCCTGATATTGTCAGAGACATTATTAGGAGGCCATATTTATTTTACATTACTTAAATACCATTTAACAACATGGCAATCAGTAATAAAATGTCAATTTTACGAGCAGACATCATAATCTTCAAACTGACTTGTCCTTGAACAGACGATTGTTAATTTTTGCACGTACTACCCTTAATGATTCTATAGATATTATTTATTTGATTGTTTATTCATTTTTATTCATTTAAAGGCAATGGTACAGAAGTTGCTTGAATACCATGTGGAGTGGTTGGAAATGCTGGGTTTCTCTATAGCGCAGGGGTGCTGGCTGTTTGCTCTCCTGTCTTGCTTTGAGAAACCTCTTTTAGCCGACTCTACGGCTACCATACGAACCCTCTCCAGGCATTGTGCTACTCTAAGAGCTGTGATGGTAAGTATGATGTAACAAACAGTGCTCCGACATTTCCTCCTGCAACAATTGTTTCAGGCTTTCTTCTGTCAAAGATGGATAGTTGGGGTTGGGTTGCAATTGGATTTTAGTTTAGGATTAGAGTTGGAGTTATGGTTTGGAAACTTCAGGTTTCGGTTGGGTTCTGGGTTTGAGGTTATTGGAAGTGAAGCAATTGTCACTGGAGCATGTGTCGTACAGCTAATGATATGTTCTATCAAGCAAAATACAGAGTCATCTACATACATGAATAGCCTAGGGCTGCACAATAATGCATTTTTGGCTATTAAATTATTGTTAGCTCTATTTAATATAGCTGATATGGCGATATATTGTTAGCCTCCTAAAAACCGTTCTCTCTTTCTCTCTCTCTCTCACTCTATCTCATTCACTCTCTCTCTCTCTCTCTCTCTTCTCACTTTCTTCACATAGCTTTAATACATAACCTTAACAAATGGGTTAAAGAGAATGGTAGAATGATAATGTTTTTATTGATTTTGTATGAATATTTACATGCACTTTGACCATATTCCATCTTTGTCTTTATGATCAAACACAAATGGGTATTTTTGTATGTTCTTGTCGATAGACACGTAATTTATTTGATTGATTTATGTACATTATATTTATTTCTATGTATGTTCTTGTCAATAGACACATACTTTATTTGATTAATTTATGGAAATTATATTTATTTGTACTACCCGTACTAGGGATATATTTATTTTTACCACCTTTCTATTAATACTCTAAATCTTGAGTCTTTATGTTCTTTTTACCACCATAAATAAATCATTGCAACATTTTGCCTTAATAAACAAATTCTGATTTTGGTAAAATGAAACTACCAATAGTTTTATTATCTGATAGAGGGGTTTTATTTCTAAGTTCTGATTCCTGTAAATTCTGAGATGTAGGCTTCATTTCACACGTCAGCCATACACCGGTAAACAAATAAAACAACCCCATACATGTATGTACATGTACCAAACGTGCGACATAGAGGTGCTATAACAGAGCAATAGTACACTGGCACCAAGTATGATAAATCTTTCCACAATTATGGCTACCAACCCACTTGTAGATAATTGCAACAGTTTTCGCTTTGTAATTTGAAACCCTATTTTGGCAAATGCTTAAAACTAGTTCAAAGAATAAAAATAGACAAAACACGGGACAGTTAATGCCTTACAAATGCCCTGCTCCAAAATCTTATGATATAACTCAGTATGCAATATCATATCATGGTCTCTTCTCATATATTCCAGTGGAAATACATGTAATTTTAATTTTGTTGCCAGACCATTTGCTTGGTGATATACTGCCTTTATTGCAATATTCTAATTTACTATGTGTAGGAGAATTTCGAATTTTGTTTTTCGGTTTATTGTTTTTTCTTTCTTATGTCTGTTACATGTACTTTTCTCTAAGCGCCATGAGCACTGAAAGGTGGACCTGTGCGCTATACAAGTAGCCACTATTATTATTTATTATTATGGAAAAGAACCCTCACCATACTCGTCATGATGTTTGCAACAGTTTTCTAAGATATCAAGAATTGGTTGTTATGCTAAAGTGAACCATAAGAGCAAGCTTCATTAAAAATAAGGAAAGAAAATCTTCTAAGTAAAACAACAGCTTTAGCTGAGGTTCTATGACACATACTCAGGCAACAATTGCTCTGCAGTCGATCGGATTCCCTACACTACAGATATTTCTAGTTTTAACTCTAGATCCAACACTATACCTAACTTGGCCTAAAAACTCCACCAAAATTTACAAATCGTAAAATGTATTAATGATATCATCTGTATTATTTCTCTTTACTCTCCTGCAGGACTCAAATACAGAAGAGAATCTAGTAGCGCTCAATCTTATAATTAGCATCATCGCACGATACTTTGATCAGACAGACTTGGCAGACAATGGATGATTTCATCCTCCAAAAGACACTCCTCATGGTGATACTATGCCGTCTTGCTGTTGTGCCAGGGGTTACATGAACGATATTACCTGATGGACACATGCTGATCTGTTTTCAACCAGCCAGAATTAAAAGTGACATGTGTGATGGTTAGTCTCTTTATACCACTCTTAATAGAGACACTCTGAACTCTGAATGACACAAAGTAACCACACATGAGCTATACCTGGCAAGAGAACAAGGTTTCTTTATTCACAAGATCTTATGGAATGTAGATAGATAGATGCCACTATACAGTAACACGTTTCATGCAATTGATATCATATTGTAACATCCCTTCTGTTTTTTTAATTGAGAATTAGTTGTGCCCCTGACACTGGTATTTGTGCGACACAGCATGCACAATGTGAACATCCCCTTGCAAGAGCTGTGCCCGTGTCCTGGATTATTCACATGCCTAACAAATATCAAGGCACCTCTGTGAGGCAAGATTGGGTTCCTGTAGCATGGCCCGACTCCTGTGCAACCCCTGTTAACATATACTTTTAACAGGATTGTAGATAATTGGTGAAAATTTTACTCGTTAAGATGGTACGACTTTTAGAGACCTATAGTATTTTCATAAGAAAATGAAATGACAAGTGATTAAACTTAACAACAGACACTTTGAAGATATTTTGTGTTTTTGTGTTTTTTTTTAAAATTATTATTATAATTATTATTATTATTTTATTTTATATTTTTAAATAAAAAAAAAATGTATTTATTGATTTTTTATATATTTTTGGGTGGGGGGGGGGGGGGGGGTCTTTCTTCTTACAAATTTGCCAAAACTTCTCAGATCATTAATTAATATTACAAGTATACGTTTTAATGGAAAGTGTGATTTGAAAAAGTGACATGCTCTAGAATATGATTACATTTTCAGTACATTTATAACTTTTCACATGCGAGTAATTCTTTAAACTAAATGGAATGCTGCCAACATGCCATGTCTGTCAGCTTTCATTCTAATGCCATAGAATTTTTTTATAGGCAAAGACTAAATATTTATAGCTTATAAACTTGAACAAGTCCAAACACGTTTTTTGTGTGTACTTCATGTCATACTTTATGTACTTCAGGTCCAGACTCGAAGTCAATTTTTTTCTTTCTCAATCACCTTCCATATTACATACACGTTTGTATCTGATTTCCAGGTTTACTTTCATGTTAGTAGTTAAAACTTCATTATTTGTTTTTCTTCAGTGGTGTTTTATAGTCTTGTTTCTAAAATAATAAACATAAGTTCAATATTTATTTACAAATCATACAGGTTTTATTTGTGGATTTAATTTTTGATTTATTACTTTTATAATCCTGCATCGTAAATGTTCTTTTTCTGTCTCCCTCTCTCTCTGTCTTCCTCTCTCTCTCTCTCTCTCTGTCTTCCTCTCTCTCGATTCTATAGATTTCCTTGATGTTGGCCAGTCTCGTCCTCCCTTTCTCTGTATTACACATACTGCTTTTCTTGTAAAAAAAACACATTTTTATATAAAAACAGAATCTGATGTGCATTTGAATTGTTCGTATATTCAATATGAATTGGGATGACAAATATTGACCAAAAAAAATGCATTTTTATATAATTTGATTTATTCATGAACACTTCATGACAAACCTCTGATAATGAAAATACTCTGGTTTGTTTGATGATGCACTCTTACCTTCATAATTTTATTAAAAATTTTAATGATCTTATCATGAACAGATGAACATTTCACAATTTTATCATGAACAAGTAAATAACATGTGTAGTACAAACATACTCTTCAGTGTTATTGCAGATTCTATCACACCAAATGCTTTCATTTTGAAAAGCTAATAATATTTATCGCTTAGTGATATAGTATAAAATGTAAGAAAACCCTTTGATTTCAAAAGAATTTATGATTATATCATGTGACAAACGTACATTAGATGAAATACAGTACAGTGTATATTTTCCTATCTGGTATGCTGCATATTGACATAAATCACCAGCGTTATATTCCTAGCAACAAGGCCCCCATAACACAAAGCTTAGCAACTGATCGTATGATTGATTTTTACGACTAATTGGACAACATGATCAACGCAATCGGTCGTAAAATCAATCGCTAAGCTTTGTGTTACAGGGCCCAGATGGTAACACAATACAAAATGAAATTCTTTTAAAGAAAGCATGATACTGACGAGAAGAGGCATGCAGTTATGTTGAATGAATGTTACGAAAATACAAAAAACACCTGGAATTGTCATACAACAAATAATGTTGGATTGTATCATACTGGCTCGTGTATGTATGTATGTATGTACATATGTATGAGTTTCTTTTAGTGGATTAGGAGAACTGTCGTTGGATTATCTCCCTCTCAGAGGGCAGTATTCATTTCTTCAATTTTTTAATATTCGGAACAAAGACAAGGACAGCTGCATATAAGAATTACATTCTGTCATAATATTATGTACAAGATATTACTGATGCTAGAATAATAAAAAGTATCTGCCAGTAGATAATCTGAATATCATATATAAAAACTGTGAAACATGGGGAATATACAATGAAGAATATTGTATACACATTTTTATCATGAAGACCGTTCGAAAGACATTCTGGAGAAAATTTGACTACAGGACTATGGCATATTATTCATTATACAGTAGGTCCAAGAAAATCATTTGAGACTTTTCTTTCTTCACTTTTCTTTCTTTTTAGCTTCTGCAACCAGTTAAATAACAATTGGATAAAAAATCACTTGAGGAGATCATGTACAGATTAATTGTGTTAGATAATCTTTAAAATTTAATTACAGTATTGCATCACAATGCGTAATTCAATGTTGACAGATGGATTAGATGATAATGCAGGGCAAAGGTTGAATATACAACAAGTTGCAAGTAACATTTGCAGCATAGATAAATTGACTACAGATTTGATAGCAGTCACTCATCTCTGCTGCGAATAGGAATGTTATTTGAGACTTGTATCAAAAATACATTCCCTATTATAAGATATTCAACCTTTTGCCCTGCATTATTATTTAATCCATCTGAGTTTTATTACATTACAATTTCAGTTATCAAGGAACCCTTGCAGCAAAAATGGCATTTTCTCTTTCAGTGTAGATATTGAATTCACACACACCAACATACATCGGTAAATAGTACACTGGTACCATTAACCCAATGTTGTTGGGGTTTTTCAATAAATGCTTAAATGGCTATCAGAAAAGCAAAAAGCAACAAAAAAAATCAAGCAATTGTTCCTTTTGTCCAAACAAAAGTTCACATAGAGGAGCATTTGCTTCAAAGACTTGCATGGAATTTGCATTTTTTTTAAATCTCACAACTGGATTCCAAAGGCTTTTTATATGACCATTACATCATACACCTCAACCTTTATTTTTCATCATGAAACCAGGGTCTAAACTTAGTCTTGTGAAACATCTGATTATGATTAGGAATAAAGGATTAAAAAAAAAGAAAATCAAATGAAGGAGAAGAAAGGTCCAATGAATTGTTACTTATTATGTCTAACAAATTCCAATCTTTCCCAAATCAATTTTGACAGCGACGATCTTAACTTTATTTTGGTTCTTATTTGATCCAAAGGTTTATGATCACAAATTTGGTATAATATCAAAGAGGAAGCACATGATCTTTCATAATGGTATATGTCTAATAACGCATTTACATGAATGTGTATTTATGGAAGAAACAGCTGGGGGGAAATTAGATTTCCCCCTTTTTTCAGAAACACATTGTATAGTTTATTGTTCATCTACATAATATCGCCTTGCACATTAAATCTGGCCTCCACCTGAATATGAATTATGATCTTGACACCATCTCCAGCTAGAAACCTCTCATTTCATCAGAAGACTTTGCCTTCAATGATGGATTAACACATGGGATTATTCACACGTTGTGTCTTTGTCTCCAGTTCTATCTCACTTGTCATATCCCTCTCCAACTATTCCACACACCAAGTTGGCAGGAAGAGCTTTGTCTGAAATAGTAAGGAAGAGTAATAATATGAAAAACAAAATGAGCAGCAAAGAAATTGTTATTAACAATTCATGGACTTGAGGTACTAATTTTTCATTAAATTCAATGCAATCTGGTAACTTCTTGAGTGATGATATCTCGCTGCCTAATCAAAGACACTTGTTCCATTGAAGAACAAAATACAGTCAACAATTAATTATGGAAAGATGGGAGTAGTGGCTAGTTATGGTATAGTTGTGGTAAGACAGAATATAGGAAAATTTCAGCACAAAGCTACTTTTGCGATACCAGAAGAGTATAGTTATTGCCCATCCCATCTTAAAAATAAATATTACCTCTATAATATTGCACTTTAATATGCTACTGACCCATACAACCTGCAAGTATGCATTTTCTGTTTAAACTCCAAAACAGCTCGTCCAAATGAAGAAATACTTCTGTCCACCCTGAATATTACAGGAATTCATTCTAAAGATAATTTGGGTTTCTAGTATATCTCTGAATAGCAGGGAAGAAAAGAAACCCATTTATGACATATATCTTTTCTTTTTACTTATACATCGTGGCTGTTTAAGAGATGAGCAGTCCCTAAATGTAATGAATAGACCTCTGACCAAAAGCAAAATTGGATTACTCACCTATCGCTTTTGGTAGGGGAGGTTGAGCTCTTGCATGATCTTGATGAACTCTTCTTTGGTCTTGGTCAGTCTGGGGTTAAACTGCAGCTCTTCTTTCACTGTTGTTACTGTCTGTCCTGCAGATTGTATAGAAAAGGCACTCTCTCCAATTATAACCCGTCAGTCGCTTACGGTGATATGATGCCAATATCCATCAAACATAATAAGGTACCGGTAGGCTCCCAGACTATCAGGAACATATGCTCACAAATATATTTTGTCGTTCATTACCATTACAATATCAACCTAATTGAGTAGATGCAACAATAAAGGTACCGGTACTATTATCATTAGATCTTCTTGTCAGCAACTCGGCATCATGACCATCATCATACATTATTATTATTATCATGACCATCTCCATCAACAGCTGAATGTCATCATTACAATAACCATCATCATCCTCATTATTCACTAACATGTATATCAATAATCATCTATCTTTAATAGCCCTGTCTTCATTCAAATCTTCATTCAAACCCCCCCCCCCCAAAAAAAAAAAAAATAATAATAATAATAATAATAATAATAATAATAAATAAATAAATAAATAAATAAATAGATAAAAAAAAAAAAAAAAAAAAAAAAAAAAAAAAAAAAAAAAATCAATTTTTTTTAATTTTTTTTTTAAATGTTCTAAAAGAGTATATCTGTAAAACACCTTTTAAGCACAAATATCGTAATCTTAATCCTTACTGGTATATCCAATCTGAAAGTGAAAGGCATCTATAATAGTTTAATTGATTAATATAGTCTTCATACCTGTGTAGTCATGGGCTGGCATTAGTCTTGTTGTTGGAGGTAATGAGAGAATCTTCCCATGTACATTATCATAGAGCATCCCAGAATCACCTGTTTGAAATCAAGCAAAGCCATAAATACATTCAATACAGAGTAACAGAAATACAGGTACATTGTCACTAAAGAAAGAATGAGCTCTTACGGTGTGGGGGTGGGAGAAGGGGGAGGGCTCACCTGTCATTTTAAGGGCTTTTTATTTCTTTAAAAGAATATGTTCATGGTGTAACTACTTTAATGAAGGATAAAAAATAAAGATGACGGCTAAGAAAGTCATTAGGCAAGGTAGCAATCAACTGAGACTTCAAAAATCCCTTTAGAGTCCGAGGGCATGGTGCAAAGAGATCACAGCTTATTTCATTAATTTTTTTAACAAAGAATAATGATTTGTATTTTGTGAGATATTAGACACTATTTGAGAATTATTTGAAACACAGCTAGCATGTCTGAATTCTAACAATTTGAAGTCAGTCTGTATATACCATGTCTTTTTGAGGGAAATACGACATAACTTCTGGCAATACTGGACTTTGAGTAACTTTTCATTTTTGTTTGGGGGGGGGGGGGGGGGATGGGGGGGGGGGGTTGAGGCCATTTCTCTATGTTACAGTAAATTTATGTTACCTTCCTGGAAATCTGTCCTTCCACATCCCCTGATGAGGATGGCATCTCCAGTAAATGCTATCACAGGTGTCCCTGTCTCATTGCGCAATACATAGGTGACACACCCAGATGTGTGGCCGGGGGTTGAAAGCACTTCTAGGGCCTACCAAATTGGAGTTGGGAGACACAAGAAAGTTAGTGGTTTCTTCTATGATAATTTCATTCTAACTGAATAATAAATGTTTACTACTTACAATTTCCACTTATATGTCATTCATGAATTATACCTCAATCATGGTATGTAGTAATTGGATGATGTACATGTAGGAAGGGGTGGGGCTTTTCCATGTTATTTGAGGGTGGGAGCTAGATATCTGAATATACAAGAAATTTCTTGGTATAGGAGTTCACTCTTGCTACAAAATATGTGTACCGGTATATTTCAAGATGGAAAAAAAGCTAGGTAGTGCAGCTTTTGTAAATGAGCGTGACAAAGAACCAGGGGTCTAAAAAAAAAGATTTTAGGGAAAGCAGGAAGGACTTCCAATTCGTCTTGTATATATATTGAAAGCAGCCGCATTCAATGAATAACAAGTGATGGGCTTTGGAACAGTAGATAAATGTATTTAGTTCATTAGACATTGTAAGGATTACCCTTGGCCAGTCAAAACAGTTCCGTTTGCGATTACATGCAGCAATGCAGACACATTACCACAATTGATGGTGATCTGTCTGTTTGTTTAAATTTAGACTTTGGACTTCCTTGAACAGCTTCTTTTACAAAAAACCCATTTATTGTTGAGCTCAGCAAAAAGTGGACCACGAGTAAACATTGCCTGAATTAAGAAGGTCTCTTAAACAGCATTTCCTGTAATCATATTATATGTCATGCAAGTGTTCCTTACAACCCCCGAAATGCCCAAAAGAGCCCCCGAAAATCAGAAAAAAGCCCCCGTAAATTTGCATAGAGTTCAATGCAAAACAAATTTTAGAATGTTATTTTTATGCAGGCAAGCTTGAAAAGTAGCCCCCCCCCCCCCCCAAAAAAAAAAAAAAAAAAAAAAAAAAAATAATAATAATAATTTTTTCCCTGGTTCCTTATGACATGTTGGATAAGAGTTGATTGGGGATACCACACATTTTCCACAGACCCAAGTCAGATTTATCACAGGCTTAGTATTCTAACACAGATTAAACATCTACAAGAGGTCTCATAGTTGAGTGTTTTCAACCTTTGACTTTGGAAAACAAGGTCATACGTTTGAGCCTTGATATGGCACTAATGCTATTTAGGATAATATCAATTCAATTCACATCTGCTAAACTGTCCATTAATTAGGCTGCTGTAAAGGGGTACTTAATAAATTTGAGCACAGTTATGACCAGGGTAAAACAAAATACTGCAGCCCAAGCCAGGAGCATCACAGTGTGAACTTTGAAGAGCATAATGGTTAACAAGAAGTCACTACCATTAGTATCATTGCTTTTATTAATTCATTTATAGTAGTACATTTGTGTAGAAATAGTAGTAAAATCCATAAATTTATGATTTTAACCTCTCCCGTGTCACACAGAGTGGAAGCCATTTTAACTAAATAAACTTCAAAGATTCATTTTTTATGAGTGTTCAATATATATTTCATTCTTAAATTTTATTTCAAATCTATTGAGACAACCTTCACAAAGTATATATGAACCCATTTCTAGTTTCTATCCAAATATTGAAGAGAAGGAAGAGTTCTGGTAAAGATGAAGAAGAAACGAATGTGAGCTTTTCTCATTACAGGTGTATCTGTGTGTAAGTTTGGAAGAATACAATACAACAAGGGTACCCTGAAAAGAATTGCTCTTAAAATGGGTTCACATTTGATATAAATGACAAATTGACAAGACATAGCTAGAAATTTTGGACAAAGAATTCATGTGCAGTCTCATATACTCATTTATGTGTACAGTGGGTGCAATTTCAACGAGGTTATGTAAAAAGAGATTTCTCTTCACTTTGATCATTTCAAAATAAAGCTGAATCAATAATCATTTACACTTTCCCTATTGCTTTGAGACTGGGCTTCATTGCATAAAACTTAGCACTGATGGTAATCTTATACACTTCCATGGAGACCTTGATTTGATTGGCTGCTGACAGTTGAGCGATGCTGCCAATGTAGTTACTATTCATGGCAAAGTTACTATTAGTGGTAAGTTATCTTTTAAGTAGAACATCAATCAACATTCTTGGGAGGGAACTGCTGCACATGTCCATGGCATGGAAGGGATTATGTTACTCACCAAATTACCAAACTTGATCTGATCACCCTCATCAATATAGAGATCTGCTTTGGCTCCACTGTTACCACTGATGATACTCTTACAGTTCGGTAGCTTCTCTTTGAGCAAACCACTTCCAGTTATGTGATCAGCATGACAATGGGTGTTTACTGAGAAATGAGAGAGTGAATGTAGAAATAGTAAGATTTATAAAGAAATAAAGATAAACATATAAAATAGTTTGATCATGAAATAATGCTTTAATCTAGTACATGTACCGTATATATGGTTGTCTTTCATCATATATACCAGCTATTACAAATAGGCTCCTGAAAAGTGTTGTGAAGGTTTTTTTTAAACCCATTATGTTAAAGAAAACAAAGTTTTTGTACTTTTTTAACTTGTTTGGAACTGGAAAGTAAGGGTAAATATTTAAAGAGTGCAAGACAGGTCAAACAACTGATAAGTCTGCAGATTTACATTTAAGGCTCCAGCCTCCAGGTCTATCAAAACATGATGCAATATGTCACAGCCGAGGAGGAGTCAAATTACTGATCTTAAATACCCACACGTCGTTGTGTGTCTAGACGGTTTGTGTAACCAGTCAGTTGATCTCCAACAATCTTTTAAAGAAAAAAATAGACCATAAATCAATTATAAATGACTAGTGTTGGACAAGATTATTAAGGACAAATATTTATGGTGTCTAGTGGCAGCTATTTGATGCATATTTTTTATATCCATAATATCCATTTTAATGGGTTTTCAATTGCAAAACAGATAGGAAAATTGTGCACAGAAGGCTGGATACACAATTACCATCATTAGATCGGCAATGCCTAATAAATATCATGGTTTGTAGAAACTCTGTATATACCTTGTAAAAGCTTAAACCAGTGGGGTGTTTCACAAAGATCCTAAGTTGAACTTATCTCTAAGTTGGACTTAACAATTATGGAAAGCTGTTAGCATCTATGAAATATTTTGTAAAAGTTATCTGAAAAGGCATAAAATTGTTGATTCAAATCATTCATATTTTCTATTATCAAGGAGATTTCATGTTCTTGATGTGGAATTTATAAAAGGTCTAAATATTTTAGTTTTTGCTTTGTATTGTATTTTATTTTAAGGCTACAATTGGCTCGCCATAATTTTTAAGTCCAACTTAGAGTTAAGTTTGACTAGGATCTTTGTGAAACACCCCCTGATGTTTGATAGGAGACTTACCAGCATAGATAAGATTAAGCCCAAGATCTTCCACAAGATGCAAGTCCCTCTTAACGAGTTCAATGACAGGGTCAATGAGGATTGCATCCTTAGTATCCTTGTCTGCAAGCAGATAGGTGTATGTGTAAGACTGGTAGTCAAAAAGCTGAACAGAATGAAAAACGGTAATGATTAACAACAAGACAGATTTATAAGTTCATGGGCAACTTTTGTATTTTGCAATGGAATTACTGTATTCAATTTATTTTTCTTCAGTATGACTTTCTCTAGGACTAGTACTAGATCTAGATCTAGACTTCTAGACCAAAGTACAAGAATGACAGAAAAACTGGTAAATAGATCTAGATCTAGATGTCTATGTTGCTCACATGGATTGAGAGAAAAATAATGAATCTGAAAACATTGGTAAAGTCTTCTGTATTAGATCTAGGGTCTAGATAAATATAGATCTAGTCTAGACCTAGTTGGAAAGTATTTAAACAATACTACTACTAGACCCTGTATCTGTGCATTACCCAATTTCAAAAATATTCAGCAGGGAATATAATAATGCCTATCTCATGAAGATAAATACAGTAATTAGACCACAATGAATCTTTTTGACTTGACAGTTTAATTAATGGACATGAAAACCTTGATTAAAAGTTTCTTTTTGAAATCACATTCCTTTATTTTTTGGCCAGCCTAACTCCCTAAGAGCTGAATTATATGAGTCAATAACTTGACAGTTTGATGAAACAAAACAAAGAAGAAAGGTTGAGATGACTACTCACCTGTCTAAAAATAAGATTTGAAGGATCAGGAAGAGTTTCAGCAGACATATTTCTCACAAAGTTGACCAAATTACATGAAGTGTTATTATATTCTTGAAGAAGCCTTGATCTCGATCTCGCAGGTGTATGAGCTGACAGCGTGTGAAGTGATTGGGACTGATCAACGTGTTGAAGTCGAGAGCAAGCGAGAGAGACAGCGCCAGATTTTACGGTCTGATTGCGCCTGGCTATTCCTGCTGCTAGCTCGACTGTAACTTTAGACAAACGCAACCCTAACCCAAAGGAAGACATGATGTCAATTAATGCAATCTTGTTTTTTCAGGTGCACATTTATACAGGTCACAGGCAATAAAGGTCGTTACAGCTGGATGCTTGGCGCCTCTACGTACCAGCCACATGCGCAACACTGAATAATAATGTACCAATACAAGTGGAGAATACAAAGTCAAAGAAATTTCTTGAGCCAATGAGAGGAAAGGTTTTGTGGGTGTGTCAGGAGGAGTGGCTTCTTCAGCTTTCACTCGATCCTCGATCTCTCTGCGCTATAACATGTAATGCCTATACGTAACGCTTGGTGTACGTCTTTGGTGTACATACTAGCTTTACACACTCAATCTTATACACACGTTATATTTGTCTACGGGCGCGGTCCGTGCGTACCAACTCAGTGCAGTGCACATGGCAAAACAATGTTTTGACTACTGTAGTAATTCCCGCTCTTTCAGCGAATTCCTTGGTAGTATAGTGGTAAGTATCTCCGCCTGTCACGCGGAAGACCGGGGTTCGATTCCCCGCCAAGGAGGCTTCATTTTTTTTCTTCTTTCTTCCTTTTGTTCTTAATTCTCATTTCCCCTACCATATCTATCTATTTGATAATATACTTCATTCATTTCTAGTTATTCTCTTTAAAACAAATTCAAGTAAACTGGCCAGTTTTTGGAGACAGAGACATAAAAAGTACCATTAGGCCTAAAATAAAAACTAATATATTGCCCTTTGCGACCTACCCACACATCTGAAAATCTATGGTCGGCATTTTTTAAAAGTTTTTTTTTTTTTAACCGTTTTTTTTAGATTTGTTTATTATTAATGAATAAAAAAAATGTATTTTGTTTGTTGGGATAAATGGGATATAAATGCATAAAATCAAATCATTCCCAAATTCTCACTCGTCTTCTGCCCTAGTTTCAAAATCCTACTAGCGTAAACATCTCGATCAACACAACATTGCAAACCATGGATTATTACGAGGTGAAAAAGATATGAATGGAATGATGACGCTGAAACACATGTATTAAAGCATTAAAAACTGAGAAATATCAGCCAGAAGAGGGCGGGGGAAAAAAAAGAACAACATTATTTTTTTTTAATCACACGCGACCGACCCATGTTTTGGCACCCAAAGGGCAATACAACAAGTTTTTATTTTAGGCCTTACTATTAATAGAATATAATTATTAGAATAGTTAACTTTATCAAAAGATGAAATCTGTGTACCCAGACGTCGTGTATCTGGACAGTTGATATAAAACAACATTTAGAAGAAGTTTAAAGCAATATTTCATAAATGTTCTTAGAATTATAAAGGATAATATTATCGTGAAGGACAAATATTCACAATGGTTAGTGCTATTTGATGAATATTTTCCGTTAAATTCAAAGGCAAAAGAGAATTTGTTATCTTTGTTAAGCGGACACCCATGCAGCCCCCCATCATACTTGTTATTTGACCAATTTCCTTCGTATTTATTGTACCAAGTCACAATCATAAAAAGCAATTGAAAAGAGCTGCCCCTACCCATTTAAAAATAAAGTTAGACCTAATTTCTTTGACCGCTGGGAAGTTGTTGATATAATAATCTGACAAAAACCCTGACAGAGTTAATTAATGAGTTAGAATTATAATTGAAAAATTGTAAAGAATCAAATTACCCAGTTTGGAAGGGGAATAATCGAGACGTAGAGGTCGGGCCTGAAGGCAGGGGCCTCCTCAATAATGATAAAACAAATAATAAAACAAACTAATTTTCATGGTGGACTACAAAATAATTATTCTCTATATCACTCATACTCCCAAGGATCACACTAATAATACCTCCATCTTCCTCCCTCGACCCCCTTCTCTCTCTCACTCTCAATTTTATCTCTTTCTCTCTCTCTCTTTCCTCTCTCTCATCTCTTTCCTCTGACTCTCTTTTCCTATCTCTTCATGGTTTTCTCTCTTCTCTTCTCTCACAAGTCGTTCTTATGCTCATTGAAAGTGCATTTCAAAGGCAATATTTTTTCATGAAGAAATATTTGAAGGTCATATTTTAGTTATAGAATAGAAAAATTGAACCCATATCATACAGAGCAAAATATTTTCTGGTAATTGGTACATTTTCAGTTTTTATATTACGGTGTATCAAGTCCTGTTAATTATAAACTTGAAGTTTATAATTATTTAGTTCCCCCATCAATGAAAACCATTTTTTATAAATGTGTAGTTTAGCAATCTACAATTTGTCCATATTTTGAATAAATTGGAAATTGATTTTGAGGTTACAAGCAATGGTCAAACACATGTTCCAAAGAGATAATGAAATAAATATATCAAGATCACACAACTTTAAATGAACATCATTTTATTAGTTTGTTCCATATTACACTGCAAATAATGTATTCACAGTACGTGATACACATAAATTGTCATATTTACATGTTATTCAAATGGACTTCATAACCTGTTGATATTACTTAGAGATTTCAAATTGGGAAACACCATTTCTAAAAATGTCATGTAATTCTACATCAGCAGGTGATGAAGTCCAAGTATTCTCTGCCACAGGACTTTGAAGAAAGAGAGATAATAAACAATGCACACCATTTAATGGTATTAAGCTATCCTGTCAAGGCGGAGCATTTCCAAGGGCAAAGGATTACCCAAAGGATAACCTCTGACAAAACTTAAGCTGACTAAATGTGGTGTACATGCAGAACCCCACGTGATAACTGTGCATAACAAACACACCAATAAAGACCTCTGCCATTAATTGCATCCTATTATAGATAAAACTGAATCATTCTGCTATACAACTAGAAAGTTCATGGCCACTTCCATTGTCCGGGAGGGGCGTCGCCTCGAAGGGGTTCCCAGGACTTCCAGGCGGCCATCTTCCTTGCAAGTGAGAGCTCTGCTTCTGCCTACAATGGATAAAGAAACAATGTCATATAAAAAAAATCAAAGTAAATTGATGGAGAAGAAAGGTGTAACTATAGAAAAGAAAATGAAGACACCCCAGTTATTAATTTCTATGAATCCAAAAGTGCTTCGTGCCATGGAAATGAAATATTAAAAAAGATTCAAGAAGAAACTTAAGCACCATTTGTGTATGTTGTAGTTTTAATTTTATATAATTGTTTTGAAATTGTACAGAGCGCCTTGAGCAGTCTTTTAGAATGGATATATGCGATTTATATATTATTATTATGATACATGTAATACAAATATTCCAACTACAAGTCTACCACTCGTGGACAAAAAAACAAACACAATGTTAATTTCTATGCAAGCCAGACACAGTACTAACAGTAACAGGTCACAACTTGATAAAACACCTCAGATGTACAATGTATGTTTCTGAAGCAACTTCACAGTATTAGATAATTGGAGCAATATTTACTGGAAATGTTAATATCATCTTTACCTGAAGGACGACTTCTTCTATTTGGCCTGCATTGAGCTTTTGTTCTACTTTTTCGGCATTACCTTCCTGAAAAATATAAAATAGAATAACAAATATTAAACTTGAATGGTAATAGTTGATGATTGCCTAGAGAGCATTTCATTACAAACATCCAAGAATAATGATAATTTTTCCTCTTCATATGTCTCTTTGAATATTATAAGGCTCATATATCTTCATTTAGAAACTTCTATTAATAACTTACTGGCTCAGGACATAAAATTATATTTAAAAAAAAAATAACTCATGGAATCTTTGTCACAATTAGACCTTATAAACATCTGCAGAAAATTTACTTTCTGCCACTGATTTCAAAACTTTTTTTAAAAAATGGTGCCTCGCTAATTGAATGAAGCAACAACAAATGTGTATGGTACTTGCAATTAAAAAAACATGTTGCAAACTTACTGATTGTACAACAGAAAGCCTGTCATTTACAACCTGCTCAGTGTACAGTCTGTATGATGCCTCTTTAGGCATCTGCTTCACAGCGGATAGGATCTTGTTATACAATATCTTCAATTTCTGTAATTAAAAGAGATGTAAAATGCAAAAAATTAGGTTCACATTAATTATTTATATTCCAAACATCTGTGTAAAAAGATCGCTACAAAATGTATTCAATTTCTGTAGTCAAAAAGGGTGTAAAATTCAAAGATTGTACTTACCTTAGATACTTTTAAGTACAAAGAAAATTCAAACTAATACATGTATGCATATTCACATTTAAATACATCAAAATATTGCTCTAAATTAGATACAATGCACTTGCAGCATCTACATTCTGTATGGCATAATAAGTAAGCATTTTCATTTATCTACTAAAAATAAAAAAGCAATTTTTTTTTTCAGTAAACATATGAATTCTTTCAGGGTGCCCAAAATACTTCCACAGGTTTACTTTAAAGCAAACTTTCTTTATGTAACTACTAGTCCACCACTACAGAACTACAATCATGGAAAGCTCCACATGGACAAAAAGCAAATGGCAAAATTGTATGGGAGTGAGATTTTTGTTTCTCCCTATATATTTATTAATATGGGCAATCCATAGACTAATTAAAATCTAATTTGAATCTATAACATCAATGCGTATGGCCCGTCAAAGGCGTCATTAAACATACCTCATGAGGGTTAGCCTCTACCGCCAGTCCAACCAAACCAGTGGTCTACAAAAAAAAATGTTCAAAATGAATGGTTAGATAACTGCAGTGTCTCATTTAACTGACTTACTTAAAAACAACAAAATAAGATTAATAAAATGTCCACCTCTCTTCTTTTTTCTTCTTTTTTCTTTTTGGGGGAGAGATTTATAGTCAACCACAACACTCACATCTCAGGCTCTAGCACTGCCACTGATTGTAATGATGAAAACACTGCAGAGCAATAGATTTTGCATGCCAGGGAACACATTTTTATCTTCAGATTATAGGACTAAGAAATAAGGTAGGAATTTTATGTGATCCATGATTTCTCATACTCTATAAGAATTTAAGAATTGATTCACACAATAATTTAGATAATTACGGTAAGCCACTTTTCATTACATTGTGCTGGCGTATACCCCTCATGCACTCAGACTGAAAGGAATGTCAACTCACATACGTATTAATATGATTAGAAATATTTTGGATGGGTAAATTTGTCTATATTACACACACATATGTGGGCTTAGCTAGTGGTCTATATGCTACTAGTGTTGCTAGTAGGACAAAAGTTAAAACTTTGAGCGTGACCCAAGTTCACGCACAGTTCCATATCTCACAAATCCAGAACTACCAGAAGATTTCGAAAATCTGAAACCACAAATGAAAAGAGGAACCTACAATCACCTAGTGGCTAGTGATAACATTTTTATGAAATTGGGTGAGAAATTATGTTTAATGATAACGGAAGATCAACTCATTTTTTAGTTTGTGTTTTGCATCTGTTACAGTTCCCCCAAAACATGAACTCACTGACAAAGGTCTGGAAATCTTCTTTTGGAGGAAAGATACACCTTAATTGTTAGTAAAAAATTATACCAACTGGTTGTATGAAATTTTGCCTTCAATTTCATATGACTATTTTAATCAGCTGTAAACTCTTGTGAGCGAATTAAGAATTAATTGAATTTTGAGATTGCAATATCTCTGGAATTTTGTAACAATATATTTTTTAGTTGCACCATGTGAAGTTAGAATTTTGCCATCCATTTACTAGTTAATGTAAATAAATATGTGTAGCATACCGGTATGAGAAATCATTGATTGAATTTCACATTCTTTTTCTTTTGCTAAATGTGTGCAAAATTTGATGAACACCATCATACTAGACTAGGACAAAAGAAACATGTAAAATCTAAATTGAGGCAGAGCTCTTTTTTTACAGAGAGTAGTAAACGAATGGAATGGTCTCCCATCATATGTAGCAGAAAGTCCATCACTCAATTATTTCAAATCAAATCTTGACAAGTACTGGTCACTGAAGAAGGACAAGTTTAATCCTGATGAACTATTCAACTGTCCATGTTCATCCGTAACCGCGCAACGCCAAATTCAACAGTAACTCACTAAAGGACATCGAGGGGCAAATAAGTTTTGTATAACTTTATGCCTACTTCCAAGGTATGGTATGGTATGGTATGGTCTGAGATTAGAAGACTCTTAATTTTTAGACTTTTCTTCTTGTGTTGTTTAATAATAGTTCTGACGATGGTTTCCTACTTTGTGATAATGTTTCCCCTTCCTAAGACGTCTGTGTCTTGCTGGCGTTGATATGGTGGCAAAATGCTGAATTTAAGTGTAATTGCAAAAGATCCCCCATACCATAAAGGCATAAACCACAATTTGCTTCGCACAGTAGCATTTCATTGGTTTTGCCTCCCTTTTCCCACTCAACACACAAGCATGTTTTTGGTAATGTACGTGCTGACGAATGAGTGGATTCCTTCTCAAACCACAATAAATGTAGGGTATCTGATTGCGCACTCGGTTATGTATGCTAAAGCCCTTCCCATGGAGATCGCACGCAACCCTGTGCAGTCTACGTGGCAGATGCAGATAACACATTACACATCCCTTCGATCTTGATCTTGATTTTGATCTATGGTTTGAGTTTGATCTGGGCAAAGAGGGCTTCGTGAAACACGTAGCGGACAAGTAGCTAACCGACGCTTATTTAGTCAAGAAGTCGGTTTCGAGATGACGGTTTCGAGAAACGGGCCACAGAAGTCAAGTGTATATTTTATGATCGAGCGTACGTACGCCCTCTCAGGCACTCCAGCAAAGCATAGAGAGTCAATGCTAAAGCGTATTGACCTCTGCGCCATCTACACGTTCGTAATGGCGTTATCACAGTTTTTCCTTCATAATCATTTTTGCCTTTGGCGTAGACTAGAAGGGATGAGATTGACGGCAGCGAGAGTTTAACACGGCTTGCAAGATTTTCAACATGGATGTCGATTTTGACCCATAATTTCCTTAAAACGGACCATTAAACGGATTATTTCAATCAAGTTAGTAAGTGGAACCGATGTATTATAGCCTAGGCCTAATGTAAAATTGGATATGCACGAGGTAAAATGACATTTTGGGGGATTTTGGGGGCATAACAATACGGCCGTGGCAAGTTTGTTCATGTTTGTGGGAGGGGCCTAACGGCTAAAATCTAGCTGTGATATCTTCAACATAGGCTGGCATAGGCGATCGTTCTGTCTCTATAACCGGAGGTCTAGTGGAGCCAGACGTAGTCTCAGTGGAACAACCGACGGTATAGAGACTGAAGCTTTCGGTCTACTCCTATGTGTGCTCTCAGGCAGGGGCCTCTGTCGATTCACTTCAAGTGATCTGCTAGTAATACTTATTACAGTCCCACACCATCATTTCAACGTCAGCAACATTCCAATTAAAATATATTTTCAAAATACATGACATTATTTGGCTCAATTCCTGTAGTAATAGTGTATCAATAACGATATAAATAAAGATTGATTGTTGAACATATGTAAGAAGAGCTCCAAAACATAATTGTAAGAAGAATAACCGAGTTTTTCACCTTTTTAATAGCTCCTGACATGGTGATCCACTCAGCTCAGATCCAAGATTGGCAAGCTGGTACGCGCGCGCGCTTACCTATGCAGGCAAAGAGAGACAATAGCAAAGAGTGGTTCGTCAAGAAATTAAGCATGCGAGCTACTGTGGTATACATTCCTTTGGGGGGGGGGGGGCGTTAAAAAAATGCACAGTCCCTGGGCTTTATGCGGAGTTTTGGAACCCTTGAGCCTCAATACAAACTGTGAAGGTCTTTAAATCATATTTGAGTCACATTTTTAATATGATCGAAATTTATATAAATATGGGAATAATATATAAATGATTTAAAATGGCTGCAAACCTAGATCTATATGGTGGCTGCATGCAAGGTGAAGAGAAGGTCTCTTGCATGGATATATTTATTCAGTATATACTCAGTATACTGACGATGTCCAGTGTTCTCTGTGTAATTCTGGTGATGCTTGTGCCCATATATATTTTGCAAAAGAAAGACAAATCATCTAAAAGGTCATTTAATTGGTTACAGACAAATTAAACCAACAGTTTGTGCTATAATTATGCGAATCCTTTTCAGTTCAGTTAATTAAAGCAACTCATAAAGCTAATCACAATAATTTTCTAGCAACTTTTGTCTCACTTTTACTTACCAAAGAGTTCATGAATCAAACATATAAGAAGGCTGTGGTAGACGGTCTAACGTTAAGCCGTCTTCACGGCTTGACTTGTAACTTATAACATTCATATGACTTTTAAGTATTGTGTTGTACTATTTATCTATACTGTAGTTTATAAACAATGAATTAATTATTCATTCTCATTTGTATTTTTTATTTTATATGTCTAGGCATATACACCAGGAGATATGGTTATGTATTTGATTGCATCAATTTGCATGTTATACTGATCAAAATGGGGTCGAAAAAGTCAATAAAATTGACTCAACTCATCATCTCAACTTAATAAACAAAACATGGTCGCAACCATTTTTCGAAAAATCAACTCAAGGACAATTTCAATATTGCTCCGACAGAGAACGCGAATGATTGTATAATCATAGGAGAAAAACTGAAATCAATTATATACAGAATATTCATCACGATTTGAAAAAATACTTTTCAGTTCTGAGTGGTCACGATCCACTCAGTGACCAAATCAAGGCCAATTCAAGCATTCATAACTAGTCTTAATCGTCCGATTTATTTCAAACCTTTGTCATTCTGTTCCTCAGATTTGTCATCTGTCATACAAATTAACTGAATACAAAGTTTGGATTGCCCTAAACAAATTCAAGTAAGTCACATTTTACATTATTTCAAGTAATTTATTCACTGGTATTATAGGGACTATACTGTCGACTGAGCTTGCCTATACTTTATAGTCCATCATGTCCCTGGGAATTATTAAAATTAGTTGTTTTTATAATAATAATAATAATAATAATAATAAAAACGTTACTTATAAAGCGCTTACCACCAAAGTCTCTAAGCGCTATACACACAAAAGAGACTGATATACAATTACATCTTACTAAAAAGAACGCAATTTTGAATAAATGTGTCTTGAGACTAGTATAGTATAGTTTTGAACAGTTTGACAGTTTTTTACATTTAAAGGTAATCTGTTCCAAAGTTCAGCAGAAGCTTTTGTTAGAAATGTTTTTTGAACTCTCTATTCTTTCTCTTGTACAAAAGTCAGACTATGAAAAGATTGAATAAAATGAAATATCAAGAAAAAATAGACATTTCATGAAAATACGGGGAAATAATTTGTGAATGGTGAACAACCTCCGTCTGCTGAGCGTACTACGGAAGTAAAACTGAGTGAATTGTCTTGACACTACCTAGTCTTTGCCGAAATAATGGTCCGCGCTCGCACGCGCGGACCTTAGCTTTATCATTGTTTATACATGCAAAATTTATACACGTAATCATTATTGCATGCATTATCAAGTGCAGTGCAGTGTTATGCGGTCTTGACAATTTTACATTTCAGCTAAGAAACCCGAAGATCAATACAAAGATGCCATACCTCTCCCAAAGTGGTAAGATTACTTATATATGTATTTGAACGTACGAATATGTTGATTGATCCTGTGTTGAGGAGGTTGGTGTATGTTTCATATAATCTGAGGACTGAGACTGAGACTGAGTGTGAGACTGAGTCGGTGAGTGCACGACTCTGACTCTAGCTAGACTAGAAATGACAGTGATTTAACACAATTTGCCAGTCATGATAATTGCCAATACTTATATGGATTCTTCTGAACACAGGCTTAAGCCTAGCCTTAGTTAAGGTCTTAAGGACCAGTTGAATAGGTGATAATATAGAATATACCCTGCGAGAAGAGTGATGTTACGAAAGACCATTAGTGCCACGAAGAAAAAAAAACACACTTTCTACTAATCTGTTTAAACAGATTACGATATTTCTTCTAATCTGTTTAAACAGATTATTATCTGTTTAAACAGATTACGGTATTTCTACTAATCTGTTTAAACAGATTACGGTATTTCTACTAATCTGTTTAAACAGATTACGATATTTCTTCTAATCTGTTTAAACAGATTATAATCTGTTTAAACAGATTATGGTATTTCTACTAATCTGTTTAAACAGATTACGGTATTTCTACTAATCTGTTTAAACAGATTACAGTACTTCAACTAATCTGTTTAAACAGATTATAATCTGTTTAAACAGATTACGGTATTTCTACTAATCTGTTATAACAGATTACGATATTTCTTCTAATCTGTTTAAACAGATTATAATCTGTTATTACAGATTACCGTAGTCTGCATGTTACGTTCTATAATAGAAAATCACGTTGTTACAAATACATAACTGATGGCCGGTCAAGCGTGCAGGACAGGACATCTGGAGCTGCATTATAGCTATACCCTTTTACGTTTTCAATGTATCTCACGATCCTTTGGAACAGGACCTTCTTGTGGCAATGGAATGTGAAGGCTTGGTTCGGAATTACTTTAATTTAGGATATAATTACAACGAAATCATTGCTTCTCTTTTATTCAATCACAATGTAGCGATAAGCAAACGAACATTGAACAGAAAGTTGCGAGACCTTGGTCTTTATCGTCGTAAAAACCATACTGATGAGTTAGATGTAGCTTGCTTTATTCTACAGGAACTTCAGAGTTCAGGGTGCTTACATGGTTATCGATGGATGCACCTGAAATGCATCCAAAATGGTATCAACATTGACAAAGAAACTGTTCGGCATCTACTCGGAGTGTTAGACCCAATAGGTCTTGAATACCGATCACGTAGAAGGCTACGAAGGCGTTTATATCGAGGACGGGGACCAAACTTTATATGGCATCTAGACTCCTATGACAAATTAAAACCTTTTGGAATCTGCATCAATGGATGTGTAGATGGCTATTCAAGGAAGGTAGTTTGGCTAGAAGCTTACACGACAAACAATAATCCCAGAGTAATAGCTGGATACTACATGCAAACGGTTAGGAAAGAGATGGGATGTCCTCGTGTCATTCGATCAGATTTTGGAACAGAGAATAACACTGTCCGCCAAATGCAACAATTTCTGCGCAGAAATGGTGACGACCCACTTGCGTCTGAAAAGAGTTTTATGCAAGGAACGAGCCAGCATAACCAAAGAATAGAGAGTTGGTGGGGCGTCCTTAGAAAGCACTCTATACAGTTCTGGCTGAACATGTTTGGACAAGTGAAAGATCAAGGTCACTTTACTGGAGATCACCTGGACAAGTCACTGCTGCAGTTTTGTTTCATGAATCTAATTCAGGTAAATTGATATGTGTTCATGCTGTTAACCAGCTCTAGAAGTGTTGGTCGAGGTCGAGCGATCCCAATAGCTCACTTAAGCCTTTAATTTGGATGGGGGTATGTTCTGCTTTCATCCCAAAATAACAAAATAAAATAAATTTATTTTTCATGGCTCAACTTTTACCAACATTGTGCACTAAACATAAAATTTGAAAAGGGCCCCTTTTTAAACCAATCACAATCAATCTTATGTCACCGGATAGCTGGAAAATAGCGCCTTGTATCCTCTGGAAAAGACGCTATAAAATCCAGTTGTTGTTATCATTATTATTATTATTATTATTATTATTATTATTGTGATTATGATTATTATCATTATTATTATCATTACGTTGCTTAATTTAAAAACGCGAGAATTAACCCCCCTCCCTGCACCCTCCCCCCTAGGGCGCGCGCGGTATGTAATTTTTACGCTTCGCGTGCTCATCCTTACCGCCCCCCTGAAATGAAATCCTAGCTACGCCATTGGAGGGTTTTGATATTTTCTCAGTACTTCACCATGGATAACCCACTCCATAACTGAATACTTGTCAGCTGAAATCTCTTAAAATATGTTAGCGATAAATCCTTAAAGAAATGAAAAAAGTATATTTTTATCAAATGTATAATAATAATATTTATTTTCTTCTTCTTTGTATATGGAACAGGAAGAACTGGACAAGGTTGCTAAGGAATGGAACGCTCATAGAATCAGCAAATCAAGGAACCAGTGTGGACCATTTGGTCGCCCCAACGTGATGTACAGGACACCCCAGGTGTATGGAACACAAGATTTTCTTGTGCCGTTGGAAAACGATGAGGTTGAAGTATGCGAGGAAGAATGTACTTTCAAAAGTCAGTACCCTTGTGACAGAGACGTATTTGACCTTTGCTCGATCCTGATGACTGAAGAACAACTACCTGTACCGCAGAATAGCGAAGAAGGACTGAACCTATATCATACTTTGAGAATGCACTTGCTGAGGATGATTTAATCAGAGTATTTTGCATTAATTGCATGTGTATTTTGATATTAAATGAAAAACACAAGTAGATATTTTTCTACAATGCTTGGATCAGCAACCAAGACTTATTCATACCTTTCCCCACAATGACATCTTTCCTCTCTTCAAAGAAGACTAGAAGACTGAAGCGTCTGATCCGTTTTTTTTTTATTCACATATTCACCACATTGCTTAAAATGATCTGCATATAAACACAACAAAAATGTTTTTACCCCCTAAGGAAAGTGACATAACTTTTTAACTGGGAGGTGTCAAGTAACAAAATTTGCAGGTGATATTAATCAACTATATTGTTATCGTATGTGTAAAAATCAGCATAATCCTATATTCATGAATGAACAAAGGTCAAGAAAAAAATGTCACTTTTCAAAAGTCACAAGGGTATTTTTATGAGCACCATATGTACCAAAAATTATGTAAATTATGGTTCTCGTGTACAATAAAAATAAATTTTTTGCTTTTATACCAATCTTCAGACTCCTATTCATCTGACCATTAGTTTTGCGCATGGATGGACATATTTTTCAAGAAAAACAACTCTTTTTAACGCCTTTTGGGGGTTAAGCTTGATTTTCGTGAAAATATTGGGAAGTGCATTTTTCGCCAAAAAAGGTCAATTTTGCAATCGGATCGTAAAAAGTGCCCAGATTAGTAGGATAGAGTGTGATAATTGATAACATAACAAAAAGACACTAATACACATCCATCCAAGTAAGGTTTTACCCATTATTTGTTCAGTTTTTATCCTAAAAATGGATTCATATGTGATTTTAAAAAAGTGACATTTTTTGTTTCATGTGTGACCATTCAGGCGTTACAATTAAAATCATGCTCATTTTTGCACACATGCTTTTATCTGCAAATTTTGTTACTAAACACCAACCCGTTCAAAAGTTATGCTACTTTCATTTGGGGGGGGGGGGGTAAACTATTTTTGTTGTGTTTAGTATTATCCATATTTCTATTTCTTCATAACAGAGGGTAGCAATAAGTGTTCCTATATTTGTATAAAGGACTTTATAATAACTTTGATAAAAAGTGATATCATATCACAATGCCAAACTGATGCTAACGTTTTTACGGTAATGCTATTCGTTCATTATCCAGAGTTCTTGAATTAATTTCTTTCAAAGGCTAGTACTGTCTTACAATAAAAATATACTTTACTGAGACAGGAGTGTTCTTGCTTATTCGGTGTTAAATATGAACGACAGTTAATGACATAACAAGCTGAACGAAAACGAAAACAAGTTTTATTTGAAGTGTTTTGATTATTGTGGCAAGTTCATGTACATATGCTTATATTTGAGTCCGCATATCTCACCCAAACTTTATATAACACAGTCCAGCAGAAATATTATTAATTAATTGTTTTTTATTTTTCTGCTTTAAATACATGTGTATACAGTGGAAACTCAGTATAACGAGGTGCTTGGGACCATCAAAAATACATGTACCTTGTTATAGCAGTAATCTTGTTTATACAGCAGGTTTATTAAACAATAAGTTATAGAGAGCTGGGACCGGATTTTACCTCTTTATATCAGGAGTTTTGTTATATCAGATCTCTTTATACCGAGTTTCTACTGTATAAACTACATGTAGATGTTTTATGAACACATTTTATTGCTTACACTAATATTGTGGGAAATGGTTGGTACAACCCTACTGAAACAACAAAGGACACTAAAAGATGGTAATAATGACTTGTTGAGGATGAATCATTTCCTTTAATTATATGAGTGTTGCTGCTTCTAATTTTCCTTTAAAAGCACTGGTCTTAAATATATACGCCCTGAACAGTAATTGCTACAGAAATATTATACGACTATACAATAATGTACGTACATGTAACTTGCATACTGTGTGTCAACTATTTACAAGCTTTTTGAGCAATGTAAATATAATGTAAGGCCCTCATGTTTTTTTTCTGACTGTAAATAACCAAACAATTAAATAACAAAGAATAGTCAGACCATGTGTTCACAAAATATCCTCTTCGGGGTTTATAAATGTCTTATAACCATGCTGTGCCAGTGTTTTATTGCTTTCCATTAGCCATATTTATATTTTCAAGACCATACCTTTTAACCTCTATGACATTATATCAGTAAAACTAAATGAATTGGACAGTGTGGATAGACCATGTTACTGTAGCTACACAGCTAACTGTTGCTCAGCCATATCAGATATTTTCAAATCTTTGACCTCAACATAATAAATAAATCCTCGCTCTGATGGTAAAGTATGCAAAGAGTCTGTATGAAATGATTCTTTATGTGTGTTTGCAAAGTTACCACATAAAAAATAATATCATTACTTTAACGATGGATGACTGGATCATTAGACTTTTGTGTATTTTAGATCATTCTTTTGATACTGAGACACTGGCATATAAATCATTGATTATTCAAGATACCCTATTGACAACCCCCCCCCCCCCTCCTATGGTTGAATTGTGCAAAGTCATACATGTACATTAAAAACTACAGCTGCCTCCGCCTTCTGTGAAAACATAGTACCTGCACGTACATACATGTATGTGTTGCCAAGAACCTTGCCATCCCTAACGATTACACCAATACTGAAATAACCCCAAAATGTGTCATATCTATTGGTGTAAATTGACTTCTGTGACCTTTGACTTTGAATCTTGGATCAAAGAATTAAGTTTACCGGTAATTTATCATTCCATGATACTTAGATTAAAGTCCATTTCTGAGGTAATACTTAGACCCAGTATAAAAATGTAAAACTTTTCATTAAAAAATGAGCATTGATCTTTTAACTTTGACCCCTATATGGTAACAAAAGCTTCCTTTAAAATAACCACTATAACATTAACTTTGACCGCTATATGGTAACAAAAGCTTCCTTTAAAATAACCACTATAACATTAACTTTGGCAAACTGTTACAGCCAAAACCTTAGATAAAAATATAAACATCAACACAAACCAAATACACAACTAGAATGCTGATTTTAAACAATGGTATGTGCAACCACCATAAGATCAAACCTATGAAACCTTTCGAAAAATACACATCATTCCAAAACCTTTATTACCAAATCGTATACATACCATTCTGCTTGAAACATAAAATATGAAACATTGGCATATAAATCATTAATTTTTCAAAGTTGAATTGTGCAAAGTCAAACCCAGTATAAAAATGTTAAACTTTTCAATAAAAAATGAGCATTGATCTTTGAACTTTGACCCCTAAATGGTAATAAAACCTTCCTTTAAAATAACCACTACAACATTAACTTTGGCAAACTGTTACGGCCAAAACCTTAGATAAAAATATAAACATCAACACAAACCAAATACACAAGAGCGCTGATTTTAAACAATGGTATGTGCAATCACCATAAGATCAAACCTACAAAACCTTTCGAAAAATACACATCATTCCAAAACCTTTATTACCAAATCGTATACATACCATTCTGCTTGAAACATAAAATATGAAACATTGGCATATAAGTCATTAATTTTTCAAGATATCCTATTGACAACCCCTCCTATGGTTGAATTGTGCAAAGTCATACATGTACATTGAAAACTACAGATACATATGCCTCCGCCTTCTGTGAAAACACTGTACCCGCACAAATATGTTGTCAAGAGCCTTGCCATTCCTAGCAATTACACCAATACTGAAATAGCCCCCAAATGTGTCATTATTTTTTTGGTGTAAATTGACTTCTGTGACCTTTGACTTTGAATCTTGGATCAAACACCAGTAATTTATCATTCCATGATACTTAGATTAAAGTCCATTTCTGAGGTAATACTTAGACCCAGTATAAAAATGTAAAACTTTTCATCAAAAAATGAGCATTGATCTTTTAACTTTGACCCCTAAATGGTAGTAAAACCTTCCTTTAAAATAACCACTATAACATTAACTTTGGCAAACTGTTACAGCCAAAACCTGCTACACAAACCAAATACACAACTAGAGCGCTGATCTTAAACAATCGTATGTTCAATCACCATAAGATGAAACCTACAAAGGCTTTGAAAAATACATATCATTCCAAAGCCTTTATTACCATATCGTACATACGATTCTGCTTCTTTCTCAGGTCACACGTAAAATTATAGTCCCCACTTCGTCTCCGAGCACAGAAGAACTTTCAGATCACAAAGGTAAAATAATTGTAACCATAACCCTAAAAAGGAGTCTGATATGAATATACCCTGTTTAATCAACAATGACCATGCAGTCTGATAAAAAAGTCAATCATATTCAAACATCATAAAACAAATATTACCCAGTAATAGGTTTTGTAAAACAATAAAAAGAATATTTCATTTAAGATTATGTGACTCTCTTCCACATTCAACCTAGCATTTTGTAATTCTGCACAACATTCTTGAGTATAGCTCCTTTCCTTGAAAAGTATTTAAAGAGCATCCATAACCCATAGACCACTTTCTAGAATGTGATTAAACTCTTGTCTAAACTCTATATAGTCATCATAGGTGGATGACAATTCTATCACGTTACCACAAGTGTGGCCAATGGGCCTCCTCTGGAGACCATCCAAGGAACAGAATGTAACCCTGATATCTGAGTTACAGAGAATATCTAATCCTGTACAGTACCTAAGGAATCTTCTCAGCATGCCTTGGTTTAATGACCGCAAGTACTTCTTCAGGTACGTTGATACCGCCCGCTCATTGGGTGAGAGATCCCTTGAGAACTCCAACTTGTCAATCACTTTTTTCGATGTCGGATGCAGTGAAGCATATATTTCACTTAAGCTTTCCTGGGTCAGCTCATTCTGAAGGTTTTGAAGGACTGGTCTCATGCAGTCAGCAATGTACATTGGCTTTTGGATGATTTCCTTATGGCCCAACTCTGAAAGGAGACAGCTGAAGTTTTCGTTTGTTGGTACCTTTCGACAATCATAGCCACTCAGGATATCAATGAGCTCTTCAATGTCTTCGGGGAAATTACTAAGTGCTGATTTCACGACTTCCTTTTCTGATTCTGGGAGCAAACTTAGGAAGGCCTCCACCATGTCACCATTACAGAACGTGGATCCCCAGATTGCATTAACCATAAAGTCTTGTGTCAACCTGATGGGAAAGTACTTGTGGTCCCACCAGCCTTTTGTGATGATGCGTCCTAGTGTCTGCCATTCTTTCTCCCCATAATCATGTCTCAAGACAGGTATCCTTGAAGAGTCTCCACTTGTCATCTGTTCATACACCTCATCCCAAAATTGGGTTATGGCATCCTTATATACTCCGTTACCCTGGCCCTTCTCTAGATTCCCATCATGGAGAATCATATGGACAGCAATATTAGCCTTCAGTATGCTTTCGTCCGAAAAAGCATTCATCATATCTGTTATTAAATAACTTCTTCGAATGAGGAGAACTTCAAATTGTGTTTGGTTAGTTGGAAAGTCATTTGTCTGTCCTTCAACCAGCTCTACATATACAGTTGGAAAGTCATTCATCTGATCTTCAGCCATAGGAATCTGCTGGTCTGCTTGTTGTTCATGCTGATGTTCTTCATGCACAAAGGTTGATGGCTCATCAGTAATGACTTCAGCCAATATCTGTTCAGCTGGCAATGAGTTAACTGGGTCCCTAATCGTGACATCGAGCTGTTCCTGCGTTGGAGTAGAGTGCGATGGCCCAAATGAAATAGTTGGTGAGTCTGCAAGTTCCTTCACTCCCGAAAATAAGTTGCTGGACTTGGTACTGTCATCTTCCAGACAACATACAGATGAAGATGAAGAGTGGGTGCTTGTAGAATGTTCACCAGAATTTAGCAAAATTTCAGGCAAATCAGCTTCACTACTACTTGTATCATATTCATGATCCCTCACATGAACCGTCCTCCTCTTCTTGACCTTTGACTTGCCCTTTGACTTGCCCTTAGATTTGTCATGCTCCTGTACTTTGGACACTGTGCGCAGGTAAAACCTAAGGGTTGGCATTTTTGATCTGCTGTAGAGTTGTCCAACATCTCCTTCAAGAGGCTGCTGTCGAAAGTCCACTAAGGAGCATTCAAAGTTTTCTTTTTCCCCTTTAGCTGAAATGCCATCCGGGAAGAAGAGCTCTTCTACAATTTGTAGCAGTTCAGCAGGCTTGCATAGCTTAGACACAGACAGAGATCTGATGCCTCCTCCGTTCGTCTTACGTACCTGCTTGTATCTGCCTAACATATGATCAAAGTCCATCCATCCGACATCTATTCTTCTGTCCAATCTTTCAGCATTTTTGTTCCCTAGCATTTTATGAGTTCTCCCATAGGAACAACTTGCAGAATCTTCATACCCAATACTATTTTCACCATCCTCCCTATCTCTTTTCATCCCCAATTTCTGTCTAAGTTTACAGAGAAGCGAGTCTTTTTTGGAAGACTTTGATGAGCTGGTAGACACTTTCTGAGTGCTTTCTTCTGAAAATTTGTGCAGTGCTAGTCTATCCCCCAATAGTGGCACAAACTTCTTGAGCTCATCCTCATCCATCAATAGCAGAATGGAAGCAACAATCTGTAAATTACAAGAAGGTGAGAGAATACATATGAAAAAGAGCTAATTTTTTTCAGCAAAAAAGAGCAAAAGGCTAATTGAGGAAAGGCCAAAACAAAGAAGCATTCCATGTTAACCATGTGCAAAATGAACGTCACTGACAAAGGTGGGCAAGATTTGTCCTGTGCTGTCTTTTATATTTACTTGATTGCTGCATGTGTTATACCGGTTAATAACTACACACTGTCTCAAGAAATGCATTCAAACTATGTATTCAAAGAAACATATTATAAAATTTAAACATCAAAAAAGCTTTACCTTTATGCTTTACAATTTCCTTAGCTATACCAGGGCTTGATATTAGCAGGCGCCCGGAACACATGGGCGCCTAAAATTCAGGTCTGGGAGCCCAAAAGTGAACAATTTCAATACAGAGCCCAATACAAGGGGAGCCTGGGATTTAGATCTGGACCCTTAACCAAAAGAGTTAGTGTGGAGCCCTGGCTATACAAATGCAAATGTTTCATGTTTATTTCATGGATAAGATATATCATACCACTCTGATAATAACTGCCCCCAATACAAGCCTTAGGACACTATTCCCGGGGGGGGGGGGGGGGGGGGGGGGGGGGGGGGGGGGGGGGGGGGGGGGGGGGGGGCACTTCCATTACAAGGCGGACACCATGCTCGTACAGAAAAGAACATTAAAAGGGGTTGTTTTTCACAGACAATGTATGCGCATACAATGAAAAGGGTATCAAAATTGACAAAATCAGGGAAAAGGGTATACTTTTACAACAGCTAATTTACTTGTTTAGAGTGGGAAAACCTGACAAAATACTTGTTTGGGTATTCTGAGATGAAGTCTAATTACTTGTTTAGGGTCCATTTTGAAAGTTCATTTACAAGCATGGTGTCCAACTTGTAATGACAGAGCCCCCCCCCCCCCTGTAACAGTCGGCACTCCATAGTTTTGGGGCGCTAGCGCTTCATAAAAACAAACCAAGCATGCACATAAATGTTCGATGATTTACGAACAATGCTCGCCAAGGAAGCCATCAAACCTTGAGCTTTTCATCAGTTTAACGATATGGGAACAGTATAAGGCTGTAACTGTAACAAGATGTGCATCAAGTTGAAAGTAAATCGGTCTGTCTTTGATGTCAGCACTCAGCAGGCACAGTGGTAAGCTTACATATAAGTGCCTCACTGTAATATGTTTATTCCATTATGATGTGTGGTTCATATTTTGAGCTGTGTTAAATTAATCTTATTATAAACCACAAACTTGTTATTCTCGGTGTGTCATCATCATTCTGGTGAAGTCACTTAACAGTATTATTATTTATACAATGTGCATGAAAGTTATTCCAAAGAAACAATACCTCAAGTACAGATACATAAATGGAAGTTTAGACGTTGTTCACGTTAAATGTCAATTTATTATACATGTATTTTGTACATCAAGAAGTTATTTTATTATACATGTATTTCGTACATCAAGTAGTTAATTGAACGATCATTGAAGTAATCGTTGAACACTGAAACGTTTATTTCTAAAAGATTGATACCAAATGTAAATACCGTTATACTTATTATATGTATGTTTTGACTTTGTCATTTTCAGTTCTTACGGCTTTTGACAAGAATAAACGTCTACAAGAAGCATAGACTATACAAGCCAGTACTAGAGAACGTGTGCGTCGTTTTTTGTTCTTCATCTAAGTAAATACATCGGGGCAGGCACACCCCCCCCCCCCCCGACTATTTCAAAAATTGATCTCACCTTTTCTTTTCTCATCTGTTCTATAACACTTCTGTCCATGCCTCTTTCCTCCATAAATGCATACAAATCCATCTTGATAAACCTACAATAAACAAAAAAAAGTGTTAATTAGACATTAATCTAATAGTCATGGAGGTGCTTGTAAAAATTAGATGATTATACATGTAGGCCTATGTTGCCAAGTTATTCTATCAAATTACATAGAAATGTGTATTTCCAAATCAAGGTAATATATATATATATATATATATATGCGAAAGAATGAGATAAGGGAACTGACGTAGTGCTTAATTCCTTTCTTTATTTTATACAAGCTTTCGGCCCCTGGCCTTCATCAAGTCTGTACAATCAAGAAATGACAAAAATAGACACCAAATGGAAAATGATAAATAAACACAAACTAAGGTGAACAAGTGTTGTGTGGATGACAGCTGTAATGTCAAAAGAAACTAAGTACAGATATAGATAAACACAATAATAAACACAAACTAAGGTGAACAAGTGTTGTGTGGATGACAGCTGTTATGTCAAGAGAAACTAAGTACAGATATGTCTATATATCTATCTACATTGCTTGAGTGTACTTTGAGGACAAATAACATTTTTTTTATAGCTAGAAGATGGAGTTTTCAACTGGCTTGCTTCGCCCGCTCGCAAAATTTAAAAACGAAATATGGTTCATACTCTAAGTAAAGGTTCAAATCGCCTAAAGTTTTCATTCAAGTAATGAGGATGTACCTCTGTGATATTGTTTGAAAACATTTTTTTGTGGTTAACTGGCAGCAAAAAAAAACAGGTCCTACCCCCCCCCCCCCCCCCCCCCCCCCCCCCCCGCTTATTTAGTCTATCCTTCACGTTGGAACCTCCAAACCCTTTCCCCGCTCGGTCCTTTACTCCGCGGCCGAGGATATTCGGCATCACTCAACCCCCCAAAATGAAATTTTGCCTAAATGGTTAGGCCTATTAAACAAAGTGATAAGTTGCCTAAGTGGATATTAGCCAAAGTGGGTATAGCCCAAATGTGAATTAGACATAAAGGTAATGAGAAAAAAATGAATAATAGACAAAATGATGATTAGACGAATCAAATATTAGACAAGCTGGTGACTAGACAAACTGGCAAACAGACTAAGTGGTGTTAGACCAAGTGTATTAGACAAAATGGGCTTAGCGTAATTGACAATTAGACGAAATGGTAAATAGGCTAAGTGGCAATTAGACCAAAGGGTTTTTAGACGAACTGGTTGTAGAAAAAATGGGATTGGACCATTTGAGATGAGACAGAACGGGCATCAGACAAACTGGGTGTAGAACAAGTGGCAATTAACCAGTGAAAGATACATGTCACGTGAGTCATACCATGTCATGATGGCAAAGAAATAGGGCAATTTACATAGACATAATATACGTACACCAGGAGATTAGGGCCTATACCATGCCCACCGAAAATGACAGGTACAAAATTTCAGGACATAGGGCAAAATGTTCTGATAGCCGACAAACAATAGTATGTGAATTAGACAAAATGGACATGAGACTAAATGGGGATTAGACAAAACGGGCATTGGAACAAATGGACATTAGACCAAATGATCATTAGATTCATTGGCATTAGATTGAATGGACAGACCAATTAGACGTTAGACTGAATGGTCATTAGACCAAATGGAAATCAGACCACATTAGACCAAATGGTCTTAGAGTTTAGACCAAATGGCCATTAGACCAAATGTACTTTAGACTAAATGGAACGTAGACTAACTGGTCAGTAGACTAATTGATAAGTAGCCTAACTGGTTATTACTTTAGACAAAATGAAACTTTGCCTAAATGGTTATTAGACAAAGTGATAAATTGCCTTTTTTGGATATTAGCCAAAGTTGGTAGGCCTAGGCCTATAGCCCAAATGTGAATTAGACATAAAGGTAATTAGACAAAATGATGATTAGACGAATCAAATATTAGACAAGCTGGTGACTAGACAAACTGGCAAACAGACTAAATGGTGTTAGACCAAGTGTATTAGACAAAATGGGCTTAGCGTAATTGACAATTAGACAAAATGGTAAATAGGCTAAGTGGCAATTATACCAAAGGGTTATTAGACAAACTGGTTGTACACAAAATGGGATTAGACCATGTGGGATGAGACCAAACGGGCATTAGACAAACTGGGTGTAGACCAATCGGCAATTTACCTGTGATACATATACAAACTATTACTAAGTTTGAAGACCATAATGTCAAACCCCATGCGTAATATAATAGCTGCTCCATTCATTAACCCTTAATACTAGTCCTAGCACGTTTTAGCCGACCCGGTTCTTAAAGACCAGACTTAAGCACCACATGCTTTGGCCTTGAAATATTGTGCCTAAGCCCCCCATATTGACGATGGAAGCTAGATTTTTAAATGTTGACATTGTTTTGGAATTTCACTACTGAACTTAGATCATATAGATGTGGTCACCGTCAGTGACTTTTTCTCTGTGTGTAATGCAGGCGCGCCGGAAGCAATTCTGGATTGGGGGGGGGGGGGGGGCAAACATCCCAGGGGGCTCCTTTTTTGAAGGGGAGGGGGCTCAGTGGCATACACAGGGGGGCGATACGACGCGTAAAAAATTTCAAAGAAACTCGAAAGCGAGGGAGCGAAGCGAATGAGCTGGTTACGAGCACAGGTATAAATTACACATAATTATAATCTTTTATTTTGTGAGCAAGCAAAGGGAGCGAGCGAAAATAAAACATTTTTCGAAGTTATATACATTTTCTTTCCAACTCTTCTCCTCTTTCTTCCTCTTCCCTTTTTTGGGGGGGAAGGGGCTTTTTTTTTTGGGGGGGGGGGGGGTGAAAATGCATTTTGCCCCCCACTCCCCCCCCCCCCCCTCCTCCGGTTCCGGCGCCTATGATGTGATGTGTTGATTTGCATATGTGTTTTGATACTTAAGTGCCCTCGCGTGTGAAAATGTGAAATTATTATTTGCGGTCGAATGACGTGCACTTTATCCAGTTTGATGGAAATATCGCTAAAAAATCAGAGTTATTTTGTTGTTTTTGTTGCTGTTCCTATTTTCTCAAGTCAAGAGGAGCAACAAAACTGAGTGATCCATTTGCTATTGTTGTTGTTGCTTTTTTTTTTTTTTTTTTTTAAGAGAGTAGATCTAGACCTAATAAAACTCGTTTGGTAAGGTTTTAGGGATTTTGTTTTGCAGTTGAAGAATAAATGAAGTAATATGCAGTTCCCAGACCCAGTGCGATCTGATAATTAAAATTTGCACGAAATAGCATTAGCAGCAGAGACCATCCAGAGTCATGAGACCCTCTAGCATAATAGGGCCCTATTCCACAAGGGGTGTCTTGCAATCGGACTAAGTTAGGTCTCCATACAGTCAGTACACACACAAAAAAAATCAATATAGATCTAGAGCTAGACCCTGGCCTAGACTATATTTCATTCGGCGATAGTCTACAGTGTAGATCTAAAAGTAATAGACCTAGACTCTAACTATTAGAGCTACAGACTAGACCCTATATCTGCTCCACTGAGACTAGATTCTACATCTGGCTTCGCCGTATTCTTCTCGAAGAGAGCTAAAAAATAAAATGTTCAAAGACTCATCCAACCAGACGGATTTTTTTCTGATTAGGTCCAGATCTAATGAAGTTAGACCCCAGCCTAGGTCTAGTCTAGTCTATTTAGATCTAGAGTCTACATCTTAGTTGCTGTTACTAGTGTCACTGATAGTGTTAGACCCCAGTCCCCTATCTTATCTAATTCAGTAGACATAGACCTAGATCTAGTCTAGATTCTAGAGCTACAGTCCTACTCCTAGTTAGTCCTAACGTTAGTCCCCTAAAAGGCTAAAGTTTGGGGGACTAACTTTAAGTTTAGGGAACTAACGTTAGGACTAACGTTAGATCATCTAGGTCTAGAATCTAGACTAGATCTAGACCTCTCTAGGTCTATTTCTACGCCTGAATTAGATAAGAATTAAGATAGGTCTAGGGTCTAGATCTAACGTTAACTGTTAGGGGACCGGGGTCTAACACTAACAGTAGGCCCTAACTTGTTAGATCGAACTGTTTTGAAAAAATACATTTTAAAGAGGGAACAGGTAGACCCTAATTCCGTTTGTATTATTCCAATGTCAACTAGCCTAGGTCTAGATCTACATGCAGTTGAATTTGATTGAAATGTAAACTAACTGTTAGTGTTAGACTAACTCACACTCACAGTAGATCTAGATAGATAGGCTACTAGCCTACTAGACTAGTAGGGGTCTACTAGATTTCTAGTAGAAGTCTAGATCTAGATCTAGCCTGGCTAGAAAAGTCCTAGATTCTAGACAGAAAATCATGTCTCTATTTCGTCGCTAGCCTCTTAATAGCCTTATGTAGGCCTATGGCCGACCCTACCCAAATAAGAGGCTAACAACGAAATTAAAGACAGAGTTTTCGGTCTAGAAAAGTCCTCACTTGGTCTTGGCTTGGATTTATCATTTGATTGATGAATTGCAAACCGTAGCGTAGGCCTAGGCCTACGTTAATGGCAATGCTAATGTTAAAGTTACTCTTGGCCTACTTTAAATTACATAGACTAGGTCTAGGTCTAGGTCTAGTCTAGGCCTACTAGACCTATAGATCTAGATCTGTAGGTTAGGTCTAACATAATAGGTCTAAGTAGAGGTCTAGGCCTATCCCTATATAGGTACCGGTAACTTTTACACCAACCAGTTCCACACAGTCACAGACAGTGTCACAGACCAGTAGATTTCTAGACCTCTAGACTAGACTAGTAGATCTAGACTAGATCTAGACCTAGTCTAGATCTAGTCTAGACCTAGTCTAGATCTAGTCTAGATCTAGACCTAACTTAAACAGCCTGCTCTTTCAAGACAAGTTTTATCAAAACCAATAAGTAGATTGCTTTTATCCAAGAAGTTTAGCAGTGAATGTGAAATATTATTGTTATCATTCAATCATTGATTGATTGATTGATTGGGGGGGGGGGGAGTAATTTCACACAATGAAAAGCAGGCAGATCTACGATATGACAGACTACGAATTTTCCGATGATGTCCTACCCGAAACTCGGGGCAAGCTGTCAAGTCCAAATTCTCACGAGACATGAGCCATGCCACGGCATTGACGGGCACGGCAAATCAAGCCGAAAAATAATGACGATGGAAAATGTATTGAATTTGAAAGTTTGCCTAATTAACTTCTCAAAACCTTAGAAATACTAGTAGGTTTGGATCACTCAAAATATTAGGATTTCTTTTGAAATAAAAATGAATTCAAGAAATTCAAGCATAAATTACTCACCGACAAACTCCTCCCTCTCGCCAGCTAAAATCATTCTGTGCGGGTGACGTCATCACAGCCACTAAAACGCGCAGCGCAGGCCAGGGGAAGTGACAAAAGTAGGATCCGTAATCTGTTTAAACAGATTAGTTGAAGTAATGTAATCTGTTTAAACAGATTAGAAGAAATATCGTAATCTGTTATAACAGATTAGTGGAAATACCGTAATCTGTTTAAACAGATTATAATCTGTTTAAACAGATTAGAAGAAATATCGTAATCTGTTATAACAGATTAGTGGAAATACCGTAATCTGTTTAAACAGATTATAATCTGTTTAAACAGATTAGAAGAAATATCGTAATCTGTTATAACAGATTAGTAGAAATACCGTAATCTGTTTAAACAGATTAGTTGAAGTACTGTAATCTGTTTAAACAGATTAGTAGAAATACCGTAATCTGTTTAAACAGATTAGTAGAAATACCGTAATCTGTTTAAACAGATTATAATCTGTTTAAACAGATTATAATCTGTTTAAACAGATTAGAAGAAATATCGTAATCTGTTTAAACAGATTAGTAGAAATACCGTAATCTGTTTAAACAGATTAGTAGAAATACCGTAATCTGTTTAAACAGATTATAATCTGTTTAAACAGATTAGAAGAAATATCGTAATCTGTTTAAACAGATTAGTAGAAAGTGTGTTTTTTTTTCTTCGTGGCACTAATGGTCTTTCGTATGATGTGAACAAAACCTAACCTAAAAAGTAAAATATATTCATATTTAATCACCCATTCCCCTAATCCGTACTCGACGATTTGAAAGCTGTCAAGAATATTTATTTTTAATCTAAAAATGTTATAGATCTACTGAAAGTGATTTGATTGCTACATGCTAGCTTCCACATGATCCTGATAATAATGAGCTAGTGGCAGTGCGATTTACATTGCAAAATGCTGGCTCAGGAGTACTTGGCATTGTTGGTTCTGCCGTGAATGCAAATACAATCGGTGTACATGAAAGTAGCTCTTTTCGTGTTGCCAATTTCATACTCACTTTATGGTAATAGCGATTTATAGAAAAGGGCGAATGATATTTGCTCTGGTGATCCAACATTTTGTATTCAAATTATATTGCAATGATTGAAATGTAATCAAATGTTGATGTAAACTAGTAAACATCTTTCTGATATTTTGTTTTCAGGACAGGTCATGGACTCCAGGTCACCATGGCGTCTATCATACATTCCTGAGCTCTTCTGGGGAGCCGTAAATTTTATATCGCTTTTGTAAGTCTTTTTCTCTTCCTTTGAAACACTAGTAAGTGATCTTTTTCACGCTGCCTGGACCACTGAATGACAGCTGGTTTTGCAAACAGGCACATTGCATGTTGTATATATTTAGTTTTCTACGAAATAGTTGCAAAGAAGAATAGGCAGGCCTATACACTCTCAGTCTCAGTGATTTCTGGAGTATTTTTTACAAAACCCCTCACTGTAACCTCCTATAGACACAAAGGGCAGCAGGTTGATGCACATGCAGATATATAGCCACTTTTAAAAAGTTCCTTGGTACCTGCTCATTGATCCCTTGTTTTTGACAAACTTCATCAAACAATCCAAGTGAAATTTAAAGGATCAAAATGTTTTGCTAACTAGTTGTCTGTTTATTTATTTTGTTTTCAGATCTACACGTATGAATACAGAAATATCTGTGTAGACCTATTCTCTTTTGAATTAATGTATTTATACTTTTTTTCTCTTCTCTTCTTGTTTTGCTCTTAGTTTCAGAACAATGTTTTCGGTAAGTGGTGTTTTTATTCATTTTTTCTGCATTATAGCTTTGAATACAATGATTATATCTTGCTCACCTAAAAAATTCTTTTTATAAGAACCTGTGATGAAATGGAAATTTAAATCCCCAGTAAACATGAATATTGTACAAGAGTCAACTTTGTATTACAGTACATGTGTTCTTTGTGTTTTTTCAGTCTTAATTTTTCTAGTTTTTGTCTGTATTCTGAGACCAAATGATACTGTATTTTATTGAAGAGAAGAGTATTACTAACCACTATTTGTACTCTCATTTTGAATTATAGTATTCAAATTTATTTGCAGCATTATGTCTAGGAGACATCGTGAAAATGTTTCTGTTACATTTTATCTTCCTCACATTTCTCCCACCTGACTTTGCAGCCTCAATTAACGAATAGAGGCACTGGATATACATCAGATTACAGACAAGGCCTTACAGGCAACAGCAGCAACGGCAGAGGGTGAGTCTTTTTGACGACTCTTTATATTATGCTGATATCTATCAAGTTTTTGTGGCACAATGGTACATGAACAAGAATAGTATGAAATTTGATTTTTAGAGTAAAATATTCATGTTCATCCTCAATTTGTAGGTTGTAGGTTTTTGGGTTGCCTGTCCAAGAAAACTATAACTATGCTTTCAAACGACCAAGAAGTATGGGGTGGTTTTTATGCTCAATTGTTTGAAGATACAATCTATACATGAGTAGACAAAGGTTATGAAGAACTACTGCAAATGTGTTTAACAAAATTTGTGTAATCATGATTTATTTATACTCCACAGTTGCATTCTATGGTACATAGTTGGAAGTATTTGTTTTAAAAGGAGAATCAAAAGTAATCAAAATTTATAAAAAGAGAATAAATGCTCTAAATTGTTCAAAGTTGCACCTCTCCATCTTTAAAAGATCCATAAATTTAGGGGGGTCATTTGTACTAGTGCTAATTATAAACTGGTCTATTATTGATATCTCAGACCCGGAGGACCCCCTGCCCCGCCCAGGAGAAGAATGGGAGGATTTGGAGGCAGACGATCAGGACCAGCTCCACCACCCGCTGCTGGAGGTGGATGAGGAAGGTGAGTGACAATCGTAGCAGCTCATGAGATGTTAATAATCTGTGCTGCTGGAGTCGTTTAAATAAATAAATAAGTAAATACAAAAACAAATAGAAATTTATTGTTTAAAAAAAAAGAAGAAAAAAAAGAATGGAAAAGTGGGGGAAAAGGCATAAAGAAATAAAAGCAATAAAATGAACATGAAAATGTACATTTGATGTTTACTTTTGTCTGATCCAAGCTCATCAAGTACACTAAAATATTTGATGTAGTCAAATCGCACAAAATACCTGCAACTTGACCTCAAAGGAAGAGAATTCATGCCAGAGTAAATAGATACAAACAATGAAGGCTGTCTGTACATGAGGAGTCGATCACTCTTCTACATTGTCTTGAGGGGGGGGGGGGGATGACAGATTTAAAACATTTCGCCTAATGTACTATGTAGAATTACATTTATTCTTTTTTAGTTACCTGTGTATTATTTTTCAAGTGGGCTTTGCATTGGCAGCTTTTATTCTATTTTTTTTTCTTTCTCTCTTTTCTATTTATTTCTGTTTTCTTCTCATTGCATTTATTTGTATGTAAAGTAAACCAAAAAGGGAAGGGGATCAGTTAAAAGCCTCTATATAAGACATATATTCTTGTTACATTGTGAGTCAAATCAGGACATAAACTTCTTCATTTCTTTTGTTATTCCTCACAGGTAAATGCCTTCTCCTTCAGCTAGCTGCAAGGAGTAGGCCGTAGGGCGCCACCAGAAATATCAACAGACACAAAATTCATTCAGATGTTCAGGGAGTCTTCCAGACCCAGATGGCTTGTTTCCGTTTCACCTGCTGGGGATTAGTTTGTCTCTTGTTGATTTTTTTTCATAGAATAGTTATTGTTGTTCCAAAGTTACGAGTGGATATTTTTTCTGTTCTTGTCTCAATAGCTGTATTCAAAACTCAGGAAAATTGTTGAACCTTAGCATTGTGTCCTTAATGTTTCTGTTTTTGTAAACAGATAGAAAAAACAAACTTCAGCCACAAATGGTGTCTTAATGTGCTTAATGCCAAATATATTTTTTAAGCAGATGATCATGGTAACAATCAATGTAGTGGATTAATTAAAGTTTGTTGTATAGTTAGTGCTGCAAATATGAATCAAATGATAAAAGTCATACGATAAAAATTAATACCAAGTTAGCTTAAAACGGGAATCTACATGTATGTGTCTTTGGATATGCTTTAACTTGCTATGTCGTATGAGTAATTATATGAGTAATGGTTCAGTAGACTAGGCGTATAATCTTTGTGGTCTTTTCTAAAAAATACATTGTTCAAGAAGCGCATGTCAAAATGCAGCAAGTGCAATACTAATCTTACATTAGAGTGGTTAGATCTTCTGAACTGAAAACTAAAAATTTACAGTATATATTTGTTATTTGAGTTGAAAATTATTGTTAAAGTATGTGCATGAATGTTTGTTGAGGAATTTGACTTTGTTGATATTTCTGAGTGGTCCACCATTGAATTTATTGAAGTACACTGTATCTGACATATGACGTCTTGCTAGTAAACTCAAATACCTGAGGCTGGCTTGACTGATGACAAACAGCAGGTACATATAACATGTAATGTCATACTATTCTCTCCAAACAACTTTCTTTGAAGAGAATATTATGTAACAAGATATTTATTGAAGTATGTTTTTAATTTATATTGCATTAAAGTTATACATTTCAATATATATTAAATGCATCAATAGTATATTTGAATATCTAAATTTTCAAATATATATGGGGGAGGGCATGGAGAGAGTTTATATTTTGTTTTTCTTCTTTTTGTCTTTATCATTCTCCACACAAAAAACTACATCATCCATTGATAAATTTTAAGATTGTGATGTAGTGTACTAGTAAATCATTACTGACATGAATTTTAGAATTATATGCTATACATGATATGATTTTTTTTTAATGAAAGTGGTGAAAGTGAATTGAGGTACATTTATAGACAATAATTTCTTTTCACCCCATTTTAGCTTCATTTTACATTAATATACTTTTTATATTTGCTATATTGTGAATTTCGGCTGACAAGAATTTCCTTTTAGAATGGTTAGCATGTTATGTCAATGAAATGAGATGATAAACACTTTTCTTTTCATTCACACTTCATTCATTTACCTTTTAATTTTTAATTAATTTATCCTGCCAAATGTATTTGTATTATTATTATGAGTAGAAGTAGTAGTAGTAGTAGTATGTTGTTGTTTTCTTGGCTGCTGGCTTCTTGGGTGCCTTCTTTGGAGTTTTCCCCACATACGCCCGCGTGCCTCTTTCTCTCTCATCCTTCTTTTTTTTTTTTTTTTCGTATATGATTCATAAAAGATGCAGCGAAACGTGTATGTCAAGCAATTATTCTTTGGATACACATATACAGTACGTCAATGTGTGAATGGGTTTTTCATCATACTTCATGTGTGTTATAATAATACAATGTATATAAGAAAAATGGTTTGATTAAGGGAATGATAAGAATATGAATTTTATCTCTAAATTCACCTTAAATCTTCTTGTTATAAATATTCTTTGAAGCGTATTAATTCTTATTCTCTTTTTCCTTTTCCCCTCTTCTCTTTTTCTCTCTTATGGGTCGATGGATATGGTTAATGATATCGTTCAAATGTATTAATATGTTGTACATGTGTATATTAAAATGAAGATTTTTCATTCTATAACTTATTTCTAGTAATAGATTTGATTTCATTCCGATCAAGATGTGTCCTGAGTTTTCTTTTTTATGTGAAAGTTAACAGTGGTAAGATATCTCCTGTTTTGAATCTCATAGGTTTAAGGTGTATATTGCAATGTATTATGAAGTTCACCCTGATGCCAAGTCTTTTCTATGAAAGCAGATAACAATTTTTTGAGAGATCAATGAGTCTGGGATGAGAATGTTATGAACTTGTGTTTATCAAGAAGGCTTGACAACTCAAATCAGTTAAAAACAGGAAAGATGAGAGTTTAAATGATAAAAGTGAGAAGGAATATGGGAGTATTGGAAAGCGAGTGGAGTGTTGAATTCTTAATTGATTTGAATTCACCTAAAAAGTCGAGCCCCTTAATTATACATAAGCAGTGCGTGTACACTTGAACTTAAGTTTATTAGGAGTATGAACAAATAAAAGATTATGAATTTGAACCAATCATAACTCTAATTTGGGTGGAGATTTCTTCCTAGCTTCTATGTTTGCATTATCTGTTGCAACCATGGATTGCAAAGTTTTGGGGAAATGGAGCATGAGATGAAATGAAGATGTGATACAAAGTGAATGAGTCGAAAAGATGATGAGGATTCGAGTGAATTATAGACCCCCCCCCCTTCCCCCCTCCCTCAACATCAACAAAAAAACAGTATATTTCGTTCTGGGATATGTTCCTGAATAAAACCATAGCGTACCCTGTTTATTCAACATACAAGTTGCACATTGAGGCTACCATAGATTTAAAGCACCAAACTGAACATACCAGATATGTTCATTGAAAGATGATGAAATCAGTTGAAAACTACAAGAGAATGAAAATTTAATGGGTATTAATATCAATGACTGCAAAATACAATATATAAAGATTCTTTATTCGGTGGGTATTACAGGTGATTCAATAAATAGCAGCACCACACCACACCACACTCGACCATCCATTCCAAATTTGTCTCTTACTTTAATTTCATTTCGGCTACACGTGCAGTGTGTGTATACAGTGCAGTGTATAAAAGAAATTGACCAGCGTATGAGAATTAGGTGAGTTGTAGTTTTATTCAGAATGTTTCATTTGAATTAATTCATATAACATTATTTTAGTTTATAGAATACTTAGGCACACTTTGCTATTGTGAATCTTCTTAACAAATACCATGTATAGACTACCTAGAATTGGTAAAATGTGACAGTTTCGAGAGGCTCGATCGGGTGCGGCAAAATCGAGGAACACAATGGTGGGCGCGGCGCGTCGTCTGGCTCACACTGCACTCACAGGGTCTTTATTAATTTAAACCAATAATGACAATATTATTGAATTATGTTACTCTACATCGACCTAGGTCTAATTTAACATTGATTATCACGTGCCATGAATATTAACACCTTTGGGCTCCAGTGCACTTTCGAACCGGGCGCCTAGAGCGTCTAGACATCTAGATAGAATGCTGAACTGTTGTTTAATGCAAAGGAAAAGTGGAAAACCTAAAATTCATCGCGATATTTGCCAACTTTCCCTGTAGATCTAGGCCGTGCACAGATCAGTAGCGGCGCTGGTCCAAGAATGAGGATCATCCGCATATACAAGGACATCCTCGTAAACGCTGACAAATTGCATCCTCAAAAATAAGGATCGTCCGTCTTCCCGAGGATTTAGATCTAGATCTATTGCTCATAACGTGAAAGTCTCTAATGCATTTAGAAAATCTTCGCAGAATCCTTTCTTTTTTTTGCATCGCCAGCCTACGGATCAGAAATATGAAACGTCTGCAAAAATGCAGACAATATTTATTTTTGCTTATGATAGAGGACAATCCTCGTTTATGCGGACGATCCTCGTTTATGTGGACGATTCTTATTCTCGGACCAGCGCCCCTACTGCAGATGGCAACCCTTGTCACCTTATGATTGAATTCAGTCTCTGTATAGAGGAGGTCAGTGCATGGAGCCAGACATAGTCTCGGCATGAAAAAGGGAAAAAATGTGTCGATATCAGAAACTGAAGCTTGCGGTCTTAATATATCAATTAGCAGTCAAATTTAAATCTAAAAGCAAATTGCCAAATGTAATCTTGTTGTGGACATTTAATCAAAATACAGTTGTACATGTACAGATTTTTTTCCCTCCAACTTATGCCACTAAACTGAATAAGGAAAAAGAAAATAAGATGCTTATGGCTATGTACTTACCTGTTCATAAAATGATTAAGTTGTTTCTCTTGTGCTTTTGTTTTATTTTCAGGTGAAAACCTAATATACTGTAGCCATGGTACAGCCGGTTCCTGACCACATGAACTTTCCTCAAGAGGAGGAAAAGATCCTTCAACTTTGGAAAGAATTGGATGCTTTTCAGTCCTGCCTCAAACAATCCAAAGGAAAACCAAGGTGTGTCTAATTTTACTCCTCTTTTTCATTTATGATTTACGATGTGATTGAAAGAATTAAATTCTTGCAAACTACAGAGATGTTTTTTTTAATCTCTTTAAAGTTCTAATAATCCGCTTATTCCCATGTAAAGCCTGTTTGAAATTGACCATATCATTTCATGCAGAGGGAAAATTGGGTCTCTTTAAATTTCAATCCAAATCAAAAATTTAAAAGAAAGTTTAATCTACATGTAGATGTAGACCTTAGATCATATTTCATTGTTATCAATATTGTTCATTGTGTTAATATTCTGATATTGAACTCTATTGAAATTGGTAATTCGTTTTATTTTTTTAAAGTGATTTCTCCAAACTAAATTAAATAGCATGATCACAAAAATTGCTTTGTGAAGTTGAGAAAATGTCCTTATATTTGAGGATAATATAGATGCTTCCAAAAAGATGACTCGCCATAATATAATAAATTGTGAGTCACATTGATATATTCTAATTGAAATGCAACTGACCATTAAAGTATGATTTTTAATTTTTTTTTTACCAAGGTATTCATTCTATGATGGTCCGCCCTTTGCCACCGGTCTACCCCACTACGGTCACATCTTGGCTGGAACTATCAAGGATGTTGTGACTCGTTACGCCCATCAGAGTGGTTTCCATGTTGACAGAAGATTTGGATGGGATTGCCACGGACTTCCCATTGTAAGAATAGAATGTGTTATGCTCACTCTACAAATAGGCTAAGATATTGTCATATCCTGTCTATGAATACCAGTAAACTAAAGAATCTTAATGAGTAAACATGACCAGGTGCATCGTTATCAAGCACCATGTGGTGTTTTGGACAAATACGCAAGATTAGTTTTGGCTTATCAACTCTATAAAGGGAAATTCTACTATGAAATCAAGTTGGCTCAAAAAGGCCTGAAATGTAGAGAAACCTATCAGAGGGAGAAAAGTCCAATAAAGGATAAGAAAGTCATAAATGCTTGTATAATGCATGTAGAGGTTAAAAATGTCATGACATTCTATGATATTTCTATTACTTGATTGGCTTGGGATTCAGTAACCTGCCTTCATTTCAAATGAAATAAATTGCATTTCTAGACATCGTATCTATCTCTGCTTTTCATTAAAACATGCTACCATTAGCCTACTACTGTTAGCTTTCAAAGTATGTCACTTTCTTTTGCTTTTTATATGAAGTATGGAATTCTTCTTGATGCTTCTAACTGTACATGACTATTGTGTTTTGTTTTTGTAATAGGAGTATGAAATCGACAAGAAGCTTGGCATCACCGGACCCGAAGATGTGGCAAAGATGGGAATTGAAGCCTACAACAACGAGTGTAGAAAAATTGTTTCTCGCTATGCTGGTGAATGGGAGGTAAGCTGAAATCTGACAGTGATCAGTCTCTGTGAGTCTGTGTTGAAATGATAGGAAATGCAAGTTAGAATCAATGGTTGATTGAATATGACTTTGTGTAAGTTTTGGATGACAAGTTCATTTTCATTTCCCCTTTTTCATCCATTGTGAAGTATATTTCTATTTCTATCTTTATTTTTAACATGTAGAGTTATTCCTTATTTCGTTCTAAGATCCAGTCACCTGCCAACATAAACAGGAAGAAATGTTATATCTATATTTCCTTCACAAGAAACCATTTCAGTGACTCATGACTAGAGTTCATGTAGGTGTAGTTGTGGTAGAGACCCTTTTTACCGACAGCTAATTTCCAGGCCCTATGTACTCCAAAGATTTCCTAAATATTAATTTTTCATATACTTACATTTTTACACAAGTTTGTTCTTCATGCCTGCCCCCTATTGATTTCACCACCTCTGATAAAAGCTTTTCATATGCCTTTTAGCAAATCATCACCCGTCTTGGGCGTTGGATAGACTTCAAGAAAGACTACAAGACCCTGTACCCATGGTACATGGAAAGCGTGTGGTGGGTTTTCAAACAGCTGTTTGACAAGGGAATGGTCTACCGAGGCTTCAAGGTATGTGTTATTTACTGAGGTATATTCCTATTATCCTGGAGAATTTTAAACCAGTTTATACTGTAGCATAAAGCCCTAACTGAATGATATACTAGGCCTGCTTAGATTGTATAAGGGATATTTACCTTTTTGGTAAGCAGATTGAATTTCGCATGTAAAAGAATCCAGTGTGAGTTGATTACTCTGTTGGTGCTGCTGTTTACATCCACGTGGCTAATGCCATCTCATTTATACCATGCTAGGAGAGTCTTACAAGGAATAACAAATTCATTTCAATTTATCTACCGGTACTCTTTCTTGTTCTCAGACGTGTTGAAAACTTAACTCTCCTTTATTTCTTGATGCAAATTATCTACCATTCTTGTAGGCTTACTACGGATAAGAAATTCCTCCTCTTGATCTTCTTAAGAATGCAGTATGCTTTTTTCATTCTCTTGATACAAACAGGTGATGCCCTATTCCACTGCGTGCAATACCCCTCTCTCTAACTTTGAGAGTGGGCAGAACTACAAGGATGTTGTAGATCCTGCAGGTGAGTTAAGGAGACAAATGCATGAAAACTGGCAGGGAAAAGTCATGAACTCATCATGCTGAAGCCAAAATGAAGAGAAATGCATGCAAACTTGCAAAGGCTACCTTTTTTTGGCAAGGAAAATCTTGCCAAATTGCCATTTTCTATAAAAGTATATTTATGCACAAGGACTAGTAGAGAGTGCTCCTCAGTGACCAATGATCTGTAGACAGGTCTGTGAGGACATATGCAGATGATAGGACTGTGTGATAATACTTTGATCAATGTAGCTACGGAATGGGCCTCAATCTTTTGTGGGGATATTATGAAATTTGTCTCCCACAAAGTTTAACCATGAGAAATGGATCATCACAACTCCCCAGCGGTCTGAAATAATAGTATATTTCGACATAATCCATCATGTCTACTCCGTTAGTAAGTTGGAAAGTTGTCCTTCTTTGCATTGGTTTGCCACTTTGCTTACTCGCTGATTCCCATCCTATCTGTCTTTCAACCAGTGATTGTGAGTTTCCCCTTGGATGACGAGGCTGGAGTCAGCATGATTGCCTGGACCACCACTCCCTGGACCCTGCCCAGTAACCTGGCCCTCTGCGTCAACGCTGCCATGGACTACGTCAAGATCAAGCACAAGAAGGACGGCAAGGTCTACATCATGATGGAGGCTAGACTTGGTGCCTTGTTCAAGAAGGAGAAGGAATATGAAATCATGGCCAAGTAAGGAAAAGAATTGCGAGATTTTATGGTATTGCTGGATGTATTATTGTTGTTATGCTGGAATTCACTTTGTGCTAAACGTTGATCGCTGTTTGAAAACTTTTGCTGTGGCATTTGTTTGAGAGAGAAATGACCATGTTTCTGAGATTAATTAAATCATGTATGATATAAGCATGCAAGTTTATATGCTGCTATCTGACAAAGTACCATACTTAAATCACTTATCATTAAGACAATACAAATTGTGCTCATTCTGCAGCACTTTACAGAGAATTTACTTTGTTTTTGAGATCAATAGATATAAGCATGCCAGTTTGTGTGCAGTTATTTGACATAATATCACACTTAAATCACCTATAATTGAGACAATAAAAAATGTGCTTATTGTGTAGCTCTCCACCGAGAAAACTAGTCTGTGTGCCACCTTTTCAATTTCAAGATGTGTAGACCTTATGAAAATTGTAATCATAATTATTTTCATTAAAACAACATTGTATCCTGATTACAATACTAGGACTCTAATATCTTGAAGAAAAATATCCTGATCCTTATCAAGCTGCATACTTAAATATGAGAGAAATTCTTTTTGTTCAGTAAAGGCTTGTTCAGATATGGGGTGGTAAACCACTGCAAAAAGGCAGCCACGTTTGTTTAAATGTGTAAATGAATGGCAACTGCACACAGCATAGGATTTGCCCATATTCACTGAACTCTGTTTTATATAAGGTACAGAAAGGTGAAGCGTATTACACTTCTTGTCATCATTGAACTAATTCCATGGTTTTGCTGCACCATCTGAACGAGCCTTAAATGAGTTCTTTTTTAACAGATGACTGTCATCACCACCAACCCATTGACATTTATTTTCTACATTTAACAGATTCAAAGGAGACACTCTCAAGGGTAGGAAGTATCAACCACTCTTTCCATACTTTGCTCAGGTAAGAATTAAGTGATGCTATATCCCCTAAAGCTCTGACTTTTATAGTCAAGTAACAGATGTAACGATTTAGTTATTTAATGGTGTGGGATTTTAAGCTCTTACAGATAGTAGGAAATTGGTAAGGGTTGTGATCTAAAGACATAATAAATATTATGTGATCTGAATAAATAAAGAGAAAGAAGTATTTTTGTCATCCCTTTTTGACATCTCCGATATAAGGAAGGATAAGAATTGTAAATCTGTATGCCATTTCAGGAAGAAGAAAAAAATAACAAATTTTTACAGTGGTTTAAAATTGATGTTCCCTGTAATTCATAAGATCAAACAATCACGTAAGAGTTTGTTTCAAAATATGTATGTAAAGAGTAATAATATTCAGTCAAACTTTAAAACAAATTGTAATTTGAAATTGTTTTGCTCCATTCTAGTTGAAGAAAACTGGTGCATTCAAGATTTGTACGGATGGCTATGTGACGAATGACAGTGGTACAGGAGTGGTCCACCAAGCAGCATTCTTTGGACAGGTGAGCATATAGGAGCTTCCTTGGCAAGACCTTGATTCATAAACTTGCTGATTTTTGTGTGTTTCCTAACTCAGAAATAAGAGGAGAACTGGGATTCAGGCCTTTGTTGAATACATTTAAGCTTTAATATGTCACATTCTCAAGAAACATAAATCAGGAGGAATCAGTTTTTCACATACATAAATGACAAAACTTTGCAAGGGTATTAATAATTTAGTTGTTAAATGTATAGGGTTAAGAAGAGCTCTGTACATTTATTTGCTTGATGCATTAGCCAAAGATTTCATTCTGTACATAATAAGAGCCTGAGAGAATGCTGGATTTGAATAGAAATGGATTTGTCTTCCTCATTGTCCTAGATATTTTATATCACTTGCTATTTCAATTTGGGAATTACTCATGAGAGTCTTCACTCGTTTGAAAATCTCAAGATTACACAAGATGTGAAGGCCTTGCAAGAAGTACTTGCTGAATGACTTTGTGGTTTTGATAATCAGACATCCAGGACATGGCAATGATTTGTTGGGAATTATGCTCTTGGAGGGTCATGTAGATTGATGAGATATGAAGCAGTGGAAGTTTATTCTGATCAGGTTCAGTGCATGCTAGCAATAATTTGAAGTTTGAAGTTTATTATTTACAACAACAAATGGTATGTACATCATAAAACAAAGTATGCAAGGCAAACAATAAAATACAAACTGTACATAATGTACAAAACAATGAATTACTGCAAAAGCTTAATTAATGCTTACATAAAACACATTTATTCAAAAATTCAAGTTGTTGCTAAAGAAAACCAAAAGTTGGCACAAGTGCTGGTTGAGATTGGTTTTCTCTGTTCACTATATGTCAATAGTGTATCTCTTCATTACTATAGCGTTATACTAGTTCTTACGATTATATTGTATACATCCAAAATACAAAACATTACTAACATTACTAGTTTGAAAGTCAAATAACATTTTCTATTCAAGATGATTGCAGGATGTGCTTGAAGCATGATATCATTTGAATGATGATTGTCTCATTCATTACTGGGATCCATATCAGTCTTGCTAATCAATGTAACTTTGAAAGTTGAATGACACCTATCTCTGTTTCTTTAATGTTCTTGTAGGATGATTACCGGGTGTGTCTGGAACAGGGCATCATCTCCAAGGAGGAGGTCGTCTGCCCTGTGGATGCCAGTGGTCGATTCACTAGTGAGGTCACAGACTTTGCTGGAGAGTATGTGAAGGTCAGTTTGAATGGTCAGAGGCCTCAGGCCGTGTAGAATGAGGATAGTATTCCACAGTTATAGAAGTAAAGGGGTGTGATTTTGTCAAATTTTGCATAGTTAATTACCCAGTGTCCGGTGATTGAATGTTCTTTGCTTTTGTGGACCATGTTATAAGGGCCTCCCTTTGTCTTATGTATACATTCAATATATATTTTACACTAAAAACATGTAGCTATATCTAATCCTAATTAATTTCAGTACAAAGAGTTCAGTTCATCTTGTGTTAAGTTTGTTGGCTTCAACCGGTAGATGCTACCAAGTACCTAGACAGATACCCAGAACACAACATGTTTGTAGTGTTTCGGTTGTGTGATGAGACTGTTTTGTCATTGTATATTAGCATTTATTTTCTTCATCTTCAGTTCCCGTTATAATCTCCTAACCAAAAATTATACCGTGTTCCCTTTGAAGGACGCTGACAAGAACATCATCAAGAAGCTGAAGGAGCTCGGTCGCCTGGTGGACAGCAGCAACATCAAGCATAGCTACCCATTCTGCTGGCGTTCAGACACTCCTCTGATCTACAAGGCTGTACCCAGCTGGTTTATCAGGGTTGAAACCATGTCGGAGAGACTACTAGCCAACAACGAGACCACATACTGGTAAGACAATGAGACATCATAGTAGACAGCCATCGGGCGATGGAAGAACTTAATTTAATTTAACTTAATTTAATTAAGGAACTGTACATTAATCTTGATCTAAGGAGACACGAACGAGCGTAGTAGTCCTTGAACTATTATGATCCGATGGAACCTGCATTGGTGGCCACCTCTCTATAAAGGCCATATGTTATAGTGGCCATCTTTATTGTTTTCCTTGAGAAAGACGCGTGTTATAGAACCTGACTAGAAAGGCCACCTGTCTGCTGTAAACACCCTTTCTGTTTTCCTTGGGTGGTGTTTGTATGTTTTTTTATAATACATTTGATATTTGAACTGCTAAATTGTCCTTGTTGTTATTGTTTTGTTGTGCTTTGTTTTTTCAACTCATTACCTATTTGCTTGCATGTTATTCGAACTTGAAGGACAAAGTTGGTTCATTACTATTTCTCAAAGTTGATGTCTAATGCTTCATTGCTATTATGATATACTGTGGTAGGATTACGTTTACATTTTATGTTTCCAAGTAATTTGACATAAATACATGTGAGTACATGTACATTCTTTTAATTTATACATGAATTATAAAATATCTAGAGCATTTAATCTTCACATTAACGGAATCTATTTCAATCAACTACCATTGCATCTACTCAGGGTACCAGGGTTTGTGAAGGAGAAGCGTTTTGCCAACTGGTTGCGGGACGCACACGACTGGGCCATCTCTAGGAACCGATACTTCGGCACTCCCATCCCTCTGTGGGTGAGCGAGGACCTCGAGGAGATTGTTTGCGTTGGTTCCATCCAGGAGCTCAATGAACTGACGGGGGTAGATATCACTGATCTTCACAGGGAGAGGTAAGAATTTTTATTCTTATAATCACACTTGAATATTAAAAATTGCTTCTGTTAGTTTTCTAAATCGCTCTATGGCGGAGGCATCAAAGATTCATCTAGTTCTTGAGAACTCTAGTCCTAAAAGTTCTTCATAAAGAAACAGTTTAACATCCAGTCTTCTGCAGTTGGATCATACATCAATCTTCATCAATCAAAAAATGTTTATGTCAATCTTTTCGTAAGTTTAAGCAAAGAAATATTGAAATTTACATGGGAATGCTGATCCTCAAACTTGATTTGTGACACTTCTATGGAAGATGATAAAATTATAATGCTTTCTACCAGAACAAAGATTGTTTGAAAGGTTAAATATTGAGACAATATATAATATTGAAATTCAAAATTGAATGCTAATCCTCAAAGTTGATTTTATGACACTGACATAGAAGACATTGTACATTTTGATTCTTGTTCCCCTGTGCTTTACAGTGTTGATAAGCTGACCATCCCATCCAAGCGTCCTGGTAAGCCACCCCTACGTCGTGTCTCAGAGGTCTTTGATTGCTGGTTTGAAAGTGGCAGGTATGTATGTGGTCAGTGGTGTAGCATCAGTCTAAACATTTAGGGGGTACTTTCATCATTGGGGAGGGAGGGGGTATCAGTGGTGGATGATGACTGCCATATGATTGTTGCATTTCATTGACAGATGTAAAGCCTTGGTCACAAATGCCATTTCGAACTGCTACGAACGCAGTTCAAACAATTTTCAGACAATGGAAATTCAGAAAGACAATGGAAAAACGGAGATTTGTACGAAATTATCGTTCGTACGAACCATTGTGACCATAGCATAAGCTGTCCTAAAATAATAAAAAAATGAATGATATTACATTTCACTATGTTGTTTGATTATAAATGTAAATGAATATTCATACTTTTACAGCCATTGGTTTATGGTTTGAAAGGCTGTTCAATTGAATGGGATGTCCTCATATATAGAACAAGTATATCTCTGAAATGAGAAGAAGAATTTAAAAAAAACTCTTGAACAGCTTTTGAGGAAATTGTCAATTACCTACTCATAATACAGCATGATTTTCAGGGTGTTCAGTTGTTACGTATTAATGGTTTAGTAATGTTATTACTTGTCTTGTGGATATACATAAGTATCTGTGTTAATGAGAATGATTCATACCTCTTGACTAATGCATACCTTATTTTACTGTCATTTCAGTATGCCCTATGCCCAATTGCACTACCCGTTTGAGAACAAGAAGGAGTTTGAAGACAGCTTCCCTGCCAACTTCATTGCTGAGGGTATCGACCAGACAAGAGGATGGTAATTTAACTATTTACTTTCAAATTATAGATATAGGAATATTGTAAAGTTCATCTTAGTAACTTTATACTGTGCATACATATGCAATGCAGGAAACAATGATTTATCAATCAACACAGAGGTCTGATATCTATACATGTTTTTTTAATGTTTTTCCTGACATCAAACGCTAATGAAAACTTTGAAAAACCTTTTGGAGAAAGGTGGATAGGATATTATTTTTTTTTTTATTTATCCATACATTGACACTCCCATATTTCCATACCATAACTTATGTTCATGTGATACATTTACGTTTTTGTTTGTTGATGTACTGTCTGAAAGATAAACTTGAGTTCTGGTAAATATAGAAAATGAATTCTCACAGAATCCAACGAAACTTACACTGAATGTTCAAGATTACAAATAAATGACATGTGCCCAAAAAATTGGTAGAAAATGTATAGTGGCTGAGTAATGAGCATAGAAAGATAAGGAAATCAGGGTAAGTAGGCCCAACGCCATTTGCTTAATACAGAAGATGATGCCCAGTATGTTTTTGTGTGTTTGTTTTTATTTCACAACCGATCTACTGCATGATAAACAAGCCAGGATAAATCATAGCAATTTTCTCTCAAAATAGTTTTCCCATACCAGAGCTCAAGATTAGCTTTAACCTTTTAATTTGTAATATGGGTGTATTTTTCTATCTCTTTCTGGGCATTACAACCTATCCAAACAAAAAAAACTCATCAAGGCTATTCTACTTTGTCCTTGCTAGGTTCTACACCTTGATCGTGATCTCTGTGGCCCTCTTTGACAAGCCTGCCTTCAAGAACCTGATTGCCAACGGGTTGATCCTGGCATCGGACGGACAGAAAATGAGCAAGCGTAAGAAGAACTACCCTGACCCCATGAATGTTGTCACACAGTATGGTGCAGATGCCCTCAGGTAGGTTCTATGATGCATGCACCACTGAAGACTAGTCAAGTTCCTAACCTCAACACTGGACCATGAACTTTGCTTACCCCCAACCCTAACCTTAAACCTAAATCTACACCCAACATAAACCCTCGAAAGAATGCTGAAATGTTTTTGATGAAGTAATGCCTGGGTAACCTTTGCGTAGTATCAAAATCATGCTCGAATAATTAGACGTAAATCTACAACCAACAGAATACTGACAATTGCAAGATGAAATCCTATTATTTTAATGAAGTAATACTTGGGTCACCTTTCAGTAAGATCAAAATCATACTCTCAAAACGAGGGTGTTACTTGAGACATCACTTGTAGCAAATAGAGCATTAGCATCTAATCAAGATTATTATGTGGTCTACTTTTGGACCACATGTATTGTCATATGTGGTTTAAAGTCAAGCACAGAGGCACCTTACTGTCAATTCAATTGGTTCGCAAGATAAACTTATAAATCATTGTGTGAAGTTAACTCTTGTCTTTGGAGTTAACAATAATGCAACAGTATCTCCTTCCCAGATCAGGGCCCTGTTTCATAAAACTTGGTATCAATATCAAGTTAAACAAAAAGTTATAAGCTACTGTAATAGTGGCATTTGATTGGCTGATAGCAAATTTGTCATTTGTCATTAAGCAGTTGTTATTGATAACAAGTGCTTGCAGTCGAAGATCCATCTAGTTTACAATGATGCACTTCTATATTCATAACCTACCCTGACCTAATCTGGTCAATTTGTCTATGGTTTGCATCTAGATTCTGCATTTTCAATTCAGATAAGGAACATACAAATAAAGAATATGATATCTGTTGTACTTCTAGATGACAATTATACACTGAAATATTTTCGTCATAGGCTCTATCTGATCAACTCGCCTGTGGTCCGAGCTGAGAATTTACGTTTCCAGGAGACGGGAGTGAGGGATGTTCTCAAGGATATCTTTCTGCCATGGTTCAATGCCTACAGGTTCCTCATGCAGAATTTAGAGAGATTAGAAAGGGTAAGATTTTCTTATTTCAAACCTCCCTTCACAGGAAATGCAAATAATGTCAACATTTGGTATGTCAAGTGATTTCAGATTTGTGGGGAGTTTCATTATTTCTGACAAACGTTTAGGAGGATATGTCAGAAAAATCTAAATTATAAAGAATAATTGAATTGGGTGGAGTAATATTAGTATTTTCAGCTTCAAACAACCTTAAAACTAGCAAGGCCAGCTTTCATCGATTCCTGTGGAACTAATTCAAACCAAGTGCTTCTCATCTATTTCTTGAAACTAAATTTTATTCCATAATGTCTTAGTTTTATACCAACACGCCAATGAGGATAGCGAGTCCAAGTGTAAATTCATTCTTGTTTCGAACTTATTAGACATTTTTTATTTCACTAGCAGAATATGTCTGACAAATCATTATTGTACCCTGTGGGCTAAACCCCCACTAGCTTGATTGTAAAAAAAGGAGTTATGGTTATACCTTCTTTCATGAACACCTGGCTATGAAGACCATTTGTTTGTTATATGTTCCCTTGGTAAGTGTTTTTTTCTCATTGAAACTTGTATTCAAGGACCCTGTACATTTGAACCACTTCCTCGAGCAGCCTCTATATACAATTTTTCAGCAATTCTATTCTGTGTCTGTAGTATGTTGATTGTAATGTGCATCCATTCTCTGTATCTTACAGGAGGAGAATGTGAAGTTCAGTCACAATGCGCAGACCTTCAAGCCAACAGATAACATCATGGATAGGTGGATCCTATCCTTCACACAGTCTCTCACAAAGTTCTTCCACCAAGAAATGGCTGGTGAGTTCTCTGGGCCTGGTCTCACCTAGGTCCTGGTCTAACTCTTTAGAATGGTCCATCTCAAATTAACCCTGTTGTTTAATTCTAGTCAAAGGATGTTTGTATGCTTGTGTATTTATCTATTTTGTTTTTGATGCTGTTATTTGTTTTATTCTTACCAAAAAGGGCCTTATGGCCTCAAATTGGTGATATGTGCCACCCTGTATAAATATCAGAAATAAATAAATAAATAATAATTAAATAAATAAATATCATTTTTGAGCAATTATGTTCGAGTGATGTATGTCACTTTTCTTTCTTCTTTCGATTAGGAAATTATTTCTAGGTTATTTAACAATTGTCTTCAGAATAGATATCTTTTGCTGGTCGCTTAGGCCAGTAGAAAACAAGTATTGTGCATTTATTGTAATTTTACCTTCAAATATTATCTTTCCATGAGGACTTTCATGGGTACCCAACATTTGCTCTGGTGACATTATCTCTGTGCTTCCTTGCATCAGAGTTACCCAATAGGGTTAGGGGGTTGTGTAGTTTTTGGTCCAGGAGTTTGGTTAGTGTAGAAAATTGAGGGCAGCGCAATTGACCCCAGAGCATGTGTCAAGAACTTTTATAGGAGATACTTCTCTTGAAGATTATCATTTGTGTAAGGTGTACAATTGCTCATCATGTCCTGAACATTCCTCCCCTTTCTTGATGACAGCGTACCGTCTGTATACGGTGGTGGTGAGACTGGTCAAGTTTGTGGACATGCTGACCAACTGGTATGTCCGGTCAAACAGGAAGCGACTGAAGGTATTTATCAATTCATTCTGTTTCTCTCCATGCAGCTGTAAATATTTGATATGAAAATGAGAAACAATTTTTTTTTTTAATCCTATAATGATTACCCTTGTTTTATTCCCGATATCCTGAAGAGTCTGTGTAAAAAAAAACCTAATTGAAATACGAACAAAAATATTGTCATTCCGGGGGAAAAGACGGGTATGTTATTTTTTATATTGGAAAAACAAGCGTGTAATATAAATACAAATTCATATCATTTTACATGCACTTTGGTCTTTTTTGTTTTGTTTTTGTGAAATATGATATTCAAGGCTTCTCAGTTTCTTTGCTAAAGTCAGTTCTTTTCTCTATACTGTTGGTTTGTTTTTGCATCAGTATGTATCCTTATAGGGAAGACTATAATTTGATGTTTGTTGCGTGTTTAGTTCAATCTGCAGTTACGCACATTCACAGACATGGACACTTTGAAGACAGAGGGCCCTCTAACCTTACAAAAATGTTTTTGTTTTAGGGATATTATTGATCTCCCTTATGCTCAGTGAGGGAACCAACTTAAAGATAAACTTGAGTTCTGGAAAGAAAAAAGAAACAAATTCTCACAGAATCAAACGAGACTTACACTGAATGTTCAAGATTACAAATAAATGTCATTTGCCAAACAATTTTGGTAGAAAATGTATACTGGCTGAATAATGAGCATAGAAAGATAAGGAAATCAAGGTAAGTAGGCCCAACACCATTTGTGTAGTCCCATGTACATCTTTCTGTATACAGTGCTTGTTACTTTACCAAGACTGGGCCAAATTTATTTTAATTTTGATGACTCCAGAACCTTACTTAAATGCTACATGATCAACTTTTCCTTATTGCTTCCACACGTTTTTTTTTGCAATGCAATCGCATGACCAGAACTCAACTTTATCTTTAAGTCCACATTCGCTTCTTTCTGCCATTCTAGGGAGAAGGAGGCAGCAAGGACTGTGAGGGCGCTCTCCATGCTCTCTTCAGTGTGCTGTTCAGCATGGTGCGTGTCATGTCACCCTTCACACCCTTCCTCACCGAGCACATGTACCAGAACCTGAGGCACCTGGTAGAGACGGACGTGGCTTCTACACAGGACACCAGGAGTGTACATTACCTGATGCAGCCCAAACCAAGGTAAGGTTGTCATGGTAATGATAATGAGGAGAAGGAATAAGGGATGAGGGAGAGGTGTTAGGGATAATTTGAAATAAAAATGATATTGATATCTCCTGTTCTGTGAGTAGCTTAAAAATGTGATGAACTATGTGTTTAGACTAAGAACTGTGATATTTTTGCTATGGCTTACCAATTTTAGGTTGATAATTTGTCTCTGTGAATTCTAAACCTGATTTATGCACAATGATAGTGATGCCACACTTGTATTTGGTAATTTCCTATGGCAATCAGTGAATTAGTCATGCCCGTACACATTAGGCATTTGAAACATGCTTGTCTGTGTTGCCTTTCCATATCCTTGAATCCCCCTCTCTCTCTCTGCTACTCATAATATACAAATATACACTGCCTTGAGAGGTTCTGGTTAAAACTATGCGCAAGAGGTGACTCCAATAGTACTATTTCCTGAGGGGCACCCGAAGCAAATGGTACTTTTGGAGTCACCGAGGCCCATAGTTTAACCAGTACCTCGAATAGAAGGCATGGTATATTTGTTTTACATCCTGCATAAAAAAATTATTTAAAAAAAAAAAAAAAAGATTAAAATATTTTGTTTTCATTAAAAATTAAGATTTGAAAGAAAAATTGATTCAATTCAAAAAAAAATTCACATTTTTTTTTTCAACTCCCAAATAGTAAACCAAAATAGTACTCTCATATAGTACTTTCTAAAAATAGGTCAAATATTTTTGGTCATGTGACGAGCTCTCAACCAATCAAAAGCCAACAAATTTTTGATGCAGGATATAATATCATTTATGCCTGCCTATAAACGCCAAATGTTCCAAGAGAATACTGCAGTTGCCAATTTGATATTGCTCCTTGACTCTTGAACAGGGAGGATCTGATCGATAGCAAGATTGAAACGGCCGTGTCCAACATGCAGACGGTGATTGAGCTTGCGAGGGTGATCCGAGACAGGGCCACCATACCCACCAAGTATCCCCTGAAGGAGGTGGTCGTCATCAACACCGATCAGGGGTGCCTGGATGATATCAGGTCCCTGGAGAAGTATGTCATTGAGGTAAGAGTTCTGGGGGGTGTTTCACAAAGAGTAAGATCGACTTTAAGTTGGACTTAACCATGGCAGGCCATTCATGCCACTGTTTGCTCTCACTATTGGTTTCTCAATAGAGATATTTAGATAATACTTTGTACTTCAACAATGAAATGTCAGTAAATGGTGAGAGCAAACAATGGCATGAATGGCCATATTCTAAAGGCAATAATATTAGGACAATTGCTGAGTTAATCCTGTGAAGGTCTTTATGATCATATTGTCAGTTAATACTAAAATTGGGTATAATGTTGTTATCTGTGTTGTCATGACGATGGCAATGTTAGTCAATAATGATGATATGATGCTTTTATATTTCACCATCCTGTAAGCTATTCAAAGGCACATGACATTACTTTTCTTTTACCTCGTTGTCCTGACAATACACTGGTACATTGAAGTGTCGTGCTTTGTCCTTCGGGTGGCCCTTTACATCACCTAGGTCAAGAGTGGCAAAAATAGATTGATGTAGTACCAGAAAACATCTGTGATGTTGCAGGGATTGAACTTTATCCACCAGACCTCAACACCTCTAGTTTCATTTACAGTTAAGAACTAAGTGTGAATACAAATTCAGAACTGTAGGTCCATTTTACTCACTATCAATTTTGAATCTTCATTGCAGGAACTGAACGTGAGGAAGGTCACGACCTCACAGGACAAGGGGAAGTACCACGTCTCCCTGCATGCGGAACCAGATCACATGATCCTTGGCAAGCGCCTCAAGGGAGAATTCAAGAAGGTCTCGGACGAGATCCGGAAGCTCACTGATGCTCAGCTTCAGGGGTTCATTTCAAAGGGTGAGATAGAGGTCGTGGGTCATGTGCTAGGAAAGGATGACCTGAGGTTGAGCTACAACATGGAGGAGTCTGCATCAGGATCTTCACAGTACCAGGCTCATTCAGATGGAAAGGTCAGTTAAAGAGAAGGAGAACAAATAATAATAATCAATCGCCAAGCTACTAATGTAATTAATGGGTCACAAAGGCCTCATCGGTATTTCAACCATCAAATCATAAACTTTTGTTTAAATGATATGAAGCGTCATGGGAGAAATCTCGGAGAAGATAATTTTGGTGCAATTCTATCTTAACGAGGTTAATTTTTGTGGCGGCTTCATGTAACTTTGAAAAAAATCATGTTTTTAGGATATGTTGAGAACGACAACTCCTCTGGATCCAACAAAAATGTTAAATCCTGGAATTTGGTGACTGTGCAGCTCTGGGTTATCAAGAGGCATAGTAGGACATTGTTTGCTCTGTCGTGTATTCTGTTATAGGAGGCTACATCATGATGGAACACACTGTATATGTTGTTTTTTAAAGTCGTTCTTTATGTTTGGTTTTGATATCATTCTAGATCCTTGTACTTCTCGATGTAACGCCGGATCAATCCATGTTGGACGAGGGTGCGGCCAGAGAGGTTATCAATCGTATCCAGAAGCTCAGGAAAAAGGTAACAATGTCTCTCATACCTCCTTACATCAAAATCTTATGATCTTTCAAGTCACGTGGCCATTCTTCCACTCTGAATGAAACGTTGAGCTCCTTTGAATGTTTGATCATCATCAAAAAACTTTGATCCTTGAAATGATAATCCCTTTCTGCAGCAGCTCCTGGAAGGTTTCCCCGGATGATGTACATTTTGATGTAGCTAAATTTCTTTTTGTTCATAATATCTTAATTACTGTTCCTTGTTTGATTGTTATGATTTGTATGTTTCTTTTCTGTTGTAATAGCGCTCTGATCACTTTGTCTGTAGTAGCGCTCAATAAGAATCAATTATTATTATTATTATTATGATGTATGTCAGTGTGAGGTACCACAGTGAAGTAAATTTGTATGTACATACAATGAGTATGTACGCTAGGGAAAGAACAAGCATTGTTGGTTTTTGTGATGGAATAAGTAACATGAATGGTAGCTTTTACAGAAGCACAGTGAAGGCTAGTCCTTTAAATTGCTGTTAATTTAGTTTCAAAGGAAGAAGAGCCTCAATTGAATGACCAACATGCTCTTCGCTAGAGATCATGTCGAGGGTTCAGTGACACAAAGACTTCAACTCCATATTTTGCCAAAATGAGTATTTGATATTAAAATGTTCAGAAAATGTAGGCTTTCAAGGAAACACAAAGACGTAACTCCACCCAACAAACCACTTTTTCTCAAAATGGCCAAAATAGAGTTACGTCTTTGTGTCACTGACCCCTCGATGTGTACAAAGTGCAAATGTTAGTATGAACTACGCTCCAATTCTGATTTCTTTATTGTTCTTTGCGCTGCAGGCAAGCCTGATGCCCACAGATGCCATCACCATCTTCTACAACGTCGAACCAGCTAGCGATAGATTGACGAAGATCATCCCAGCTCATGAGGAGTACATCTTCAACACCATCAAGCAACCACTAAGACTGGCCCCATTGCCTGCTGGAACAGAGGAGACCATCAGAGAAACATTTCAGGTTAGTTGAGAATCGGTTTCATGACAAGTCCACAAGGTGATCACCTGTTGTGGCAATTTTGATTTCTGTAGTCCGCACATCTCCAGATGTTAGGTTGCGAGAAAATGCATCTTTGATATTCACCACACCATTTTAATTTTAATTTATGATCCTTTATCCCTTCAAATTGAAATTAATTTCAATGATGTCATTATTTTGTATACCAGATATTTTTGTGGCATCAGATTTTGCACTAGAGTCCTTGTACACATTATACTATTTTAGTTATTCGTTGAGTACTCACATTATTTTTCAAATTTCTATCACCTTTACAGCTGAAAGGACCCAGCCTTGAGCTGATCATCGCAAGAGGTCATCAAGAAGCACCAGGTGCTTCCTCCAGGGGTGCTACGGCTGCTGCCTCTGCTTCAACCAACGGCCCCAACCCCTACTGCAAGTTTGTGAATGTAGAGCTGTGTGATGCCAAGCCCACCCTAGGGGCTACGTGTGGGCGGGGCACGGTGCTCCTGGAGAACCCCCCTGGTGACTACCTGCTGACCGTTGACCAGCTGACCCACCATGTGGGGGTCATCTTTGGACTACATGGGAAGAAGATCCAGCTGTACCTGTCAAAGAACAAGAGTAATGGTGAGTGAAGGATTAGGGCTTGTTATTGATTGTAATGTTAGCATTGACATGATGATATTTATATAATATAGAATGGCCTGAATGAATGGGATACAAGGGTATTTCCAATGAGCTGATGAACATATTTCACAAGTCGGCACGAGGAGTGAAATAGTAGAATCCAAAGCGAATGAAATATACCCTTGTGCCTCATAAAAGAATGCCATTCAATATTATACAAATAATGAATGGTTATGAGTTCAATAGTGCGAATATGTTCATGAGTTGAAAGATTAACATTCTATTCAACGAGGCGTCAGCCGAGTTGAATAGAATTAACGTTAATCTTTCAACGAATGAAAATATTTGCACTATTAAACGAATGAAAAACATTCATTATTTGTTTTATACAACATCGAAGAAGACCTAATAGAACGTTAATCAACAAATTATGCTTTACTCCTTATAAAGATAAATTAAAGTTCGAGTCAAGCCTTCTCGATTACATGCAGATTGCCTTCGCGTCAGATACACGCAGGGATACGCGCACATGCAGCAGAGAGGTACGCAGTCTGCATATAACCAAAAATGCAGGGCGCATATAACCAAAAATGCACGACCGTGCAATATACCATCTATTGAATATCATGTGACCAACAATCGTCCAATCAAATGACAAGGATCCACGTAGGTGTTGTATAATATTATTATTAGTCATTGAAAACACATTTTCACCATTACATCCTAATGTTTTTATATTACCTTGCACATCAAACATGCAGATAAGTAAACCAATGGCTTTAAAAAAAAGAAAGATCTTTAAAATGTATTGATGATCAAAACAAAAGATGATTTTCTTGAAATTCACATACATAGATTGTATCAAACTATTTCTGAGAAGAAAAAAAAGAGTAAAAGTATATTAAAACCGTATCATGAACAAGAGACTTGCCCCTATCTTAACCTTTCGTATTGCCTGATATTTGCAATATTTATATTCATTTGTGTCTTATATTAGCAGCTGTATGTCTAACAACTCATACTACCATTTGCTATTTGTTAAGCACACATAGATGGCAACATTTTATGCACTATTTAAGCTTGACATTATTATTATTATAAAATTCATGTCACACTTTTCATTCGATAACACTTCATTTTGTTTTTCTTTCTCTCTTTTTAACAGGTCTGAATTCCAGCAATGTCAAATCTCTTCTCTCACTGAGCGGAAGCACCCTGTATGCATACGTCAGTTGATGAGAGTAATCTAATCGTAGTACTTAGTTTCAAGTATGTACTCTGTGCATCGACTGGAACCGTTTGGGTTACATTATACCACGGAATTGCACAATCCATTACCATCTTTAACAAATATTTGTATTTCAATTAGGAAGTAGAGTAAAGGAATTTTAATGTTGTGAGGCAATTGTATGTTAATGTATCTTGTTATTGTGCTTACACACAGCTGCATAGTACAGACTGTATTAACTTGTTGGATACCGGGACTGAGATACTTTGAGCTGGAGTGCAGGGAAAGTGTGCGTTATACTATTTAAAGATTAAATCATACTCAATGGGTTAATTCTTTCTTTGTTATGCATTCAATTCTAAGACTGCCACGATAATAATATGTCCATTTATATAGCACAGCTACTATATAAATATAAACTACTCTTACTATATCCAAATATCTAAAAGCTCACCTCTTCTGCTAATAACATAATTTTTAAGTGCATTTAAACATGCATATGGAAAATGTGCTGTATAAATGCATTGTTATTATTATTAATACAATATTTAGAGGATGTTTTCCATTTACAATATAAACATTTTACATGTGACAAACGTAGAGAGAGGCAGTCCACTGATTTTTTCATCAGTCTATCAAAGCGAAGAAAGAGATAACTCATAAATAAATGTAAATGCTGATGAATTTGCTTTTAGAAATGCACCTTCGATTGCATTCATACTTAATTAGAATATACAGAGAGGCCGGCAAGAAACTAATGTACATGTAAACGACGGGTGCAACAAAGCATGAAGTGAATTAATATTTATGTGATTTTAAAAAACTGTAGTGTTCAAGTGTAATGAATAAGACTTGAGATGCCGATTTTTCTTTTCCTTTTTGCAGGCAATGTAGAAGTAGCTATTGTAGATGGTTTTTCCTTCTGTTGTTCTGCTAATTGTGATGCATTTGGTTGTGTACATTGTTGAATATGTATCTGTGACTATTATTAAGTTGTTGATAACAAAACAATTGCTGAATACCATCAAACTGTTTTAAAAAACAAGTAAAGTTTCTGCAAGTTGTTAGGCCAATCTTGTTTTGTAATGGTTAGAAATCATGTCAAAACATTACATTGTATCTAAAGATGCAGCTTTCGGTCAAGTGCAAGAGGTATGAGGCCAGACATCCTTTAATTCAAATGCATTCATTCTACCTATAGGAGAGGTACACACAATAATAAAATATAAAGAGAGAATAAGATAAACCTGTCACATAACTATACATTTATATTACCATTTAAGTTGATTTTCAGTTTTTAAAATTACATATTGTATATGTAGGTACTTAATTACTTATGTATGCGTGAGAGCCTTATGAGCATTCTTTGCATAAATTTGTATTACTTCTATTTTTCCCTTTTCTTCATATCAGGTGATGGCCAGGCTCATTTAATCTTCCTTTTTTTAAGGAATAGATTCATAGAGTAAACTTCTTTTATTTTAAAACTAGTAAATATAAGAATGAAATTTGTTGAAAGAGACACACATCAACAAAAGATGAGTAACCATTGTACAGATTATTTTGCTTCCATTTTGTTCGATGAAATGTTTCTTTATTTGAGGTTTTATGAGTTTAAGGAACAGGATTACTAAATGTTACATTTCAACAGAATATCCATTTTGCTTGAAAGAACCTTTTCTGATTGTATGCAACAACAAAAAAGAAAGCTTAGCACCTTGTGCCTTTTGAAGTATATTTGGTTGAAATTGTTTTACTTCTTTCTTTTTCCTTTTCACATAATATTCTTCAATTATAATTTTCAGGTGCATACTGTTGTCTAAACCTAATTTCTTCGGGTAAATCATACATAGTCTTCTTCTACATATATATTTCTCTGTAGAACTCTCCCCATCAATGGATGATTTATACAAAAAGATGTTCAACCTTACTTTATTTTATCTTTTTTCCTACTAGTACAGTTCTATCATTTAACAACACTTTGAAGATTAAAAACATATTGTCCACTGCATATCCCTGAATTACAATGAATTACTCAGTATTCATGCATCATGCACATTGTTGGTTGTATGTTATTTTTGTGTGATATCATGAAACAAACATTGTATCAATTAAAATGAAAGTGGGTTTAGTGGGAAAGCCCCAACAAAACTTACATCAATGCCTCTTTGATATGTATTGTTGATGCTCTAGCTTCTTCTTCCCCTTCTTCTCCTTTTCCTCCTTCTCCTCCTTCTCCTTCTCTTCCTTCTCCCTCTCCTTCTCCTTTTCATTCTCCTTCTATCTCTTTCTCTTCCTCTTCTCATTTATTCTGTATTTAGTTAATAAGACTATAACTATAGGACATAATGATATTTGGTTCTTGTATAGAGCATATCACATTATATAACGTCTCTATGCGCTTCCAAAGAGCTTTGGAAATTATTACCCTAGCTTTAGCTCCGGCAGCAGTAATTAGCGCACGATGAATGATCCTAAATTTCAGAATATCAGAATCTCCAAAATTAGATCAATCTATGATGGACAGGAACAATCTTTTTTCTAAAGAGGGTGTAGTTTATATTGCGAGTTTAGTAATGATACACATACACACACAATGTACTTTAATATAGATAATAAAGGAATCGTGAAGGGCTTAACATTAACAATGGTCAAGGACGAAGAGTTGCTTGGAAAGAAAGAGGTAGTTTGTGAAACATATGCACTTTTCAAATGAATTCCAAAGAAATCATTTTAACTTCCATGAATACTATCAACCTCGTACAGGAAAACAGATGGAATTTTAAATCTCTTGGAAGTAGGATAACTTTGATACAAGTAATAAAAGAATCATGAATTCACAAAACTTTCGGTGTATCAATACCGAGAAAAAAACATGAAGTAGAAAAGAGGAAGAATGTTATAATAAAATCTCCGTATACGATCGCAAAGGCTGTCGGAAAATCAACTCCACTACCCTATTGTAAATCCCCAATAAATCATGTTCGGATTATGTAATAGTTCGTTCATTTAAATAGATGGACAAGGATAAATAATTAGCGGTTTGATTTTTGTTGTTGCTAAAAGTCTGTACAATCCTCTTTAACTCCAAGTGGTAATAAATATCCTCTCTTCCGAAGGTGAAATCAGACCCATCTATAATGTTCTAATATATATTTACAAGGGCCACGTCGTTCAAAACTACTCTACTAGCAGGGGCGGCGATTTCTTTTCATGACCAGGGGGGACGAAATGTGAGGGACGAGGGTGCAGTGGCGTAATGAGCAAAAACGTTGAGGGGGTAGAAAAGACCGCATTACCACCACTCTCACATGTTACGCAGGCCCTGGCAACGTTTTTTTCAAAGTGGGGAGGGGGGCTAAGTATTTACGATCAGGTAGAGCAAAGCGAGCGAAGCAATGGAGCGTAAATTGGCGTGGGGTCCAGGGGCAAAGCCCTGGCGGGGGTCAAGGGGCGGAGCCCCATGAAACTCAGGGGTTTTAGGCATCTGATTGAGGTGAGATGAGCATCCATGGGGCAGATCCCCCGGGAGTTCAGGGGTTTTAGGAATTTAATTACGGTCAGAGTAGCATATTTTGATACCTTATTTGTGACTTGCACTGACATGCAGGTCACTAATTGGAGTAGGGTACAGGGGGCGGAGCCTCCAGAAGCTCAGGGGTTTTAGGCATGTAATTACGATCAGATGAGCATCCAAGGACCGCCTCAGGGCATTTAATTGGTGGGGTCCAGGAGGCAGAGCCCCCAGAAGCTCAGGGAAAAATGCCATTTCAGCAACATTTGTAAATCACTGGTATCGAATTAGAAATAAACCACGTTTGAATTTAATTTTTTGAGGGAGAACTCCCCCCCCCCCCCCCCCCATCACCATCAATACGCAAGTGCGAGGGAGCATAGTGAATGAGAAGGGTGAAGGTGACGGAAGTTACTATCCTCTCACAGGTTTTGAAGTTTTGGTTGTATAAAAAAACTACATTCCTTAGCCAGTATAGTATAAAAACAAGCAATATATACTTTTTCCACAATTCACTTTTCTCGGTATTTACTTATACATTTTGAAGGATATTATGCGAGGGAGCGTAGCTGCTGAGTGAGAAAATTTTTGCATTTTTATTTGTCTAAACACTACACTCTTGGGCCCTCCAGAGCCTAAAAGTGTGTTGCAATCTTTAGTCAGTATTTGCTATACATTTTTTTGGGCACTTTTTTCAAATTTTGAGGGGGGACGACCCCCCCCCCCCTTAAAAAAATTGAGGGGGGACGTTTCCCCCCCCCCCCCGTCCCCCGGGATCGCCGCCCCTGTTTACTAGACATCCTAGATTCAAGAGGAAGGTTGTCATATAGGGACAATGAACGGCAGATGGCATAGTGGACCAAAACAAACATCTCCCCGTAAAAAACCTAATACGTTTCTATTGCCCCTCCCCATTTTTTTTTAAAAATAACAAAATTAAGAGACACGATTCACAAACATGACCCGCCTTCATGATGAAAATCCTATATACGTCCCAGCAGCGATATATCTATCTCCTCTATCGAGAAGAAAGTGATTCTTTCGTTCCGTTCTATCCAATTCCCCTCGATCGTTTTTCTGCCCATAATAATTATTTCTCTTCTCTATTCACAAACATGAAAGCAACATGAGCATCCACACTTCGTTATTCGAAAAGCAAATGCCCATGTCTGTAAAGCAGTAGATGGTTGAAAGATTAAAGCGAAAACACCGTACGTGCCTTCCACTTTAGAAAACAAATTATTGCGCTATCTTAATTCACTTTGTACATCCGCAGCCCTTAAAACGTCATCGTGGAAAAATATAAATCGAGCAACAAGCAGGCCTTTGGTTTGCTGCCCCACGCTTTCTAAATGTACAGCCTGATTAGGCGGTAATATTGAGCTAATCTTCTCTCGCACGTTCTTCATGTTTGCCCGAATGACGTTGCTATGGTAACCGTGTGGTACCTGGAGGAAGAAAACCGATTGTGCACTCAGCTCGAAGATAACGAGGGCCTGATTATTTTTGCTTTTGTTTGATTTGCCGAATGCTGGGGTGGGATGACGCTAATGATTACAAATTAATTTGCTTCACGCGAAATTGCGCCTCCCCCTTAAAAAAAGTAAATCGAATGAGATATATACAGTCGAGCTTGCCTCCCTCCTATAATAATATTGTACATAATAATATGTCTGTATATTTTCTAAGTTGCTAGTTCTTATAGTTCCCTGCCAAAGACCCCCCCCCCCCCAACAAAAAATGTCTGTCATGATGAGCGAATTATGACTGATACAATGATAGAAGGTCTTTTTCGAATCATGACCTCATTCTTCCAATTGTAGTCGACGTCTGAAATTGACGTCAAAGTGTGTGACCAAAGCCGGATTCTGCCATGCCCTGGATTTCTCCAAGTCCACTTTAACGTATTTGCCGTTTTGAGTACCTTGTCATGTTGGCATTTTCGTCATCAACATTCTATGAATCAATATTGCCAATGTCAGTCATTCACGTACAACTATAATCTACATTCTGTTTTTAAAAAAATATGAGAAAAAAACCCACTTCCCTTAGTTTACGTACAAAACACAACACCACAGCATCATATTTGAAGCCAAAGAAAAGGGGCGGAATTTTGTTGTTTTATTTTCCAAATTCCATTAAAGTAAATGGATTGATTGATGTTTCATCACTGGTCTGCTCTATTGCAATTTCAACCGTTCTGATTTGTTAAACCCTCTCAAGTTTTTCTTTCTCTTCTAACTACGTACATGCCCTATAGGCTATAGACATCCAAAAATGTGATAGCTATATATGCCTTATTTATCTTTGCTGAATCAATCCCACCCTCTTTGTCTTTCTACAGAATACTAAATAATAAGATAAAAGACTTAAAATCTATCCCGAAGCATTTCTTGGCTGTCAAGTGACGTTGGCGCGATTATGGAACCCTGCCCAATTCATCATCTTCTTGCGCAGGTTATGACGAACTTTAGGGAGTCGTATCGCCAAGCTTGCCAAGGTTGGCAAGGATACCGCGTGGTGGGTTTAGAAGAGAAAAACTAAATTAGCTTAATAATTCATTAAAACAATATGACAACTGCCGACACTAGACTGCGCCACCGATGACGGTAGCTTATTTTCCCTAAAATGTATTGACTCACGTACGTGTGAAACACGCGTCAGACTATTACGCACACGCGACTTTGATGGTTATATTTTACTTGGAAAGAAACAAATAGATCGAAGGCTCTACAAGAAAAGAGTAAAAGGTCTGTCAATTTTGTAGAGACATGATAGCGACAGGGGTATCACTTTGGATCACACGGTTGGTATAATTTGGTGCTCCAGGCTCCGAAAAACAAGAAAAAACAAGGGGAAAAAAACAGCCACAACAACAACAACAATGATGAGCCTCATAAAAGAAAATGATATTAAAACAAAATCTCTTCTTTTCCACCTTTTTTTGCATGAAAGATGAAGTCAAATTCCTAAGAATCTGCGCTGTCATTCAGCATTATAAGAAGTGCTTTTTTATTATATCACGTTGTGTTATAATTTTACCTATTCCAAATACCGTGCCCGAGAGAGATGCGCGTGAGGCACCATCCCTAAAATTCAAACGTGGTTTATTTCTAATTCGATACCAAATGATTTACAAATGTTCATCTCTTTTCAGTTTTTCTTTTCACTTAGGTGCCAGAAGTACCATTTTCACCTCTGATAATTGCTCTTTTTACTTTGACACGAGCACCTTTTCTTTTATAATAACTTGTCCTTTCCCCTTATATAGGTGCCTATGTATACCTTTTCTTTCTCCATAACATGCACCCCTAATTCAAGGCGGCTTAGAGCTCCCTTTTCTTGAATCGCAAATATAAATGTTAATGTAACTATGTCTTTGTTACTTATAAAAGAACTTTCAGTCTTTCTTCATTAGATTGTGATTGATACTCATCAGGGTTTGTTTTTTGTTTTCTTTATAAGATGTAATTTTTTGCACTGGGACCTCACACATCTCAAATTTTGTTTGCTCGCACGCTTGGCTCGCTCGAAAATTAATATTTAGACCATCACACCCAATTAACTGCTAAGTAACTTGTACCATGCACGTAAAGAAAGAAACTAATATTGATGTCATCCCGGGTAGTGTAGTCACAATCAAGACGATGTAGGGGTATATACCAGTGTCTGAAAATGGTGTATGTTTTTTTTTTTTTATGTTTCCCTAGTTTGTGGGTGCCCCCTTTTCCCAGAAAGTGCCCTTTTTGTTGGTGCCTCCCTCCCCTACTTTGGAAGACGCTCCGCCGCCCCTGCATTATGCTACTTGGTGGTGATGTGAATTTTGTTTTGACCGCCCAAAAGTTTTTGATCATTATACGCGACTGCTTGAAAGGTCTTTGTATATGGGCTCTCAATAAATAATTCAAACATGTTGAGTATCAAGATACGATAAGACACTACTGTATATTTAATTAATTATTCAGACATTCGGCCTGATTGATGATAATTTAGGGCGAATAACGGGTCACGTGCATGGGGGAAAGGGAAGCATTTTTTTTAAAAGGTTAGTTTGTTTTTGTTGCGACGCATTGTCAATGTAGACAAAAATAAGCATAATTTCATATTTTCATTTTTACAAGTAATAAACGCTGATGGCGGAATTTTAGTTTGCAGGCACAAACTGTTGTCAGTCATTTGCACATGCAGCGTTTGCAAATATGGCCTGCACTGGAGAAAACAGATTACGGACTTATATTCTAAATGACTGTTTATTTCTATTTTTTAAATGGCTGTTAAAGTGGGGAAATAATGCTAAGCACGGTGAAGGTCAAACAGTAGAAAACCAAAGAAAACCTATTTTCTGTCCTTTGAACGTGTACCAAATATTTGCAGAACTTTTAGTTCATATTCTACTTCACATGAAACACCTCATGTCCACCTCAATCAATTCACAATGTCTTTTGGCCTAAAATACATGCCTTTTGGGAATAACAAAACATATATATAGGCCTATATATATTTTTCTATGATATGGAGTCATCTTTATTCAATATTGCTTTCGACTTTGCAAAATCATAACAAAAAAATTATATAAATATACATACATAATTATAAACAATAGAGTTAGAAATAATAATGTATATTTATAACTGATTATACAGGACTGGTGGGACAGACACAACAAATTAAACCACGATATGTATTTCCACCTATTATCAAATGATACAAATTTGTTGTTTTTAACATAAATTTAATGTTCAAGAGAACGATAATACCTTTAGTGATAATATATATATTTATATATACAAACATACATACATACGTACGTAAGTATAGGTAACTATATACATACACATGTATGCCTGTTTACATTATAACAGCGCCTACTGAGAAGGTATGACGTCATCTTTGTTTTGCAACGATGCTGTGATGACGTCAATTTGCCCATATACATTTTGACATGACTTGTGACCAGCATTGTGGCCGGACTTCAAACATTTCGTCAATAATTTCGACCAAACGTATTTACGTCATTCCATATAGTACAATTCATTTTAAAGATATAGGCATGGGCTTATTACAAATAGAGTTCTATTTTAAGAATTTAAAGACGGATATAGATTAGTCTCGCTTTTCAATGACATCGATATAGGCCTAACACAATACGGGTAAATACAGAGAACATGATGTGCGTGTGTCAAAATGAGGAAAAAACATGCAGCTTTAGAACTATTATACAATGGATCTATGAGACACAAAACACATAATAATAGTGACATCTGAACAACTCTGAAAGTGTGTGTATGTGTGTGGGAGGGGGGTTGTGGGGCTCCGTTGCAAGCCTGATGACTGCGATTTTAAAAGGTACGATCTTCATCGATCTTAGGGTCTAAACCATATTCTTTATTTTTCAGTTTTATTCATCTTTTTTTTTCAAGACTTAAGCCTATACCATATTTTTGGAAAAACAGAACTATAATATTAAATACAATTTAAATTCATTTAAGTAAGCCAATTTCAGGTTGTATTATGCTTATTTCAAATAACGCCTTAATAATATAAAAATAGTCTTCGTAGAATACTTGTTAAACACAACACAACAACATTATACTAGCAAAGAAATGTGGAAACCGCATGCTAATATTCAAAGAATGGCCTGACTTTGAAATTAAGTATGATCTGATGTGATGGTTATTTTTACCTGACTGCTAAGAAAGCATAAATGCTTGTAAGTAAGCAACCAGACGGCCGACGGCTTTAGGTCCTCTCCGAGGGACCTGGTAGTGAGGATTAATGCCTTAATTACCAAAGGGCACTATGAATGAGCGTCTTCTGTTGTCAGCCTATACAACAGGGATAGGTGTGGCCCGTAAGAACAGCATATACACCAGAGGTTGAAGGTTCGAATCCCCCAATGAGTCACTGACATGCAGGTGGAATCACGGGTGTCAGATCTATATCATGATTGGGCGCTATTCGTCTGCGGTTTACAGGCGTGACAGACACCTACCTAGGCCTGTCATCATCAGACCGAAGTTGCAAAATAACTCGCTATTTTCCCGTAGCTCGAAATTGCGTTTTCACCAGACTGAAACGCACAAACCTGCTCGGACGGGTTAATTAGCCCGCTATTTCCCAAAACTTAGCAGGCTATTTTGGAAACAAATCCAACATTTCTCCGGACTATTTCTCGACGAGGGCTAGTGAAAACTCTGCAGGGCTAGTTAAAATAGCGGGTCATTTTGCAACTTCGGTCTGATGAGGACAGACTTCGTGTCATGTGCTGTACAAAAAGTGGCTGTCATCTTGAAACACGATCGCACTGACTTTCAAGAACGAAACCCGAGGGTATAAATGTGTTGCCTATAATTAGAAAGGATGTCCGGATTACGTAATATATACGTCATTGTAATGTTCGCACAGTTCAAAAGGTGATGATAAGGCTAACGAAAGGCGCATACAATATTATGACCACCTCAGAAGTCATTGCGGTCGCCTTTCGAAGAATATAAAAAAGGGAATTATTTATACCGAATGATGGGTTTAAGAGAGGTTCCTCTTACCAAACTGTGAGAACTGAATTTTGAGAACGTTGAAAATGTTTAATGACATGTTTATGATAAATGTACAGAAGTAAATGTTAAATGTATAGGCCTATTATTATTACGGCATATTCGTGAAGTCTTGAACGTTTTTAAATTTCCTCAGATTTTAATATTTCCCAGAAAATTATAGAGTGGGAAAGTTCGCTCAAGATTTTTGGACAAAAAATAAAAGTGGGGGATGTCCCTTTCTCTTGCGATGTCCATATCAATGCTATAAACTGTAAAGACTCTCATTTTTAGTGTAAATATTTTTGTATATTGTAAGCTTATTAAACTGTTGATGCAGACTATGCAGGATGAAATAATGAGAGAAAACATTAATTGTTGGGTTAGGAATAGGATAGATACGGGCGAAGGCCAGGCGAGCGAGCGATGACGTCAATGTTGCCAAGCAACACGTCGGTTGAGTAATCACCCAATGGTATTGCAGCTTATTCAGCCAGTCGGAGATAGAGGCCATCCCCAGGTGTGTCACGTGGTTTCAGCAGTAAAGAGGGCGGCGGACTTGCAATGATTTTTCTATGCATGCACAAGCCCTATGCGCTATAGTGCATGTCTACTGTGTATGTACCGTATACTTCCACTCAGCTCGCTCTGTGCATTGTTGATTAGATCTAGTGCATTGCATTGTTAACTTAGTCTATGTGTTGCTGAACCGGAACGCCGATCCTAAAAAGTAACGACTGTAGTATAATTTTAAAGCCTTGGTTCTCTTCCTGTTCCAAGGCTGCTCACGTTACTAGCGTTTTGGAATCCGTGGATCTATATCGTAGGAAAATTTGTAATATCACAAATTGCAGATTAGAGTTAAAGAAAGGGGTGAATTCGTCTGGTAAGTCACGTTTTTAAATTTGTTTTCAATTTTCAATATTTTGATCTCATTTGCATTTCAAATTTCATTTTCATTTGACTGTCCGTTAATAACAATACCAGGGCAGGGATTAATCTGTACTGGGCTCAGTAGACCCTATGTACGCATAGAATCTTTATAAGAACAAGAAGCTTATCATTACCAATATGAATCACTTTGGCTTTATGAGAAGAGGACCGCGGGACGAAGCTCAGCTCAGTGCAGTCTCGGACTCGGGCCGCAGCCTAGGGCTAGGGCCTACGGCTACGCCTACGGTGCATGATACACGTAGTAGGCTAGTACTAGTAGGGCCGCGCTAGCTGCCGAGTCTGACAGTGAGAGAAAGGCAGCACGGCCACGGCTAAAGCCTAGGGAACGCCTATTTCTCAAAATACTCACAGGCAAATTTAGCATAGACATCTAGCCATAGGCATAGGTCTAGGACTAGGCTAGCATCTGTAGTACTACTAGATCTATAGAGTCTAGCCATCATCATGTAGATTGTGACATATTTTATAAGAACTTGACATTGTAATTGATGGAGTGACCAAAGTTCGGGGAGATTTTTGAAAATATTAAAAAAATGTGAATGTGATATTCGATCTATGATTTCTCGTATTCTACACAAACTTATTTATTTTCAATTACCAAATGCGCAGCAAAGTTTTTCAATACAAATTGGTTCACACTTCAACTAGAAAATTTATTGTCAAACTTTCAAAGAGGGTTCCGGAGTTACCACGATCTAATTGATGTAGGATCGGCGTGCGCCCTGCAACTAAAAAAAGTCCTGAAAACAATGAGACCTTACTTCACGCACGGGGGGTTCACAGCTGATTTTTTAATTTTTTTTTAATGTGATCCATTAAAAATAAGGTAATTTCATAACTTGTATTAAAGGCCATCTGTACTAATTCGGCCCGAAGGGATTAGACCACCCAGCAAGGTCTTTGACAGGTGGCTATCTCATCAACTCGGCTCTCAATAACATAAGAAAAAGAGGATCAAGTTTTCTATATAGAGGGAGCAAGTAGCTACAAATAGTACAGTGGGGCTTTAAAGGCAAGATATCATACAATCTATTTGTACGACTTTTTACTTACAATTTTGAGGGATATCTGCTCTCAAAATGATGATTTTCAGACCCTTATCAGTAAGTCGATAATTTTTCAAAACACAAATGACTGCAAAATTTGCAGATCTTTTGTCAATATTTTCATAATTTCACACCCAATTCCAAAGAAAATTACGTCTCTGACTAGATTTATGTTCCTCTTTCCATTGGTGATATCATATGTAGGTCACGCCCGAACTATGGTCACACCACCATACAGCCACATTCTTCTCCTTCTTCCAGTATAGTACATAGCCTACCGCCGTTGGCGTATTATTGTACCTTGTGCTTGTCAAGTAAAAGAGGCTCTACAAGAATTCTATTTGCAGCTAAAAACATTGTGTAGTCCCATATACTGGTACAGTGGTAGTGGACTAGTGGTAGTAGAGGTCTTGTTTTTGCCACAAAATACATGTGTACCGGTAGATAGTATAACTTAGCAGATCACAAGTTCATAATTTTAAATGTTTCATGACATTGGTATTGCATGGACATGATGTTAGCCCTAAAGGTAGTGTATCCCTTTTGCAGCTAACATAAAATTCTGTAGAACTTAGCAGGAATTATGAATATGAGTCTGTGACATGTCCTCACTGTCCACTAATTATTTTCTTTATATTGATGATATAAATTTCCTATTTTCTCCTTAAGAATCTTATTTCTTCACACCAGCATCCAAGTTAGATTAATAGTAATATGTTTTTGTGTGTATGCACGAATATCGAGCAATTTTTTTCCAGTTAAATCATGAAAAATGTGAATTTTGAAAAACTATTTATATAAAAATCAATATTCAGAAAATAGTGTAAATTCTTCAAAGTTAATAAAAGATTTTGTGAAATGTCATGCATGCAATATGATACAAATCATATAACCTGGGCAAAGGCATGGGGAAATCAAGTTTTGGGGAATAAAAAGGGAAATTAATGGGATTAAACCATATACTGTAGAGCAATTGATAAATAGTGAGGACATGACGTCACAAACTGATAACCATCTTGGCAATTTGTGTTGTGATTCTCATTGTTCCATAGTTTTACATACTTTTTCAAAAATTCATAACTTTCTTATTAGTTATCCGATTTTGCTCAAACTTTTTTTGATTGGTTCGTCTGATTTTTCTGCTTTTATTGAAAGTAATTTTTTTCGAGTGGACTTATCCTTTAAACTGATTGAATCTTTGCACAGCACAAAAATGTAAGACCATTTGGTACAAGGGTCTGATTGCAAATCAGACTATTTAATTAAATGAGCTGCTTGTTAAATTCGATTCGACTAGTAACGCTCATTATTTTTCATCAAAGAGACATTTTCAAGCCCTTTTGTTTTGAGGGAAGTTCTAAATATAGTATTATTATACTAATTGTATTAGTATTACTCCAGAGGACCAGAGATGGATTTTCTGATGTTGGTTTTCCATTGTTTTGGTTTTGATGCACCCAGTCAATGTACAGTGTAGGTGCCAAAAAGCTCAGTCCAGAGCCGCCCCCCTCCCCCTCCCCCCCTCCCCCCTCCCCCCTCCCCCCTCCACCCTAAAAAACAAAAACAAATCAAACGATTTACACAGGCTCATGCATTGATTAAAAAGAAGTCTACATCCGAATCCGCTTCCAAAAATGTTAGTTTGGACTTTGGAGGCTTGGAGCCCTAGATAATTACTAGATATGTGTACGGTATGCATACATACTGTACATGTACATTTCAGATATAAATAGATATGATTTGTAATAAACATGGATATGTATGTACAGTTTAATCTACCGGTATGCTTACAGTGCGCATACATTTATGCATGGTAGAGGCATAATGTGCAACACTGCATCAGGCTACAAGTTATCTGATTGATTATTGCCTACATACATATGCATGACATGTATACATTGTATGTTCATACAGAGTGTTGCAGATGATTGGTAAACCAACACGCCTTCGTCTATTTCCCCTACAGTATCTTGTATCACGATCACATGTAGATGTGGTGATCTACCACCCACACACTATCCTCCTTTGTGAAGAAATAAGAAAGAATCTCGTCTTCTTGCTTGAATACATGTACAATGTACATACCTGGGGCCATGTAGAGAATATTAAGCCATTCCAGTCACACATTGCATGTTATTGATATTTGTACGCATCACATTCACTGCTATTGTTGACTACAAATGTTGAAATCAATCCTTTATTCTAATTTATTGGAGTAAGGAAAAGAGGGGCAAAAAAAGAAAAAGAAATGAGGTGAGAGGGGAAGAAGTTGCCCCTTCCCAAACTACAATGTACATGCACATTTAGGAAACTGCATTAACATTTCTCATGTAAGTATAATTTTCAGGGGAAAAATATAAGTACGCACATTTTTTTCTTTTAAATTAGCAATTCAAGGAAAGTCAAGACAACTACATGTACACTAAAAGAAAGGAGGAAAAATCAGAAAAGCAGACTGATGATAGTTCGAATGAAATTGGACAAAAAAATAAGAAAGTTATGAGTTTTGGCTGAATTGGTATCTATAGCGCCTGAGAGCTTTTTCATTTGTTTCAAACTTTCAAGTTTCAACACACAAAATGACCAAAATTTCAAAATGTATGACTCAGCACTCAGCAGGTACTCTTCTTTTTAGAAGACATGATAATGTGCTATCCATTATAAAATTTGAGTAGTGCCCTTAGGGAGAAGGCAATTATAAATAGCAGAAAATAGAAATTAATGAGATATTTGTACACAACAAACTGGAGAGTTTTCCATGACTATGTCACAGTCCACTTGACATTCATGTAGATTTAAAGATCTCCTATTTCAAACATTCATAATTCCCTGGTTATTGGTCCAATTAATCAAAACCTTTGCCATTCTGTCTCTCATTTTTGTTCTGCTTTCATACAAATTACCTTATTATCAAGGAATGAGGCTTGTGAGAATAATTTACTTTTCCCATACACGAAAACAAAATTGAAATCAAAGAAGGAAAGAAAGAAGGACAAATGAAACGGTCTGGGTCATGATCAGACGAGCCAGTCTGAATCATGCTCTAATATAGTGAGATGTTCCACAGCTTTCCTCATTACTTTGGTTGTCGTAGGCCGGTTTTAGATTGCTAATAAGCTAATCCCGATCTTTAAAAGCTTTTTAATCTCGGAGTGGTATTGCCCTCGGTGCATGGTAGCCACTTACATGTAGATTCATTAAGACTAGATATGGTCTTCCTACTACTGGTAATACATGACTGCGACTCGTCTATTTGTGAGGTGGAGTCAATTCTCAATCTGTACAGTGAGTGTATAGTTTGAGGTGTAAATGTCAGTTCATTTTATTTTATTGTCTGCTCCAACTAACAAGGCAGATATTATGTATGGGCCTGTTTTGCTTTTTAAATGTAGGTGCCTGTAGCATCTAAAAGTACATGTAGAACCATTCAAATACGATGTGATATGTACTGTACATTTATGAAATGCTTACCAGGCCCCGTCTTATAAAGAGTTACGATTGATTTGAAACAATCACCACTTCAAATTAATTGCAACTCCTATCTCTTTAAGTACACTGTTGCTATTAATTTGAAGTTGCAAGTGATTTGAATCCATTGCAACTCTTTGTAATACAGGGCCAAGGTATACCTTGTAAATATGATATCGCTTCCAGATTTTGTTGATGTCCAGAATGTGAATTAGTCATGTTACCGAATTCCTGAATTTAAAATAAATTGTGTTATGTCAACAATTTGAACTTGTAGGCATTTGTACATGTATATACTGTACATTGACGTTCATGCCTACATGAGCATACACAGAGTGCCTGTTCAACATTTTCCATGTACATGTATATATGTTTACATGTTCTGTAATTTTGTTCAATATACAATGGACGCCCAAAGGGATGAGGAAATAGATGAGTGGGAAAGGGAGTCTGAAAGTCCCTCTCATCACGTTAGAATATTAAGAGGATTGAATGGAAGGAGACGTACTGTCGCGCTGGAGATAAAAGATGCAGACCCTGTAACTCGATGCCTTGTTAGAAATCGGCTGCAATAAGAGGATGGGATAAGATACACAGCTGAATGATGTATACAATCAATCTTATCTAATTAACATTTATCCAATTTGCTGTAATTTTAGAAAGTACCAGTGATGAGGGTCTGTCTGTGTGTCTGTCACTCTGTCTGCCCCCATTCTAGATACATGTAAATGTGTAGAAGTAGAAAGAAAGAAATGCAGAACTGTACAAAGTAGTGTGATGTAGTTGAATGCACTGATGACATTGTATTTAATTAATAATAATAATAATAATATGTATGAGATTTTTTAGGTGCCAAATCCACTCAGAATCAAATGTTCAAGGCCCACTTGTGTAAAAAAAAAAAAAAATACAAAAAAATAAAACCATCTGCACTAAAATAGACCATACAAAAATGAAAGGGAATCAAACATATCTAGGCCTATGCTTTCAGATTATCAGTAAATATTCGGGAAATTATAAATCTGTAGTTTGGACTTTAGGGTTCTTTATTATCAAAGTATTGCACATGAACAAAAATAGTTTACCATGTATTGTTGGGAACCCATATGTACATGAGCACACATGTACTTCATGTATATTAGGCTTGGGCGGTTCCCTTGTTGATGAGAACCGACTCCGGTTCCCACTCTCGGCCTCGGTTCCAAGTGGAATCGACTCCCGCTGGCTGCCATATACAGTACATGTAATTGAAGCCACAATGCTGTAAAGGCCACACACACACACACACTAGGGAGGTGTTTACACACTGTATGTTATGTACTGTGCATGTCGGCTCCACTCAGCAGTGGCACCGATAGCAACAGATGATTTTCTGAGATATTTTTTTGGAAAACTTTACTTTTAAAAATGAGTATCAAAAGTATGAATGTATGTGTGACTTGTGTGTGTAAATTGATGTTTTGTTTATATCTGTTTCGTCTCATGATATCTCTACAATTACATGCAAACAATATATAAAGAAGATCAAAGTGCAGACCTTCATAAACAGTTATGAAATGATTTATTTCACTACTTTCGATCAAATCGAGAAAAAAACATTACCACTGCTAATAAAGTAATTAATTATTTAATAACTCATGGCAACTTGGCAACAATGTAAACAAACAAAAACATGTTAGGTCTAATTTAAATTCTAAACTTCAACATAGAATGATGGAATAATCAACTCGTACTTACACTGCTAAAATGTAAGAAATGCAGAACAATTATTTCCAATATTACGGTAAACAATCCATTATGTAAAACTAAAGATTCTGATTCCCTGCCTAAAATAAAAGGAATGTATCCGAAACATGCCTGGTCCGCTGGCTCTCCTCCCAGGGACCAACCTTTATCTGAGAGCTAAGTGTAAATAACTCGTGCTCACATGGCCGCCCGCCCGCCCAATGCCACCCAAAAACTTTAATGACCCCAGCCCCAGCTCGTGGCACTCCATTCCCATGGTTACTACTAACCACGTGCTTTCTAAACAACAGATAACAGCGCTAGATCTTAGTTTCAGAATAACTAGTCTGCATTTTCAGCCACTATTAGAGATTGCGCTAATGCCACAGCGAGAGGGGACACTTGACTTGCCTGAATTATTCTTATTTGTTTAAATACCCCCAAAAAGAACACAAGACAAAGAGATGTAGATCTGCAAAACTTATTCTTGAGACAAAAATAATAACAGAAGGGGATGCTAGAGGGGGAGAGAAAGGGAGAAGGGGAGATGTTGACCTGCCACATTTATTCTTGTAAGGAAAACAAAATAACTGAAGGAAACAAGATATAGGGGGTGGGGGAATGTACATGTAAATTGTAGACCTGTCAAACTTATTTTTAAGAAGAATAAAACTTGATGAGGAGAATTCAAGGGAGAGAAAGGAGGAGGAAATTTTGAGTTGTGTGATTTAGTTTATTTGAGGAAGAAAACTAAACGTCTGATGTCTAGGGGAAGGGGAGACTAGGGATAGAGAGAGAGAGAGAGAGCAAACACAAAGTCACATAAATCAGTTTGCGCACGAGAGAAAACATGAATCAACTCCTTGATCACACGCTCCAAGAGGAGAGAAAATGGGGCCATTGTTCCAAGACTCTTGCGCAATTCACCAAAGGTCAAACGTTCAGCTGGGGGGGGGGGGGGGGGGGCAGTTACAGATAACATGCAGCAGTGATGCACAGTACTACGAATGATGTACACACACAAATGTGTGTATCAAAACAGCATGCTGCTAGTGCGCCCATCGCTCGCATGCATTCTGCTTTGACAGAGCTGATTTTGTTCATTCTCTGTGCTGTGGAATCGACACCAGTTCGTTCGGGCAATGTTCCTTCGTTCACTTTTGCAAAGTATCTCTTTGAATTTTGGTGCTGTGGAGTCGACTCCAGCGCTAAAGACTCGGTTCTTATCTTGGAACCGAGTCTCCTTTTCTCGGAACCGACGTGCTCGAGTAATCGACTCTCTAGAGGTTGGAGTCGACTCCTCGGTTCTGGATTTCAGAATCGGTTAGAGTCGGGTACTCGGCTCTCGCTCCCAAGCCTAATGTATATAGTCAAAACATTTATAATTAATAGAATCAGTGTTGTACTGGCATATGTATTATTGAATATGCAGTCTGCATGTGTTGAGTTATTGAGTTCTATCAACTACTGTATGAACTGTACATGTTTTGTCTTTCAATGGACATACCAGTACTAATTTGATGAATCATGCACTTTGCCCGGTTCTAGCAAAACGGTGAGTGATTGAATAGGTATGTGACGTGATTTCCAGAATTACATTCATGATGACGCGTACAGTAGGCACTGCTTGTATGTAGTATGATTCCCAGTGGGTGCATCAGTGTATGGTAGTCAAGACTCTCTTCCTATGTCGACCCACATTTATGATTACATGTACATGGGTTGCGTGCATGATGTTATTTGATTCTGCATTCAAAATCACAGCTCCATATTATGATCACACCTCCATATTATGATCACACATGCACGGTACACCCCCTGGGCCCCTGCCCCCTTTCTCGTGCGTTTTGAACCCTCTTTCATACACTCTTTCTTTTTGTCTCTTTGGGGAGGGGGAGGGGGTCTGTAAGTGGAGGGTAGGGATTTACATGCCTGATTGATCGCTTCTTTCAAGAAAAAAAAACATACCTCCCATTCCATTTGTCATTTCTTTTGAATTCACAACTTCAGTGACATAACAATTTGACCACAAAAGCTACAGGTTTCTAAACAAAATCCTTCTGTTTAGGCCTACATGTAGGCTATGTTGGTCATATGTAAATGTAATGTACATACTGTAGCTCTATTGGTCTGTGCGTTTGTCTGCATTGTGAATGTGTTTTGAAAAGGATATCCAAATTAACACCTACATGTGTGCCTGCATGGCCATCATGAATAGATGAAGGGGGGGGGGGGGGGTAAAAAGACAAAGAGCCTCTTTCTCGGTACCTAACTTTTTGTAATTAAGATTTCTTTAGAGGTTACTTAATTTTGACTGCCTATTGCATGTGCTAGTATTCTTGCTTGGGCACAACCTTGAATTTCCTCGTAAGGTGACTGGGGTTGAAAGGGTTAAGTGTGTGCTACAGCTGGGCATGTACTTTCTCATGTCATGTTGAGACTGTCAAATGACAAATTGTCTTGGGTGCTCTTCTACACCTCATGCCTAAATTTACTCATTACTACATCGATCAGGCAGTGCCTGTATCTTTCCCTCTGGAGATGCCGAGAGCTCGAGAGGTGGTGTGCACCATGTGGGCGTAGGCATCCGGTTGAAGGGTTACATACGCAGCCCAGTTTTAAGTTCAGGTGGATTTCGCCCTCTCATAAGACTTTACGTTTGTAGTATTAAGTTGCACTTAAATGGGATGTTCACCCTGAAATCAAGTTTATTTATAGAAATGTAGATTTTTTTTTGGATAGAAACTGAAGTATGAGAAAACAATGTACATGTACATATCGGTAACATAGTTACAGAATAAGGAGGGAATTACTTTTTAAAGTCTGGGAGATGTCCTCAGAATGTAGCGACTGCATAATTTCTATTAGGAGTATATGTACATTGAAGTCCTACATTGAACATTAATCATTACACATGTAATCTCAATTCATTTGTTCTTGTAATTTTGTAAATGTCCTTTCTCTCCAAAGGAAAAAAAAATTGTAATACTGGTACCTGTGATATGTTCAGAAATTTGTCTCTATATTCTCCTGAATAAAAAGTAGACTGGTAATCTATTTTTCTATTGATCAAGGAAAGAGAGATGCATAAATGTATTTTGATGACATGATTTATATCACAAAGTACAAGGCAAGTGAAAATAGTAGCTCACGAATGAAATCTTTGAGTTGCCAATTTGTGTGGTGACTGGTGATCTTCAATACCACGAATATGGAATATGGACTAGTTTTCAACCTTTCACTTCTATTGTATAAATATAATCTCAATAATTAGGATGGACTACTCATTAAAATTAGTTAGCTTCTCGTTTGGCTCATTAGGGGCAAGAAATACCCCCCCCCCCAATATAAATAGCCTCTCTAAGGGCGCGTTCATGCTTGATTTTGAAGGCAGAATGAGCGATTTGTAACGCTCATCGTATACGCTCATCGTAATCGCAGTTCCACGGTGCACTGTTCATGCTCACTTCTCCAGGCAATTCTCCTTGGGTGGCCTTCAGCTGGATTCGCAAACCTGTGTGCGCATGCTACGTAGACCCACTAGAGGTCAGTGCGTTGACCCCATTTAAACGCGTTTACAAATTGTAAACGCATCTTTTTGTGAGTTTACGATCGGCGATCGTGATCGCCGTTTTTCGGTGATTCTACAAAAGTGAGCATGGACGCAACCGTGTTTTAAACTAAACGCGTAACAGATGCCTGATTCTGGCCAAAAAAAGTTAAGCATGAACACGCCCTTAAAGGCTACACAATAGGCAGTGAATTCACAAGAGACATACCGGTGAAGGAGGAGTTGCCATCAGATAAAAAAAAAGCTGCAAGTTCACAAAGATGGAATTCCAGTCTTACATAACTGTGTACAGTTGTTCTGCAAATAAATCAGCATTTTGCTACCTGTTGGAGTACAACTGAGAACTCTATAAAGATAGATACTTCTATCCATGTTGTCTTTAATAGTCGAGTATATGGAACTAGAACTTGTAAATACTTTAAAGTATTGCACTTGAAATGCATATTGTGTGTTGAGAGTCAGAAGGTTGTTACATACGTATAGCTTATACTGTTTTCACACTGGCAATATTTTGCTTAACCCCGTACTATAGGTGGGGTTAAGGGGGGTCTTAGCCCCACCTATAGTACGGGGTTAAGCCTATTCCACTTTCTGTTCAGACTGGTTTTTACCAAAGTGGGCTAAAGTTGGCTAACCCACTTATAGTACGGGGTTAACTAACCCTGCAAAATAGCAGGGCTAACTCCTGCTAACCCCGCAATTGCGGTGCTAAGCAAATGAATGAGAACAGAAACGAAAAATAGTCCGGTACTACGCAATGGAGCGTATCGCAGCTGACCAGATGCGAAGTATGTCCAATCATAACATTCACGATATCTGGGGTTAACGAAATGCAGTGAGAACAGCGGGAATTTTCTTATTCCGGAATAGGCGCTAGTACGGGACTAAAAACAGCGTGTGTGAAAAGCCAAAAAAAATAGTCCGGGGTTAAGGATAGTACGGGGCTAAGCAAAGTACGGGGTTAAGCAAAACCAGTGTGAAAAGAGTACTATAGTTGCTGATAGAGGGTTGTCATCCCGGGTGGGGTCACTCAATGTGACTTCCGGACCGCATGACCGTTACCAAAATCGCGGAAAAAGGGGTCAATTTCAAGCAATGTCCGCGGACAAAATATTCCTCGAAATAAAGAAAATAGGGGTGCACAGGTGTCCTCGAAATTGATAAATAGGGGTCAGGAAAAGGGAAAAGAGAAAACCGGGAAGGGAAAAGAGAAAACCAGAAAGAAAAATTCTCGGAGCCGAGTCTTGTCCTTGAAATATGGTAAAATAGGGGTAAATTTGCGAAAGTGTCCTTACAATCTTATAAATAGGGGTATTCCAAAGTACGATTTTGTCCTTGTTTTGACGTAAAAAAGGGGGTTAAATTTCACAAAATGTCCTTGAAATTGACCGCAAAAGGGGGTTATATGCATTTGTGGTAACTGTCATGCGGTCCGGAAGTCACATTGAGTGACCCCACCGGGGTTGTCATCCTTCTGTTTCTCATCGAAACATATAATGTAGGGCCTTCTGCTTATGAGTGACACCGCTGCACTGTGTCACATGAGTATAATGTATATGTGTCACATGATGTTTTGAAGCTGTTTACATGTAAGTACATTAAAGGTTATGGTGCCAAATTTAGTGATTGTGAAATTGTCAGAGGAGAATTGTGAGTGCCAGATTGGAAATAACATGCCCATGTAAAATCCCAAATTAGATTAGATCTAAGTGTATGATGTAGCATACAGACTACAGTACATGGCAAATAGAATATTCATGGCATATAAAGATTATTTAAGAAAATAATTTTACATGGGGGAGCATATATTTCTTCCCTTCGATTTCTAGCTACATACAGGGTACATGTGCATAATTTTCAAAAGTACATGTTATGTCTGCGAAGACCAGAATTGTTAAAAACTAAAGAGAGATTTTTCCTGGCTCAACCTTCAACTTCAGGGGTTACAATTCACTGAATGCCGAAACATGGCAAGGTGGCTTTTATTGGAAAGACATAATTTAAATTAACTTTTCCTCAAGGTTACTGTGTTACAAACAGCCTCTTATTCTTGTTCACAGTAGGCGCATTTATACTATACCTCATTTTGAAAAGTCGCGATGTTTCGTGCACCCGGTTACACTTGTGCGGAAACATCACTGACGGAGCTGTTCAGCGATGTTTTGGCGTGTTTCGGTTGGTAATGCGCATGTGCAGTCTTCCCGACCTTTGACCCCGGCCTGCTATAAGATTTTTAGCGCGCGCAATTTCCAGCTAGCGCTATAGCTAGCTAAATAGCGATTCATCCCATGCGCATGCATGCGATATGTTTTGTTTATCTCGCGTGTAGTATTTGAGGCACGAAGTACGGACTACGGCTGCTGATTCAGTTTTCCCAAATTCAATCGAAATCTAGTAGTAAAAACGATATGGGAAGGTTAAGAAAATCATCGTTGTTAATTGGAATTATGAGAATTCGCCGACGTCGATTAATTAATTAATCTAACAAAACACTCAAATACTACTACTAGACAGAGATGGCCAGACGGGAATAACGAAGATTGAATAAAGGATGAGTTAACGGAATTGGAACAAACGGAGCTGAATGAACGGATAACACGCGCGACGATGGAAATGCTATAAATATCACACGGGAAGAACGTGGTTTAAAAGAGCGCGGGTAACAATCCGGAAGTGCCGGAAGTCACGTGCCTAACATCGCGATGTTACAACTGCGAGCGGTTATACTTGCCAAACACGCCAAAACACGCCAAAACACGCCAAAAGATCACACTTCGTTTTGGAATGTTTGGGGCTTGGCATGTCTGCCGGTAAAGCGTAGTTGCCCTTGGTAACATCGCGGCCAGGCTCCGGTTTGGCATTTTTTGGCGTGTTTGGATGACAGTGTAACTGCCCCTATTGTAGGAAACTGAATTATGAATATCTTGTCCTTTACTGTGAAAGCATATTTTGCCATCTGCAAACGTGGCATATTCCACTGCTAAAAATAGCCTGTTTATGCTGAACAATAATATGCTTGATTTAAATTTCAGAAGCTCTTTTTCCAGTATGTAAATTTACGCAGTTTCTTCCACCCCCTTACCCGGTACCCGCAGCTCTCCACTGTATCATGCATGGATGCATTGTTTTCTACTTAATTTGTGGTTCATTGAATGGGCAATGGCTTTGTGGCCGTGAAAATTCACCTGAGACTCGTGAGAGATGCCTACTGTGAATAAATCATCTTACAAGTGCACTCTGCCCTTTAAATTAAGTAGCGTTGGAATAGGACATGGCAGATGGGGAAATTATATAGTGGTGGGAAGAAAAAGAAAAAAGATTAACTACCCCAACAGAAAGAAGGGAAGGATGTACATGTACATGTATAGAGAAAATGAAGGTGAAAATTGATAATACTCTTTGTGGAAATGAACATTACATCATTCATTTAAAGTTTTAGATGGCTCAAATGGGGAAATGTTTGTCGGAAGAAAAAAAAGACTAACTATCCTTTCAGTAAAAAAGAAAGAATATAGAGAAAATGAAGGTGAAAGTTGATAATACTGGTATACTAATTGTGGAAATGAACATTACATCATCCATTTAAACAACTCAAATGAGAAAATTAGTGTTAAAAAACAAATGATGTACAAAGCTGTTCTTTAAATTGCATTGTTGTCAGATTACTGTGTAAATCCTGTGATTGGTGGTGGTGGAAAATCTGTGGGTGTGCAACACCTCCTTGTGGATCTCTTATTAGCTAGGTCTCCATCTTCCATCATCCTCCTCCTCCTCCTCTACCTCCTCCTCCTCCTTTGCTGCACGCATCCATGGGAGCTAGCTAGCTCCTTCTAGCCTCCAGTGAGTCAGTACAACATGCCTGGATGCCATATTTAGCTGCAGCCTCTGCTGCTATGGAAATGTCAGGGGTGAAGTAGTCTCAATCGCCAGACCCATTTCCATCATGACCCAGACCCAGACCCACTCATGCCAGTTTAACACAATACTTTAATTCAGTATATCTACTAAATCCTAGTTCTCTTGCATCCGGTTTAATCATTTTTCATCTTGAAAAGAATTTTATGGTGGAATGACCCCAAAGAAAATGGGGAAACCTAGAGCAAATACAATGTACTGTACTTGTACAGCTTATTATTGCTTTATGGTACACACAACCACTGTGGTTGTGGTTTAATGGGCCTACATGACGTATATGACAACAAATTGTAAATATCTGAATGTTTACTCATATATGCAAATTATAATAGCTGCTTGTTTAGGAAATAGTATACAGACCATATCGTCGCTGTTTTCATTACGATTTTCCTCACTACTGTCACTTCGTGAAAACAAGGACGATATGTAGGCAGTTAATGTCAATGTTTTCACAGAATATGTATCCAAGTCATTGTATTCCTATCTATTCATTGTTTGAATGTTTGTTTTGTTGCCCTTGAAGAGGGGGAGGGGGGGGGGGGGAGGAGGATCCCACATGAATGTCATGGTATCCAATAAAAAAATAAAAATAGTATGAAGTAACATGTATCTAATATACTTCAAATATAATCTGGAAAAGGAGATTACATGTATATACAGTGTACACATACTTCAAACTATAGTCTAGAAAGACATTGATGTATTCTCATTAATGCCAGTTTACATTATTCCAGATATTCACTATATGGAAAATGGTTGCCTAGCTGTACAATGTAATCTCAAATTTAATACATCCACATACATGCACATGTACATACTGGTGTACATTGTATATATCTCATCAACTTGCAGGGTCTAGTATAAGTTTGCTATGTGAAGTCACAATACTAATGTTAAGGCATGTCTCTCAAATAATTCATTTCCTGAAGTGAGGGAAATGGTTATAATTAGTCACCCCTTAGCTACTTGGCATACCTTGTAGATCCATTTTACCTCTGGATTTCCTTTTAATTAATGTTTTTACACCCACTACCTCAACTCTTACACGTACATGCACACAATCACATATATTTGACATCACTCATACATGTACATGTATGTTGCATCTGAATGCTTTAGCGATACATGTATGAGATTAAGATGGACCTAGATGAATCTTTTTTTTTGTTTTAAATCCTTGTTTCAAATGTGAAATTTGTAACATTTTATATCAATTTACAATTTTCCACTACCCTTGCCAGTCTATTTTTTCTTCTTCTTAATTCCCAATATGAAATGTGTTTAGGTTGAAACATGTGTTTCCCTTTACATTCCCTATGGTCTACAAATGTTGCACACAATATTGTGTAGAAACAAATGGACTCAATCGCCTCTTGCATAATATGCACATGTACTGTAGCTCGTTTGATTAAAATGTAGCTTCTGCAGAAAGAAATGGATCATTTTCAAAACGTAATAAGATTTACAGTCTTATATTTGAAACCCTACTGACAAGCTTTTTAATTCAACTCTGATATGTCATTATCAAAATGCTTGGTCAGAAAAACATTATGGCTTGCTCTATTTCACAACACATAATATATTAAATTTGTATTCTGACTATTGAAATAGAATTTGTGTAACAGATGAATGATCTCTTTCATAAAAAATGCAATTAAAAGATACATACATTTTATTATATTAGGAAAATTGTTTATTACAGTATCAAATTCCCAATTACGGGTAGTTGAAAATCATTCATAGCATACTTGCATACAGGTGAATACTATCGTACAGAAATTTTCTTTATATTAATTAGCAAAAATAAAAATTATCAATACACATAATTTAGTGTGCCACTTTAAGATAATAGGGATACATGTACCGTATTTGCCGGCGATAAGGCCGCACCGCCGCATAGGCCGCACCCCCGATTTTGACATTTAAAAAAAAAAAAGGAAAAAAAAAAACAAACGGACAAAACAAAATAATCATAATTTTCTCGAAAAAACTAATTTTTTTTTTACAAACTGATACCAAATTCATCCATATTCTTATAATTTACCGGAAGTTTAGCTAAAAAAGTGATCGCAGGCAGATTGATGTCTGATATACCCCTACCACGAACTTAGATCAAGATCTATCGGCAAATGTTGTGTTAGGACGTTTATTTTCGTCTTCATGTCAACAATGCAAGATAAAATTGTCGGTAAGATGTTTAGAAATGTCCTGTACCATAATGGTATTGTTATATTACCGTTTCTAGTCCCATACGTTCAAATTCGTGTTGGTTTTGACTTTCGTTTTTTTTTTTTTTTACTCTTTCGTCGTTTCGACTTTTTGATATTTTCTCTTCCAAAAATACTACGGCCTTTACGCCGGCAAATACGGTAGTTGGAAAATGGTTGCCTTTCCTTGAAAAAAACAAATTATGGGTACCCCTGAAAATTATTCATGTAATTAAGAGAGCAGGAAAGCATGTACATGTACAATGAATCTGCTACCCTGGAATGCCTCTAACCTTGAGCATTAACCCGGATACATGTATTGTCTGTTAGTAGGCGCATTTATACTGTCAAATACCTCGTTTCCTAAAATCGCGATGTTTCACGCACCCGTTTACACTTGTGCTGAAACATCATCGACTGAAAAGCTCAGTGATGTTTTGGCGTGTTTCAGTTGGTAATGCGCATGCACGGCTGTGGCTGCTGCAGTCCAGTGAACTTTTTGTTTCTTTCGTTATATCATCTTTTTCTACCATTTCTTATGTTATTCATTGTTTTTCCATCTTTCATCTTCTCTTCTATCTTTCCATTATCTATTCTTTATCATTTTTTTCTTTCTGTCTTTCCTTATGTTATTCTTTATTTCTTCCTTCTATCACCTTCTCTTTCTGTCTTTCATTATGGTATTCTTTGTTTCTTCCTTCTATCACTTTCTATCACTTTCTCTTTCTGTCTTTATGTTATTCCTTGTGTTATTCTTTGTTTCTTCCTTCTATCACTTTATCTTATGGTATTCTTTGATTTCATCATTCTATCACTTTCTCTTTCTGCCTTTCCTTTCTTTGTTTCTTCCTTCTATCACGTACTTCTCTTATGTTATTTTTTTTTTTTAATCATTCTATCACTTTCTCTTTCTGTCTTTCCTTATGTTATGTTTTGTTTCTTCCTTCTATCACTTTCTCTTTCTGTCTTTCCTTATGTAATTCTTTGTTTCTTCCTTCTATCTCTTGCTATCACTTACTCTTTCTGTCTTTCCTTATGTTATTCCTTATGTTATTCTTTGTTTCTTCCTTCTATCACCTTCTCTTATGTTATTCTTTGTTTTTGTTATCCTTCTATCACTTTCTCTTTCTGTCTTTCCTTATGTTATTCTCTGTTTCTTCCTTCTATCAGTTTCTCTTTCTGTCTTTCCTTATGTTATTCTTTGTTTCTTCCTTCTATCACCTTCTCTTATGTTATTCTTTGTATTTATCATTCTATCACTTTCTCTTTCTGTCTTTCCTTATGTTATTCTTTGTTTCTTCCTTCTATCACCTTCTCATTCTGCCTTTCCTTATGTTATTCTTTGTTTCTTCCTTCTATCACCTTCTCATTCTGCCTTTCCTTATGTTGTTCTTTGTTTCTTCCTTCTATCACCTTCTCATTATGCCTTTCCTTTGTTTTTTATCATGCTATCACTTTCTCTTTCTGTCTTTCCTTATGTTATTCTTGTTTCTTCCTTCTATCACCTTCTCAGTTATTTTTTGTATTTATCGTTCTATCATTTTCTTCAAGGACGACATCTAGCTCCACTCCTAAAGTTACGTGACCTAACATCGCGATGTTACAACTTTGAGCGTTTATACTTGCCAAACACGCCGAAACACGCCAAAAGATCACACTTCGATTTGGAATGTTTCGGGCTTGGCATGTCTGCCGGTAAAGCATAGTTGCCCTTGGTAACATCGCGGTCAGGCTCCGGTTTGGCATTTTCTGGCGTATTTGGATGACAGTGTAAATGCCCCTAGTGACTCAGTGGCCTTGTTCCCTAACATGAATTTTCCTTCAAAATCAATGAGTTGAGTGATATTATGTGAATAGTATGTACATGTAGACTTTGTAGTATAACCAAAATACATGTAAATACAAACAGCTTCTACTGTATGTCAACTTATATGGAATTGAAATTTGAACGGACACCAAGAACAGCCAAAGGTGATTAGAAAGGGTGTGCAGTTTAAAGTCCACTTCTTTAATATCATGTTCGTCACTGAAAAAATATGCATTTAATTTGCAGAAGCTCTTTTGGATTTGCTCTTGTAAAAGCTCAATTACCCCCTTTTTTATTTTCATATAAATGTGTATTTATTAGGTTTTTACTAGAACTCATTTTCAGGAACATGCTGGAGCTAAACGGCTCTCCACTCCTGTGGTTTTCCCCTCCACTGCTGTACATTTACATGCAGACATAGATCTATAAAGTATTACTTTAGTCCTTGAATGATTCAATCAAATTGATAGAAACAGAAGAAGAAAAAAAGTGGTCATAAATCCTGAAATCATCCTACAATAATACAACTTTCAATTTTGTTTTCATTTTCTCACTGATTGTTTTTCTCCAATATGCATGAAGTCTGTAATACTTTGAATCAATTTTGATTACGTACAGTCTATATTCCCAAAAAGCAAATTTCCTATTTTATATATTATTCTGCTTCATTAATAAAACAAGGACTGTGCAGCTGCTGTCGATTCTAAGATATCTTGGTATTTACAAAGTAAACTGAAGTACTCCAACCAATTGATTTTTTTATGGTTGCATGTGGGCTTCTAATAACAAGGACCTCATAGGGGGGAATTCCCCCACATTTTGGGTTAAGGTACATGTATAGGGTAACAGGTGTTTGCTCCTAAAGGCTTATCGTTCTACTTTGAATGAAAGTATTTAAAGGAGATTACAACATCCCCTGCTTCTACAGAGCAAGGGCTAAGGAGGGGGGGGGGGCATAGTTCTATGAAAAATAATTCCATTTCTATCATATTAATGGGCTGTAGTAATGATGTTTCATATTTGGCAGACTGCACTGTGCAGGGCCTTTAACATTGTCTTGTTGTGCATATTTTGTTCAAAAGATAGATGATGTACGGTAATTGTTTTGCGTATACATGTATTTAAATGATTCACCTTATAAGATGGATCTTTCTTCTACCATGGACCTATATTTAACTTAGCCTATTTTGTATCTCCATGCCTTTGCTATTCAGCCTCTCCCAATTCTTTGAACGTGTCTGCAAAGCTAGACTATACACAGAATGTCAGGCAGTAGTTGGGAAGCCTGCTTGTATGATGAGGGTTTTCACAGTGTGTATGCATTCACAGTCAATATCCCACGGATGCCTATGTACATCAATGTATCTTTACCGCGGCATGTACAGTTCATAATATGCACACATGTGTGTGCGGTGATCTGGTGACCTAGTATATGAAATTAGTGCAATGAATGTTACGAGATGAAATGGATTACTGCTTTTGACAGATAACTCGAAGAGACTCAAATTATTTTTGCTCTGAAGGTAAATATTCTTCGTCTATTTTCTGTTTGCTTATATTTCACTGTGAATGGTTGCATGACGTGCTTGAGGAGGGAGGGTAATGGACAAATGGTGGTTAACAAATAATGTGGGTTGTGGTTGATATGGAAATGTGTGGGCAGATGTGTTGTTAGATATTCCTATAAATATTCTTTATATTGACCATTTACATTTACAGCACCCGTATACCATACTTTTAAACAACATGTATACCTTGGATTAGAGTTCCTCATATGAAGTTATTTTCATCCATGTTTGGCAATGTTATTTGTACAGTAAGTCCTATTATCATGCCTCTGAAAGAAAAAAACTGGGGCAAAAATAAAAAAAGAACATGTGAGCTGCGATTTCGAGTCATATAGGATGAATAAATCAGGCTACAAAACACTGATTATGTTGGGAAAATTAAACAGCTTGCTAAAAATTTCTTCTTCACAACGTACCAATTTTTTAAATATTTTTTAAAAAGACAAACAAAATATTTTCTTTTATTCTAAACACTGCATGCTTCTTTTAAAAGCTGATATTTACCTTGTAATCACAAGAAGTTTCGATACTCACCGCTGTCGCAAGGCAAGTTCGGACCTGTTAAGGAAACTATGTGCAGTAGATTGCATTAGCTATAATTCATGCTGAAACAAACCCAAACAAATATATGTGATCGTACCAAAATACCATTCAAAACTATGAAAACATTAGAAAAGATGACAACTACACTAACAGATACGGTAGCTGTCTTGTGAAACTGAAAGCACTATACAGATAATGGTTTCATATTGCATCATATTTTCCTCACCAGCAGTTTCTGGTGGTTTAGGTCAGTTTCAGAGTCATTGTATCAAGTAGATTCCCATTTTTTCTTTGATCCTATTCATATGTCGATTCAACAATTATTTGCAAGTTTAAGGTTAATTCACCTTGTGTACTGGGTATTTGAGAATCTGTATTCTTATTTATCTCATGAATAGTTTGCCATTATACACATGAATGTGTATCATGAATTATATAAAAATAAGCATGTCTATATACATGTACATACTACATACATAACATATTGATATTTATATACTACTGTAGCGCCTTTACAAAAACATGCTCAAAGCGCAGTTTTGTTTTGTTTACCAGGGTAGCCTCTTGTAAAGGGAAGTGTAGTGTCGGTTGTGATCTTCAGAAATATTAAATGATTTGTTAATTGTTGGATGGAACATATTTTGTTATGCAGAACTGTTGCTGTACATTTTTTGTGAAGCTACATGTAATTGCTTAGCTTGATTTATTGCCAACAGTTACAAACCAAACAAACCTGAAAACTTGATTAATGTTAATGCACAGTCAAAGAGGTCGAAAATATGCATTCCTTAATTTTGTAACTTGTGTCATAATTTGAATTCTTTTTGGTGTGTTGCTGGTCTGGCGTTGGTTTCTCAGTGTGAATGGGGTATATATTATATATCGGCATTTTTCTTAAGAAGTTAATCCTTTGAAGGCTACCCGCTAACTGCCACTAGCTTTGGAAGTATAAATTGGATCTACATCTTTAATTAATATTGTTCTTATTTCCATCCTGCAATGGTAATGTTCCTCCAAATTGCAAGCAGTGTCAATATATAGTGCGGTTCACACAACAGTTCATTAATTTAAAGTTAAGGTCATGGTGAGGAAACTTTAACGTTGAGGTTACGCTAACTTGTAGTTAATGTGAATGCTTTCCCCCAGCTTGTAGTTGATTTTGAATACCAGTTCCAATCCTGTGTGAACCCTTGTCGTGGGATTGCATACAGTTATTACAGTACTTGTTTATAACTTCAGTGTTTATATTACTATAATGGGAGTGTGAACGGAACTATTGATACTTTGATTCACACAATGAAAGTGAGGTAAACTGGCCTTGGTTCATATTCCATTGTTTTATTGTCACAAGGACAGCCGGTTTCATATTACTTCATGGGTGTGTTTAATGGTTCAGCAAGTCATGAAGATGACAGTTTGTTTTATGTTGCTTTGTTATGAATATGCATACATTCAATATGAATATTAATGTTTCGATGGTGATGCAGTAGATCGGTATTAACATGGGTAATCTCAAGTGATTTCTATTTTGGGGGTCGGTGTAGGTTATACATGTACATCACATGTCATGAAACAACTTCATATTCATATCAATTGGGCAAAAAGAATTTCCGTTTCGGTTTAATAAAATTTGGAGTGGACTATTTAGGCTATTATTAGGTGGTCTGTTGTCAACAGACCACCTATTGATTTCGTCAGAATTTTCTTTCTTTATTATTTATTATTTATTTTTATTTATTTCTCCACTTTTTTGTGCAACTGATTTCTCAATATCCATCCACCCAATCTTTCTCAATTTTGACACAGTTATAAGTAATCATCATGAGACGTGACAGGAACATTTTCAAGGTCATTAAATTATCGTGACGTCATCCATGCGCCATTTTGTTAAATCACATTATCCATCATATCTTCATGATGCGTACTCAAAGTTCATTCACATTCATATCACATATACTTCAGGTCAAGAATCAACAGGTCATGTTATCATAGGTCACATAAAGGTCATGACGCGCGCGTATGTGCGCGTCAAAATTTAAAATTGCTCAAAATCACTAAACTATTAAACGAGAGTACGAATCAGGTCATTTTAAGCATTTCATTGCGCGCGGAAAAGGTCAAATTCAAAATGTTTAGATGATTTGGATTCCTCTTAACGAAATTGACAATTTACATTAATTTCAGTCACTCTTGACCTTTAATAAGGCCGTGAGCGCGCGTCAAAGTTCAAAAACCGCGCGTGCTGCTATGGGCAATATAATGCAAATTTGATCAAAAACATGCCATTTTAAAAATCGAAATAGCTCTTCAGATAGTCCATCGACCCCCAATTTTTATATCATGGTTGGAAAATGCATGAGTTGGAGATATGATTTCATACCACCCTGACTCGTACAAAGTGAAACAAAGTCATCATATTGGCATCTAAACTCAAACAAATGTATTTTGTTGATGACGTCATTTTTGTCTTTGTTTATTTGTGATTATCTCACTTATCGGTGATCGATTTTCTTCCAGATTTTGATATGTTGTAGCTGAGATAATTCTCTATCAGAAATATGGCATTTATTTTTCATTTAGATGATGTCATCATAGTTAAATATTCGATTAAAGGCGACGATGCATAATTTGTCATATTTGCGTGTTATGTCTACGGGAGGTCACTTTTTTCAAAACATGAATCTGCATGACAAGGTGTTTTGACCAGTATCTCGGTTGTTATTCAACAGTTTTCTCCCAAATTTTAGTATGTTGTAGCTGAGACTATGTGCTATCTAAATATTTCCTCATTTTTTTTAATCAGTTGTCAGGATCATGCTTATGCTCATCATCATCATCATTAACATTATCGTTTTTATCGTCATATAACATTATCATTATCATCATCATCACCTTTACTATCATGATCATCACCGTGTTCATCATGATCATCATTGTTTACATGTCTTTATAACTTCTTCCATTCTCCAATCTATCATAAGACTTAGACAGACCACCTTATTCGTCTTCGTGACGAATTAAATTCTAGTTATTATTATTATTATATTGGTCAATCCATGTCAAGAAGAGTGCCACATTTTGATACAAATAATTAATCACATTGACAGTTGTAAAGTATTACAAAGCTACTCCAATTTTTATGGCGGAAACTTGTCATTTATTCAACTTCCATTCGCACATGTGTATTGACTATTGATATGTATGCTCAATTTCCTTAGAGTGGGTACGCCCCTTCGGTTAGAGATGATTATCGTATTATAGACTAGACATGCTGTAATATATGTTGTAAGAGCTTTCTGTAATCTGATGCTTTAAGTAGAAGAGCAATCTCTTTTTATTTCATTATCTGTAGGTGGAGCGCATTCCATACTCACCTATATTTGGCTGACCTCGTTGTTTACATGTAAGCTAGAAAGAAAAAAATGATAGACAAATAACTGATGAATTGCAAGATAAAATGTACATGGTTCATTTGTATGAAAGCAGAAAAAAATTCAGAGAAACAGAATGGCGAAAGTTCGAAATAAATTTAAAATTCAAGTAACAATTTAAAGAGCTCATACATGTACATGTACGCTGCAACACAAGTGGCTTCTTTTCCCAATCCATGATCATGCAATTTTGTCAGTAACTTAATTACATTGGCTTCTTTTCCGCTGCATGCGATAGGGAGAATTGATATTATTTGAAAACACTGGACTTGCGATGTGGGTCGTGACCATAATCTCACTAACTGGTGAGACTTTTTGATTCACACCGAAAAAGTGACATTCTCATTGCAGTTCAAATATTGATGTTTGAACTTTGAGTTGCAATAATTTCTCTGTGTGTGAATGGGTTTTATATTGTGCGTTTCCTTGTGATAGATACAATGTACATGTACACTGAGCAAGCCTTCTGGCTGTATGCTGATTGTGAGTCAAAAAGCCTTAATGAAGACCAAGGTCGCCAGGCTCAATTGGTTTCTAATCAAGAAGAAAGGTGATAGTTCTAACGAGAATTCTGTAACATTGCTGTTGTACATGAGTCAATGCATGGTTGGATGAGAGGCGTTTCGTTGGAGTGATCCAAATCCTTCATGCCTATCATAATATTGTGTCAAGCACTCGAGCTCATGGGTAGTATTATTAACTACCACATTTAATCCTGAATTCATCAACGAACTAGTCCTATGGCTTAAATGATTTAAGAGGTGTTGCGTTGGAGTGAACCAAATCCTTCATGCCTATTAAAATAGTGTGTCAAGCTCACGTGTAGTACAGATTATATTAACTACCACATTTAATCCTGAATTCATCAACAAACTAGATCTATGGCTTAAATGATTTTGGATGATCTTGGATGAGAGGTGTTTGCATGGAGTGATCCAAATCCTTCATGCTTATCATGATATTGTGTCAAGCTCACAAGTAGTACAGATAATATTAAAGATAAACTTGAGTTCTGGTAAAAAAAGAAAATGAATTCTCACAGAATCTAACGAAACTTACACTGAATGTTCAAGATTACAAATAAATGTCATGTGCCAAACAATTTTGGAAGAAAATGTATACTGGCTGAGTAATGAGCATAGAAAGATAAGGAAATCAGGGTAGTACTAGCCCCGACACCATGTGTGTTGTCCCATATACATCTTTCTGTGTAAGTGATTGTAACTTTACCAAGACTCTGCCAAATTTATGATGATTTTGATGACTCCAGAACCTTGCATTACACACCATTACTTACAGTACTTGCTATATGATCAACTTTTCTGATCCATTCCACACCTTTTCTTTCACAATGCAATCTCATTACTAGAACTCAAGTTTAGCTTTAACTCCCACATTTAATCCTGAATTCATGAGCGAACTAGACCTATGGCTTAAATGATTTTGAATGATCTTGGATAAGAGGTGCTGCATTGGAGTGATCCAAATCCTTCATGCCTATCATAATATTGTTGTGTCAAGCTCTTCAGTAGTACAGATAATATTAACTACCACATCTAATACTGAATCCATGAACAAACTAGACCCATGGCTTAAATACGATTCTCTCAGTGATATATTCAAGGTAGTTAGATATTAATTCATAGGATATGACTATAACCTTTCAGTGAATAAGAAATTTTGCAATTATTTGAGATACGCCCACACATGTACACTGTAGGACAGCGATTGCTCTTATTTTTGTTTCTGTTCTACTTTTCTCATATGCAAATTATTAATCGTTAGAATAATCAAGGTTCTTTGATGTGGGTTGAACTTGAACCAATTATATTTTCATTTTTTTATTTATTTATTTATTTATTTCGGTTTAAAAAGACACATAAATATGCATGATTCAAAGGTCCAAGGACCAAAACTGATCATGTTTACAAGTTATACAATACAGTTATAAATACAGTAAATATACAATAGTGAGCCAAACGAACAGGTATGACAAGTACAAGGTAATAAAGATGAACAAAATAATACATTTCAATTAATACAATACCAAAATAAACTAAGAGAAAGTAATAGTTGCATACATCATATTTTTGTTAACCACTGCTAGTGTAGGAGTGCACCGACATTTTCTCTGACCTCTATTAAATGAAAAGACATGAATTTGGGCATGAGAACATGAGATTAGGGTGAGAGTTTGAGTTCTTGGCCAAGGGTAACTCATCAGAGCTCTTTGTCCATCTAAAATTGCTTCTTTTGTTTGGTGAAAGTATCTTGAAATCACACCTAGGTCCCATTGCATTAAAATTGAGTGTTGATTGAACTTTGCCATTAACAGTCACTTCCATGGAAACCTTGATTTGATTGGCTGTTGAGTGATGCTGCTAGGCCTAAAATAAAAACTTGTTGTATTGCCCTTTGGGTGCCAAAACATGGGTCGGTCGGTCGGAATTTTTTATTATTTTTTTTACCTTTTTTTCCCCCTTTTTTTTTCCCCCCTTTTTTTTTCCCCGCCCTCTTTTGGCTGATATTTATCAGTTTTTAATGCTTTAATACATGTGTTTCAACGTCATCATTCCATTGACATCTTTTCCACCTCATAATTATCCATGGTTTGCACGAGTGAGAATTTTGGAATAATTTGATTTTATGCATTTATATCCCATTTAAACAAACAAAATACAAATTTTTGTATTCATTAATTAAACAAAATCTAAAAAACGGTTTTAAATTTTTTTTTTTTTTAAATGCTGACTGTAGATTTTCAGATTTTGGGGTCGGTCGCAAAGGGCAATACAACAAGTTTTTATTTTAGGCCTTATGGTAGTTGATATGGACTACCATCATTTGTAAGTTGTATGCAACAGGGCCCATGTAAAATTATAAATTATTCTTGCAATTGAAGTAAATGTAATGGTTTACAGGATGAGAGAGGAAGAGAGAGAAGGAGAGAGAGAGAGAGAGAGAGAGAGAGAGGGAGGATAGAGAGAGAGAGAGAGAGAGAGAGAGAGAGAAAAGGGGGGGGGGGGGTAATTGTTACTATTAGAAGCGTTTTTTTTAGGAAGAAAAATGAATAAATTAAAATTGATTCCATGTTGTAGCGAATGACTACATGTATGTTCGATCTGCACAGTCTAGTGTTTTATCAGAATTGAGGAATTGTCTTTTGGTGTAGGCCCTGCATATTCAGGATAACTTTTGTGGTTGCATTGCGGCAAATACCTTCTAATCAATGCTACTTGAGAGCTAATGTGCGTAGCATTCCACTCCTGGTTCAAGCAGAGTAAGACCACTGCACCTTAAAGGGGAGGTCCAGCCTGATATTAAGTTTGTAGAAATATAAAGGAACCGGTCGGTGGAAGTTTGAGCAGCAAATTTTTATTAATATAAGAAATTTGAAGTTGCAATCAATCCAACACAAATTGACAACACTGCAATGTATCTTGTGAGGTCCTATCCAATTTTCTCTGTGCATAAAATTTCATAACCTTTCATTTTCTTTGTCATTGATGACGAAATGTGATTTTTTTTCCCCCCTACAGGGGTTGTATGGAAACACTTTAGCAATAATTATATTTAGGGTGCATGCCTGGACTGAAAATTTTCTTAACTTTCTTATTTTGTATCGAAATTTCCTCAAACTTTCACTAACTTACTGTTCCTGTCATTATTCTACTTCTATCAAAACCAAGTTATTATCAGGGTGAACTTCCCCTTATTTGCTCGATTATGATGGCTAAGAAGGTGAAGTTGAAGGGGGGGGGGGGGGTGGAGGACTGTGCCAAGGTCTACTTGGAAAGGTCACCAGTACGAAGAGACAATAACGATAAAGGTAGATCAATGTAGGAGAGAGGGCACATCCTTTGCTCGCTTTCTAAGTGTTCAGGCAGCAGCAGCCTGCCTGGTTTATGGATTTTATCTTCGTGTAATTACCAGGTGAATTCATGTAAAATTGCAATGCAGGCCAGCGACTCAATGAAGCATAGCATGTGAATACCAGGCCCTTGCTTGCTTGGCATTTACTTAAAGACAGAAGCAGCTTGGAAGTGGAGAGAAGTGTAGCATGGCTGGCCAGCTAGCTCTGATCACACAATGCCTGTCTTCACTAGCTCGAGATTGCCAAATATCCTGCTACTTGAACTATCCCGATCGCAAACTATCCAGCTAATTTGCGTCTTCATCAGCCCGAAGTTGCAATTAGCGGGATATTTGGTCGGGATTATCATCCCAAGATATCTTGGGATAGTTTTCAAAATATCCCACTATTTGGCAAAATATCCAGCTATTGTCCGGTGCATCTTCACCAGACAGAAGACTCGCACTGTGCGCGAACGCTGAGCAAAATATCTTGAGCTAATTTCTCAAGGTCGAGCTTCAAGTTGCAAGGTCGAGTCTCGAGCTGATGAAGACGCTATTTGTAACTTTGGGAGTATTTCCCAAATCAGAAATAGCGGCCTATTTGGCAATCACGAGATGATGAAGACGCGCCTATTGTCATATACGTAGGGATCGGGACATGTACATGTACCATGTTGCTAGGGTTCTATCTAAAATTTTGCTGATGGTTGATAAGTATAGTCAATTTGAAAATACAACATTTTTCCTTAAGTTAAATTCTCCCAGCTTGAAATAGAGATGTAGAATTTTACTATTTTAGTCTGTATGAAAAATGACTTGTTGATTAATTTAAAAAAAGAAAGAAATATCCATTTAACACCTAAATCCAGAGTCATATCAAGCAGTTTTTACATGCTTTTACAGTTACAATAAATCTTTGTCATACGTAGGCTATCTGTACAGTAGTACTCACTGGAGTCACTTCAGTGTTATTTTTCTATTATCAATGAAAACAACTCCTGCTATAGTTCTATTGAAAAAGGTTGCCTCTCTACGGACCACAGTACAAGTATGTGTTTCCTTCCTCCCTTATATATAAACCAACATTTACAAGTTTAAATGTGGACAGGAACTTCCATTGACGTAGGATGCTTATATCACGAGTCAATGGCAAAAAGTCATTGCCAACTGGTTTAGTTATCCATCGGAAATGATGTAAGGGATATACTTGTAGGACTGTTTTTGTGACTTCAGGAAAGCATGTTATGTACACAATGTACTGTGCATGCAGGGGGTACTCAACTACTCATTTACTTTAAATAATTAGGCTCAGATAATGTTTTGTGTAAAAATGTAATTCTGTATTGTTCACTTTATTGTGGGGGAGGGTGCTTGTAGGCAAGTTCATAGATGATTTTTCTTTCATTTATCTCCAGGAAGAGTTTTCTGTATATTCCCTGAGGTTTCTTAAAAATAAATTAAGCAGGACAAAAAAATCTTCCCAGGCTCTGTTGAATCAGGCTGTTCTATAATATGCGTACATGTACATGCAGTACAGTATGTTGTACAAGTATATGTACTTAATGCGTTCTATATGATGACTAATGAGAATTCATCAATAAATCTAATGTTTGGCCAGCAATGTGACTGCATTCACAGTTGGTTGCCCCTATTAATGCATGGTTTTCATAGTACATGTAAGGCCATTCATGTTTATTGACTTTCTTCACTATAGGTATTTTCCCAGCTCTCTCGATCAGGAAATGATTTTTCTTAATTTTTGATTTCCCATTTCTGGAGTGCAGAGTTGTTATTGGTATCGACTTGAAGCTGAATACAATTTGAATCAACTTTATAATATGTGGCGTTGACAATCGGGCTTTTTGAACAGAACCTACAGGATAAATGGGCCGAAACTAGGTATTTTCTCAGACTCAAATATAGGGCACTCTTATGCCCTGTAAAATGTTACAGTAATTTTCCAGAATTGAATGAAATCACTGTAGCGAAAAATGGGTAAAAATGAATATATTTTCTTGAAAGTAAGTCTTCACACGCAATGTTTCTTTATGACCCACAACGTATTGCATGTAACAAATGTAGCATGCAGTGAGTGAATACATACGCTGTACAGTACATGTATGCTTTCCTAAATTGAAAATTCATCTTGTACAACAATATTTCAAACTCTGTCTTTGGCCTTGGTGGTGTCTGACAGAATTTGGAAAATTCTAAATTGAATATTTTTGTTTAAAATCAAGAATATGCAATATCTTCTGGTTTGGTAAGTTGAATTGTAATTCTTGAAAATGAAAGCTTATTGTGTATTTCCAGTGGTGTGTTACATTATATAATCTAATTCATGGTTTGATATGTTTGCTTATTATTCTCTTTCTCTATTTCTATGTTCACAGGTTGGAGTAGGAAAGTGGAGGAGGTGCTGCCTTTTTATAGAGGGCTTCATAAACATTTCTTTCTCGGTAAGATCGTCTTGAAGATTTAATCTCATTTTTAAGAATAATTTCATGTTTTATATCTTGTAATGTTATTTCATTCCTTTTCTTCTTTCAATGCATGAAATAAGAATTTGGGGGTTCTATAACTATGTTTTTCTTCTGATAATTATCACTCTGTCCAAGTTGTGTAATTGTGTATTTCATTAATCATTGTCTGTTTTGTCGAAGCATTTATCACCCATTTTAGCCATTTACCACACGTGCATGTCTTGTCCAAATTTCATTTTTTGATGAATCATATCCTTTTTTTTGTTCTTTTTTTGTGTGGGTTAATGTGGCAAACCACGCAATCCAAGATAAATTCATAAACTGCAGTCAAGCTTTAGAGATCTCCAGAGCACATACTCGCAATGTAATCTGTTATAAATATAAACTTCCTCAACTTTCCCTGTAATCCCCCTAACACACGGGCTTGTGTCTCTTGTCTGGTTTTCCATAATTCATGTGTTCTAGCAAGATAATCACAAACTAATGCAATTACCAACAATACACTCAATACTCTTACCACCCATATGCTACCCGCATGAAATGATAATACCCTCTGGCGAGCAGAGGAAGAGAGAGAGAGAATATTGAAGCGATGGTTAATGGGTTATAAAGAAAATGATATACTCTCTGTAAGCCATTTATTAGCATTTTCCGGGCTTATTCTTTGTAACTCTTCAGAATAAAGTAGAAGTTTTATGGTCATCAAAATATCCAAGAAAAATAAGAATACTTACAGTAGTGAAATTGTTTCTCACAAAATGAAATTTGCAGGTCTGTATCCAAATACAACAATTTGTATAGGAGCACCTAGAAAACAGAGAAAAACTACCCAGAGAGTCATATTATCACATAAAATAAAATTTAAGCTTTAAATTAACAAATGTTGTTTTCTACAGTTTTTTGGTATAGATGTACACAGTTCCACCACTTTTCTTTAAAAAAAATAAAATGTACCTTATTGCAATATATGAGGTATTGTCAATTAAGACAAATACTATTTGGCTCATATACCTGTAAGGAGAAGGAGGTATGATATATGTAGATTAAACAAAAGATGTTCCTTAATATACCCTTAAAATGATGGCTTTTAATTGATTGCATACAATTTTTGATATCATTTTATTAATGTTAATAAAAGCCAGATACAAACACATGAATGTAGTACCTTGTTGAGTCAGCAACTTCTTGAAATGAGTTGATGAGAAATAAAAATGTAATTTGATACTGTAATGATTGGTTATTAAACCTTCATGAACAGCCATAGCAAATTATTTTTTTATATTATTGTGAAGGGCATACATATGAACACTGGAGTTAGATCTTGGCTGATGTGCAAAGTTCTTCTACCTATGTACATACATGGGGGTGAAATGAAGTTGATATGACCCTGTAGTCCATATTGACACAATGTCATTACGTCAATCGATTCAAGGGCATTTGACAAATATTATTTGAAATGGTTAGGTTGCCTATTATAGCCGTGGTTAGAAATATTTGTTTGTAGAAGGATAAAACAAGCATTACTAAAATAAAAGGCTGATAGAATTGAGATTTTTTTTGATATCTCGTGTTGCACCTAATTTTAGACGACTTTCAGTATTTCCCAATGTTTTATAAACAACAAAAAATAGTTAGTTTTGAGTGTTAGTTATTTCTAAGTGGCAGGATGAGTATTAAAAAATAGTTAATGGAGGAAAATAGTACAAAGTGATGTGTTTCCTATTTATTTCCATGCCGGAATAGCACTGAGCAAAATGTTGAGATCATGTTCAAGTTTAAAGATTCTCAATGTATGTGTAGCGCCATCTATTGGTGTAAATATGCCATGATATATCGGATGATAAGTCAGGCCATCCATCTAATACCCAGTCTGCTACGTACGAGACACACACACACACGTATGCGCACTCTTAGGGAGGGGAGAGAGGGAAGGGAGGGATAAAATGTTGGATGGCTGTCTTGAATGTTAATATATGTGGACTTCCTGAGGCAGACTGAACGTAACCGATCTGGCCCAGGGCGAGAGAGAAGAAAGTCAATCATTACATCACCAGAGAGTAGTGATTAGATCATTTAATTTTCTTAAAAGGTAATTTTTAAATTTATAATGGAGGCCTTGCTGGTTGCTAAATCCACCTGTCAAAGTCATTGAAGAATTTGTGATCGTATCAGGTTATCAATTTCTTTTCATGAGGTGTAGAAGTCTTGAAAAGTTCATCATATCCGTTATTTGCTTTATTAGGTAATAAATCTATGTGCTGGTACTAACGTGTACATCGTGGCTGCTAAGTGCTAAAACTAAGAGAGCATAGAAGGAATGAAATTGAAAAGAAAAGAAGCAAAAGCTATATGTGTGTGCATGTCTGTAGAGTGGGGGGGGGGGGGGGAGGGGGGAGGCTGGAGATTCCAATCCCATGAATGTGTACACGTAGGATGTTTATGCATTCTTTTGAAGCAAAAGGTGATAAGTTCTAAAGTGCAAGTAAAGACTTTGCTTGACTTTTTATTTGTGCTAAAAGAAAAAAAGTTTCCCTTTCCATGTTTCATGCACACTCGGCAGGGAAAAAATTATTTGACAAATTTTGGGGCTACTTTTCAAGCTTGCTTGCATTAAAATTGCACTCTAATAATTTGTTTTGCATGCAGATTTTTGGGGGCTCTTTTATGACTTTCGGGCCACCCCGAGCCCCCATGTACTAATTCACTGACACTCGGTATTGCTCAATTGTAAAACATTTATTAAAGCTGGTAGTGAAATGCTTATTAAATCAATTCAGGATAGAGCGTGAGCCATCGTGATTGCAATATCATGTGTGAGCCTTGAACCTTTGAATGATTTAAGATTATAATTCAATATGATTGATTCCTTTGGTTGTGTCCTTGGAATAATTCATGAAAACCAAAGTACAACTACATTAAAAAACAACAAAAGAATTTAATAAAATCTTCATCTAGGATGACATGTTGCTTACAACATGTGTGTTTAAACAGATTTAATATCCTGCTAGCTCTCACCAGAAAAAAAAAGTGTCTGTTGAGAACTAAAAGGGCATAGTTCATATGATAAAGAGACATAATACTAAATGCTTAGTTGCTCATAGACCAGTGAGAGAGAAGGTTGAGTTCTGGGGAGAGGTGAAAAATAAGTTGTGAGCCTTATCATTGTTATTATGCAACTGTGGAAGAACATCAGAGTAAAAAATGCTTTTCAAATGCCTTCATATTCTAAATATGGCATGTAACATCATAAAAAGCGGGACAGATTTTTATGCCACAAGTTCGCGTGTCCCATTATACATCTTTCTGTGTACAGTGCTTGTTACTTTACCAAAACTGGGCCAAATTTCTTATCATTTTGGTGACTCCAGAACCTTGCAGTACGGTATACACCAATACTTATAATGCTACATGATCAACCTTTTCTGATCGATTCCACACTGTTTCTTTCACGATACAATCGCATGACCAGGACTCAACTTTATCTTTAAGTAGTAGAGACCTCCCCCCCCCCCCCCCCCCCCCCCCCCCCCCACCACCACCAACTCCCAGTCAACGTGAAGTGACATTCCCAGGGATACCAAATCACATGTCTGGTCGGCTCTGACAAAGACAGTAGCTTCTTTCGCACCCATCGGAGGAACATGGCCGCTATTTATAGCAAGCCATCTACGTCAACCACGCAGCTGATGTGTGAAAAGTCACGCATACAACTGAAAAGTGGAAAATGGAAACGTGAGATTGTGTGGACGGGGGAGTCCGAGTCAGTCTGTGCTATTCATTAGATGTACATGCCTAGGTGGATGCTTTGTGTGTGTACACTTGGTGCTGCTGAATAACGAGGGAATATTTGAATTGTAAATTATCAATGGGATGCGATGTCGCCGGCAATACAATGATGATGAGTGGGGTAGGAAGAGAGAGAAATGAGGGAAGCTGATTTTCATCAATGATATCATAATGATAGCGAATGATGGCTAGCAAGTGCTTTTATTAGATGGACCATTATGTCTATTTGATATGTGTTTGGATGTCTATAAAGTACATGTGTAGACGCAGATTGATAATAATAATAATAATAAACGATACTTGTATAGCACTTGTTACATCACTTTTCAGTCTCTATAGGCTTTGTAGAATAAGGAAGAGATAGAGTTAGGCAATAATAAGAAAGTACCATTCAAAACAGGAAATAGGAAAATTGCTCACGAACAGATGAGTCTTCAGTCTGTTTTTGAAATAGTCAACTGTGACTGCCTCGTTAACAATATCGGGTATTCTTTTCCATAATTCAGCTGCTACTCCCTGGAATGAGCGAGCTCCACATGACTTTGTTAATGTTTTTAGGATCTTTCATGACTCAAAGTCATTGTCAATCTTTTGTGTTTCAAGCTCTAACAAAATTTGAGTTACTATTCATTGAGGAAATAAGACTTTTCAGAGTTTTTCTTTGAAGGATTTTAATACATTACACTTCTAAAACAATATAAGGGTTAATCTATCTACCCTGGTATTTAAACATGTGTTCATTGACCTGAATTTGACTTTGAATGCAAGGGTGGGCAGTATAGTGTATACCTTCCACAGGTTTTATCATCAATCTTAAAGTTTACTCACCGCAGTCGATGTAGCTTGTGTGCAAAGGTTGAAATAAGTTTGCTTTAATTGCAGTGATACCTTGCCCAATTAACGATCCTCAGACTTCTGTCAGTAAATCCCCCTCCTACGCCTTGCCTGATACTGATCAGATCTTACAGTAGATAAGAAGGATCATTATTTACAAATCCTTAGCAGATTGACGTCAGGACTCTGGAATTTGCTTATTTTAGACGCCTTGATCTGGCAGTTACCGTTGTAATTTTTGTTGACGTTAAGAAAAGAATGACTAATAAAAACCAAATAGAGGTAATTTTAGACAATTTCTTCCACATTTGTCTCTGACCAAATTCATTATGTTTCTTATTTATAAAGGGCACACACTTGATGTAGAACTGACGTCATGTGGGGGAGGGAGGGGGGTCTTTATCATTTTTAATTCTTGTCAGAATTATCAACATTATTATTTGATGAGTTAATCTTTGGTTGAATTTCATGTAGACAATTTTACAGCTATTCTATGATATTATCTTTATAAGGTTTCATTGAAATAGATATGAATTAAAAATCAAATTAGTTAACCAGAAATTCTATGAAATTTTTGAAATTTACTCTGCGGAATTCCAATGATGAACTTGGGTAAATATGCATGTTAGTTTCTTCAATATTTGATGAAGAATCAAGAATATGGCCTGTTATTCTTTAATTGTTTGTAGAGTTCATGCATGTGCATGAATCCTATACACTCGTAATAAGAACAATTAATCAGTTTTATATTGCACTGGATATTATTTATCTTAGTACATGTACAGTTTGTACCTACAACCACAGATGTACAAAACATGCATTAGGACATACACTTCACGATATATGATGTAGGAAACAATACAGATATAAAGTACAGTGACATCTGAGAGAGCTAGAAGGGCATTAAATATATGTAGAAGTATAAAGGATTAATGTCCTTCTGGCTGTCCTCAGAAAATAGATAGGCCTGCATGTACATGTATATGCATGTTACATATAAAAACAAGTAAAAATGTAGTTGGCAGAGCCATTATTTTTTTTTAATGATTTTATTCTTGCATCAACTCAAATGTTTTTTCTCTGTACAATAGTTGAGTCAGGAAATGTAAAATACCATGATCCCTTTTTACTGTCCAGCTCATTGCGAAATATAATGAGGAATATATATATATATATTTTGTTTGCTACTTCATTTGAGAATTTGTGACCTGCCAATGCATGACAGGTGTAAAATATAACTGACCTCTAGAATAGAATAGGAGCGTCTATTGACTGCTCTGAGCCGGAACTATGATAACTGGAATATCTTGTCCGGCCATGCTTCCCTCATCAATTACTTTCAAACACTAGGAGAAATCATCTCTTGAGAGCCACAAAGGCATTGACACCTTTATACAGAGTAAATGCCTTTCTGGATGTTAACAAACAATATTTGAATATCTTGTATTAGATATTTTGCACAAGACATTATTGCCCTTAAATGAATAAGTAACACAAGATGTATAGAATTTGACTTTGACTTTTTGTGCATTTATTTTAAACCAACTTTAGTTGAATAGTACAATACAATTGTTGTGTTCTATTATATATATTTATTTAAACAAAATATACACATGGAGGTGAATATTATCCATAAAGAGCCAGAAGGGTGTTAATTTATTATAAAACCTGAGTTAATGCTCTTATGGCTCTCTGCAGATGATATGCACTGACTGCTAGTCTGTACATGTACTTGAAGTGTTAATGAACTCAATTTTTGGATTTGAGTTCATTTTGATCCTTGCTTCTATCTAGCTTCTTTTTTTAGTATATTCCATTTTGTACATTTATCCACCTATTTCTTTTTGTGTGTGACTTGAGTATCTGACCCTTTTTCTCTGTACATTCAGACAGGAGTTTTAGGATTCCGGTTGAGCGCCCTCTGCTGGTTACAAGTAGATATCCTCTCTTTCTCGCCGGGCAACGGAGAGGAAGGAGGTATGATGATGGCTAACAAATGAACAAATGTCTTGTTAATATAGCCTTGCATCCCTAACATCATGGCATGCTTTATATAGCCTCATATTGACGTCTTTGAGTTCGAATATTTAATTTTTTTTTTTTTAATCAGAATCTCAGTTCTGCCTTGCTGCTAATAACCTGATCATGTGCATGGGCTCTACTCCATGAATTTACCCCCTCTCCTGATTCATAATGCATCCTACTACCATGTAGAATTAGAGAAAGTGCCCTGTGTGATTTGCATTTCAGTCCCATCTAATGACATTGATGTATGTGCACGAGTACACCCAGCACCAGTTGATATTCAGCAGTGGGACTTGTTGACTAATTACCTGGCATGAAGCGGTTGCGGCCATCCATTCTAGTGGAGGGTCTATGTAATATAGATGACAAGTGAATTGATGTGGCAGTGGAAAGCAAATCCAATTGATGAAATTCAAGGTTTAATAACCTTTGATTTTTTTTAATGAATAATAAACTGTGACAGTAGAGACATACATAACTTGTTGGCATCATTGATGATCAAAGAATATCAAAGGGACGTAAAGGCAATCAAACTCTAAAATTTTCTTTGATATATTGAAATAACCTTGATAGTTTTTATTATGTGGAGTTTCTAAATTGATCTATGAGCAATTCCCAAGATCCAATGAGATTTGTTCAGGTGAATGTAGGGATGTAATGAGTTTGTCTTATGGACATAATACATAGAATTAGTGCACACTTACGGGCCAGTGAGGCGATTAATAATTTTGTAGTAATCATATTCTAATCTGTCTTTGCTAATTTGGCATATTCGGCATTGCTATTACTGCACAGCATAGTCAAGTATAGATGATAATTATGATTCGAATTTAAAAACAAAACAAAACAATGTAAAAACAACAAACAAATGCAACTATACTGGAACTTTTGAAAAATTCTGCTTAAATTTTCTCTTTCATCCTAAAGCTAATTTATAATGACCTTATGTCCATTTGATTTTGGATGACTGTCATTAAAATAGCAACTTTCAAATTCAAATTAAATTCTTCTTCTTTTTCTTTGCTCTTTTCTCTGTTAAGCGAGATTCACTGCCTTGAGCTTCATTCTTTTTCTAATCGCAAGCGCTAAAAGAACGTAAATAAAACATTTTTCAATCTAAGATACAGCTATAATGAGCATTATTACGCCACTTTCATCAACATTGGCATTCTTCCTAAAAATATGAAATAATAATAATAATAATAATTATTTGAAGTTTGAAGAGGTTTATGCCTCCAAAATTTGTTTCATTGGATTGGATTTTTTTCAGGACAAATTTATGAAATGATTTGAGGATTAATAAATGGTTAATGAGACTTATAGAAGAGCTGCATTTACAAGGAATGACATGCATGTATGTACTGTATTGTGTGGAATTATACATGTTTATTGTTTTATTTCAGGATGTTGTATGTTATTCTTCATATTTAAAAAAAAAAAAATCATCCTTCATTTGTTTCTGTTTGCATGCATCTCTGTATACCTTCGATCATGTTTGTGCAATTTGTTGTGTATTTTCAATTCCAATTCCAATTTTATTTCTGTTTCCAACAAAACATTACAAATCTGTTATAATCATTTTCAAAAATTAAGGAATACATATTGGAAACAGAGGGGTCCACTAAGAAGCATGTTGAAAGCTAGATGGGCATTAACTCTGTAGTGAAGGATAAACATGTACGTTTACACCTTTTTGGTTATCTTCAGACAATATCATCTGTTCAGAGCCAGAAGGGCATTAATTCTGTGTAAAAGTTTAGGAGTTAAATGCCCTGTGTAAAATATATCTCTCAAACAGAAATGCCCCCACCATTGCATATTTTATGTCACCTTGTTGTTCCATTTCTTGACCTCACCTTCCCTCCTTCAACTCAACTGTTTCCTCTCTCATTCAGTGATGTATCTTATTACCAACTTTCTATCTTATAGTATTTATATGTTCATGTACTTTGTTTAGACTTACTAGTGTTTGTTGAATTGTTACAGATTATTTGTTTTATGTTTTATGAAATTAAACCGTAATCCACTCCCCCCTCCCAATTGTTTTTATTTTTATTAATATCTATGAACACTGCAATATTCCTGATGTGCATCAGTCTGCGATTTCCTGCGGTAACTTCATATTCGGCTATCTTTGTTATGTCTGTAAGGTACAAAACATTTATGGCTATTTACAAATATTTGACATGAAGTTGAATAGTTAAAAGTAGAACATTTGAAAGGAATGTATATTTAAGGATATATTTGTCCTGCTTACGTCCTTGATTTAGCCTCCTGGTTGTACTTTTAACTCGTCCTTTTTTGTAATTCTGTCTGGGGTATGTGCTGTCTCAAAGTTTACGGAAATGTTTGCTCATACTGAGATTGTCTCATGCGATATGAATGACGTGGAATCCAAAAGCCCTGTTCAGATACGGCATAGTTAACGGCCTGAAAATGAAATCTCCTGCAGCACAAGAAACATTTAATCTGAAATGAATTGCAAATTGGAGTTCAAAAGAGAGCTGCACTTATCCAAGGCCTCTACATGTCATCCTTGATCCGTGTATAATAGACAGATTTGTGACATGCACATGCTGACGTCATTTTATTTCATCAAAGCATTTTCAGGTGTTTTCCGCTTCACATTATTTATTTTCATTTTTTGAAATTTATTGTTATATCACCAGGGTAGCCCATTCAGCAAAATTTGGTCTTCCATGGGAATTTAAGAAAAATGCCTGAGTAAGGCTCACATCTTTCATTACATACATGTAGGTTATGTCAATAATGTGAACAAATCAATTCAGTTTAGCAAATAGAGAGGATTTTGGGATTCAATGGAGAAAGACATGAATGTAATGTAAACATTTCCCCGGTAGTCGGCTAATGTTAATGTGACGCATCCATGATGTACATGTAGTATTGACTGAGCATTCTTCTACAAATACTAGTGGTTGAATTTCCTCGTCTGCAGAGCTATGCATTTTTCTGTTGCATATATGTATGGACATAAAGTAAGCTTGTTGAGGAGTAACTGTGTATGTTTATGTATAGACAGCTTTGTGGACATATATTGTACACTGTTTGCCTCCATGTACTGTAAATGCGATTCTTGTCTATGGAATCATATTTACCAGTGCGATCTAGCGCAATGTGAATTCAACATGTTTACCACAATGTGATCACGTTGTTGAATACTCTTCCCCCCCCCCATTCAATAACAGAAATGCATTGTTAATAAACACTTCCTTGATTTGTACATTTACAAGTGAAATATAACCCTTTTATTTCAACTCTGACCACACCCTTAAGCTCTTGATTACAAAAGAATGAAAAGTTGTTTTTGTTTTTCAGTTATTTCCAAGTGGATGTTCAAGACTTTGAAAGGGCATAGACAAGTGGAACATTAATAATATAATTTTCATAATTGAAATAAATAGCATGAAGTACATCAGTCTTGAGTATTTATATTTTTCCTGGATCTGGCGAACATTAAGATTAGATCGCAAGCAATGTATTCATATAATTATAACCACTTTCACCTTGGATTGAATTGAATACATATAGGTGGCATTATTCTCAGTCCATTATTCTTTTCTATGACAGGGCATGGCTACATTCACGAGGGTAACAAGAGGAGCGGTGGCTGGCGTCGCTCACTCTATTTAGTCGGGGTGGGAAGGTGACGGTGGACTCGGTTTTAAAATTAGGAGGAAATCAGAGCGAATAGAAGCTCAATAGATTGTATGGTGTGTAAACAAATCACAGGCACCCGGGAAAGCATGCTTGGCTGCCTGTCAATTTCTCTTTTTCATCAGGCCTTTTTTTACTTTTGAACGTGGATAGAGAGATGGTGTTAATTTGATGTGAAATCATGGGAATAATTGGAGGCAGGCAGTCAGTCAATTATCACTCTGACTTGTTTGGAAGATAGTAGTTTGTGTGACAGTCTCTTCCCCCATTTCAATCTCTTGCATGACTACAATCTGAATCTATATTTCATTCTATCTATATATCTATCTATCTTTCTATCTATCTATCTATAGATCTATTTACCTATCTATCTGTCTACCTACATATTTATCTATTTATCTATTTATCTGTTTATCTAGCTATATATCTATAGATTTGGATATATATCTGCCTACCTATTTATCTATATCTTTATATTTATGTATCCATCTACCTACCTATTTATCTATCTATATACCTATATATCTATCTAATCTACTCTCTCCCTCTCTCTCTCTCTCTCTCTCTCTCTCTACAGTATATATAATTTGATATGTTCTAATCTACTGTATATCTATAGCTCCATGCTAGAATTCTTGCACTTTATGAATGATTGAAGCTCTTTGCAGGGAATTCTTAGCAAATAACATGTACCACAGACAGTTATACAGGGTTGATATGCAAGATCTGCCACACAGGTCAGCTTCTAATATGTAACATGAACTGCACTGGTACAAGAATCTATCCTGTCTAAATTTATTCCAATCTATATGCGATAGTAAAGGTTAATCCATTTATGCTGAATCCTGCTTTGTGGCACTCGTAGAGTAGAGTAGTTTTCCATTTCTTGCACGTAGTATGCTAATATGCTATGATGACCGGAAGCGTGGGAGACGACTATTTTCAAATGTCAAAAATCTTCTCAAGAATTTCCCTGAATTGCTGTCATCTAAGTGGGGTAAGATACACATCCTTCTTGACATTTTCCAAACAACCTGCACAAATCTGATATGATTTATGCAATTTTTCATGACATTTTGACCCAGAATCTTCAGTCTTGAGAGGGTGGTCTTCTCACGAAGGCATGTTAAATTGCTCTCAAGTCACAGGAATGTGAACACAGTAAAAATAGATAATAAAGATATTTTCAAAAAATGTATGAGGCCTAACGGCCTATATAGATTTCATCAGTCTAAAGCTCCTGATTTTGCAAGTCTAAAGTCCAAAGGGATTGGCTCGTGATTTTTTTTGTGGGAAGATTTTGCTTCCAGTTCTAGTGTGTATTGTATTTTTTTAATATCAATTTTTTATGTGGGGAAGGAAAGCCTTAGGTTCAAGGGTTTTAATGCATCAACACAGAACCATTAAACATGGTCACAAATATTGATACCGAGTCTCTGTTTGGTTGATCTGAATACTGTGCGATCAAAAGAGTAATAGTCACACATTCCAATAGGTCCAATGCTTTGGGACCTGCCCATGCAGTGACTAACTTTAGGAAATGTTTGTGACTCTGTTCAGCTAGATCTAGAGCATGTCCTAATTAACAACTTGACAAGTGGTGTTGGAAAGGGAAAGAGAAATTAGGAATTGGAACATGGCAATGTGGAGAGATATTGTCGAGTGGATAAGAGGACCTCTTTATGATCCTCAACCACCCTCCCGATCCTTACATTCATACCTATGGTATTGGTAAGATGAACCTCCAGGTGTATGGATCATGTTGCAGCTCCCTCGACGCTGAATAGTACATGTGGGACCAATGCCTGGAATGATATCGTGGGTAGAGAGTACTCAAAAAACTTGTCTACTTTTAAGTGACGCATCGTTGTTATTATAGATGTTATATTTGACAAGACTGAAATATACTGGAGATATAACCTGAAGGAGAAACAGGTGAAAGGGGAATGACTGGAAATCAGAGGAGAAAAAGTAATATAAAAGGGAATAGAAGGAAGAATTTTAAAAACAGCTGCTATATTTGTGTGGAAACTGTCTGTTTTTATCTTACTTTGACAAAATCAAAAAGACTTTCAAGAGATTAACTTCAAGGAGAGTCAATTCCCTATGGTATTGCTTATAGAATTCATGTTCAGATTATGTCAGATCTGTCAGTGTCATGTTCAATAACGCTGTTGAAATTGCCATAGGTTGAGTTTCTTAAAAGTCTTTTCGATCACGTTCTTCCTAGTTATGCACTCCGAGAAATGATATAGCTCATCTTATCCATTTTGAATAAACGCTTTGGTCACCACCCCATACTGGACCCCAACCAGCGATTTAACCATTCCGGCCACACTGTGACGTGGTTGTCTCTTGCAATACAAACATGTGCACGCTCAGTACCTAACTCTTCCAGGAGGGGCAGTATCGTGTTATATACACTAGTGGATTGACAAGCTTGTTTCCTCAACCGTTCTCTTGAGTTCACTTAACTTCTCTGAGTGGTTATCATGAGTTGGATTTTGAAAACTTTCATTTATCTCTTTTAAACTGTTCCTTTCCAAGTTCGAACTTTGAAGGAATGTGTTGCAAAGATGCTACATTACAGGGTTATACTGATGCCATGCAGTCATAGTTGTTTACTTTTATATTACAGTGTAGTAGTAATACTACTAGTGATGGTATTGATAGTGATGTCAACAAAAACAACAACAAAAATAATAACAACAACAATAAAAGTTACATTTATAAATACTTTTTCCTGAGGATAAAAAGAGCTGGAGACTTTACCTTTAGTATTGACATCTTTCGTAGGATGGATTTATGAATATCCATGTAGGCTCAGGTCTGATAGAATTTACAAGTTGATTTGAAATGAGATAAGATAGCAAAAGGGTAGATGTAATTAGTGTGTTACAGAGCTAGGTGTCAGCTGTTCTTCAGAATTGTAATACTACTAGTGATGGTATTGATAGTGATGTCAACAAAAACAACAACAAAAATAATAACAACAACAATAAAAGTTACATTTATAAATACTTTTTCCTGAGGATAAAAAGAGCTGGAGACTTTACCTTTAGTATTGACATCTTTCGTAGGATGGATTTATGAATATCCATGTAGGCTCAGGTCTGATAGAATTTACAAGTTGATTTGAAATGAGATAAGATAGCAAAAGGGTAGATGTAATTAGTGTGTTACAGAGCTAGGTGTCAGCTGTTCTTCAGAATTGTAAAAATGTAATCAGGTCAAACACACCTCTCAAAGGGCAAGACACGTCATGTTGCGTAACCAATATTGCAGTACATGTATGTTCTCTGTCTTTGTACAGATAGAAAGAAGATGACTTGTACTCAAAGACACTACATGTATGGTAAAAGTTTTTTTAATTGGAAGTCTTTCTGCTCGAATTTCTTTCAAATTTAAACACAAAACAAAATAGCTGCAACGTACCTGTGTTAGCAGCTTCGATCATGGTATAAGTTGTTTCATTGGAAGTCTTTCTGACCAATTTTCTTTCACATTTAAACACCAACAAAATAACTGCAATGTACATGTGTTAAGCAGCTTTGTTTCAATTTACAACTCAGTGCGAGTATTGGCAATGAATTGGAGCATTAATCCCCAGCTTGATTAGAAGAAAATTAGTCTCCATAGCTGCCCTACTGTGAACTCCACCTCGTCTCACCTCGTCTCACAGAGGCTGTGTGTTTCCCCCCTTTGCAGAGCCTCATCGCTGTAGATCGGACCATTGTGGCCTTCGTGTTGAACTCGGTCGGTCCGCCCGCCCGCCTCTCTGTTTTAACCAGCCCCACTGACCTTCTGGCTATTCTAAATATTAGCTTCCCTTCTTTCTCTTCTCTGCGAGAGGTTTAAGTTCGGGGCGGGAGGAGAGGTGAAACGTGTCTCTGATCAAGCCCTGGATGCATGCATAGTGGATACTCGATGGAGTGGTCGAGGAGACAGGATAACGATTGAACCTTGGAGTGAAGCAAAGAAATACCCTAACCAAGCTCGTATTATCCAGAGCACATGTGCAACATAGATAGTTGGACCATTAAATGCTAGCCTTTGTGCCTGCCGAGTATCTGTTATTAGATAACGCCCAAATATATATCAGTAGTCCATGACCTATTTGAGTTGTTTGGTTTTCCATCAAAGCTTGCATCTATATTTATAGCCATGTATATCCATGCTTGTTCCCAGGGTCCATACTTAGTCTGTCTTTAAATAGACCCCTCTATGTGCAATATGCAGTTTCCTGATCCCTCTCAGGGCACCCTCCAAGTGTAAATTTTCTTGAGGGGTTTCTTTTCAGATTATAACAACTCACAAAGAAGGACATTCAGGGTGCTGACAATTTGTAGAGGCCACTCGAGCCATATCTGTGTAAAATCATACAGAGCCCTTGTGTAGTTTTAAATGAGGCCCTAACAGGACATTGAAGGTTCTCTAGTACATTGAGGGCCTATCTGCTCTTGTAGTACTTGGGTAAAATAGATAATCAAGAAGTAACATCCAATCTTCCCATTGTCATGGACCAGTCACTCTCATAACACGTTCACATCTTATGCTGATTAATAAATATATTATTTGAAATATGAATATAATTACTTTTGGTTTGCGAGTATACTTGATATGCAAGCTATAACATGGCAGGTCAGCTGCACCTTCTGTTAACCCTAGAACCTCTCCACCCCTTGAAGAGAAAGAATCAATATGCGGTTTAATAAACTTTGGGATTCTATACACCACTGCTGTTGATGGTTTGTCCAGTATGACTGGCATTAATTACCAGCTTTTGTAGAACCCTCTGGCAAGGTGTGTAAGTAGTGAGACAGGGAGAGAGGGTAGATTTGGTGACAAGTGTTTCATGCAAAAGGGCATCAGTTTACATAGAGATGGCACTTTGAATGGTATGTTCAGAGCTAGAAGGGCATTAACTCTGTGTTAAAGTGTAGGAGTAATGCCTTCTGGCTCTCAATAGATGGTATATTCTCAGGCTCTAGACCTCTCAAAATGAACTTGAATAGAAATAGTTTTAGGAGTTAAAGGTACTATGGAGTTCATGTTTCACTTATGATTACCATGAAATATGGCTAATAACTTTTGTACTGTGATTAACCGGATACAAATAAGACCAAGATAAAAACAAGTCTATTGAAAAGGCGTTTTTGCAAGAAATTGTATCCAACTGATCAGAAGAGTTCATTTGCAAAAGAAAAATACAATTTGATATCCATATCAAATTTACATCTGTTGAACAAGTTGAACTTTGGAATCCAAACAGTCAGACATGAACTTTTGATATTTGATATGTGTGGAAATACAAAAAAAAAAAGTATGAAATATGTAAGGAATGGATATGATCTCTTTCACTCAAAAAAGTGGAATATGGGACCCCCAAAAAGGATCATACATGAACATAAGAGAACCAAAGAATTGAAGATGTGAGGAATGGTTATGTAACTGTAGGGAAAAATGAGAGAGTGAAAGATGGGAGGGATGCCCCTCCTTGAAACATCAATAGAGTCATGTCCTTGGGCTGCATCAGGTTCACTGTATAAATACTTGGCCCTGGGCATCTCTCATCTTTGACATTTCACTGCTTTTTATTAGCTTTGAGAGTTAGCCCTTGTCTTGTTGCGTTCAATTTATGCCGGGGGAAAATGGGATGTCATTTTGTACAAGGAGAACCAAGTGACGCTACTTAGATGGACATTCATCACATTCATCTTATTAGGAATTGTGTAATGACACTACTACACATTCATGAATGTTATTGTACAATCCAAATTCTATACATGTGTCAGAACTTGTTGATGGTTTTATAATATTGATCTTGTTCATTTATTTGATTAGGCAACTAGATATTGGCACTTTATAAATTCCTGGATTGGATTGGATTGGATTTAATGATACATTTAAGTATATTTCAGATTAGGATGCTCATATGTTAATTGAATTTTAGCAAGTTTAACCACCAAACTATTGCAAACTTTAGCAAACATCATCATCATCATCATCATCATTGTCAAAGACTGACAGTCTCAACAACATTAAATATAATTGTCGCTCATATTTGAATTTCAACCTCTCCATGTTCTGTTTTGATTTGACAATCTTTTAAATTTCTTTCAAGTTCACTCTATGAATCACATTCTCAAATTCTTAGGAGCTTTTTTTAGTGTTAGAATGATGGTTTCAGTTTAATAGTATTCTAAAACAAAAAAAATTACATGGACTTCGCCAGCGCTTCGGGGGACATGTGTGGAAATTGACCTTTCTCCGCAGGTTTCATGAATTGCAGATTAAGTCCCAAGGAATGGACAGATCAGACTTGTGTTATGCAAGTACACATACATGTAGGCTTGCCGCTCAAAAGAATAAGCAATCAATTTTTAAAGTGTGACTTTAACACATCTTCTACATGAACAATGTTAATGGGAGTACATAAATGTACTATTTAAGAAAATCGGCTGTTCACAAATAATCAGGAGAAATTATTCTGCTGCACAGAGTGAATGATCCCCTTTATGAAAATTAAGCTATGTATACTACAGATAAAAAGAAAGCAAACCATATATTCAAAAATGGTCGATTGAACACCATCAAATGCCACCTTTATAATGTTAGATCAAGCAATACGACAGCCCCCTGAAATAGTGATTTAAGTGATTTATAGTGTCTCATGTCAAACATCCCAGTTGTACAATTGTCTACCATGTCTGCCATGAAAAGGGTGTATTTTCACAAGGCTGTTGTTGTTACTTTATCCCAAGGCATTTTGCAGTCTGATCTTACATGTAAGTTACATTTTATGCTTACAATTCTTTTGCATGTGATACTTGTGATCATGAAATACATTTCCTTCTGCATTTCATATTGTCCTGCTGGGAGTAAGGAGGGTAAGGTAATATCTGTATGTCAAAGTATAGGTGTATGCATTAGTGTCTTTCTGGTTTTCATCCTAATGTCTTCTATAAGGAGGACATTGATGTTCTGGTCAGTACGACGGGTCAAACCCAATGAGAAAATTGATTGAAAACTGATACTGTTTGATGTATTGGGTCACTCCTGTATTCGGGTATGCATCTTGCACCCACCTACGCATAGCCTGGAGCAAGTCAGACGTGTGCGACGATGGCTTGTCTTCAACTTCCTCTCGCTCTCTACAGGAGTGTCTTTTCGCTCGTCTTAAAGGCTGTGGTTAAATTTTCATGAATAATCCAACCCACGAAAGTACAGTGGTTTTGATGTGGCCTACAATGACCAAATATTATTTAAAACTTGCAAGGAACATTTCAGACATGCGGTGTGTTGAAGTAATAATATGTAAAGATGTGAGTATTTTAGTAATGCGTACATATATGTTTGTTTCAGTTACCGATATTGATTCAGTTCGTGGAGTTTTGGTTGTTGATAACCGATACTGTAGCAGCCATCACTTTATTAATTTGTGTATTCCATTTCAAGTGGTAACTGCCATATATGACAGAGTAGAGGTTCAGAAGAGCAAGTGGCTTTACTTTCCCTTTTGATCATCTGATACTCCTGGAATACTTCAGCCATTTTATGTCCCTTCACACCCCCTCAATTTCTCCCATGTGCCTCTCATGATTCCCTTCATGCCTTCAGTTTTTAGTTCACACGTTTATCACCTCACTCATCTCCGCGCCCCCACAACGCCCCCTCCTCATCTCGGTCTCTTCCTCTCCCTCTTCACGTACGTCTATTCAAGCTCTCTAGATTTTTCTTCTTCGAGAAAAAGAAGTACACTCATGTCTAGGATAAATTTAAGGAAGTTCTTGTATTTGGACTAGCGTTATTATAAGATGAGTCATGATATTGGAAATGAAGAGAGTGATTAGCCTGGAATATATAGGTAATATAGGGCCTGTCATCATCAGACCGCAGTTGTGAAATAACCCGCTATTTTCAGACTCTGAATATTTTCCCATAGAAACTGCGTTTTCACCAGACCGATACGCTCATCACAAACTAGCTCAGACAGGCGCATTTTAGACCGCTACTTACTAGACGGGCTATTTGGGAAACAAGACCAAGTTTTCTCAGGATATTTTCTCAGGATATTTTCTCAACCAAATAGCCTGCTAATTGCAACTTTGGGCTGATGAAGTTGCGAATTAGCTGGCTTATTTGAGATCGGGCTAGTTAAAATAGCAGGTTGTTTTGCAACTTTGGTCTGATGAGGACAGGCCTAGTGAGACAGACTTGCTTAGCCAGACGATGATTAGAGGAGTTTCATGGAGATATGCAGTTAATGTTGCTCTTGTCTGTTCTTCCCTCGGGCCATTTTTCATGGTGGAGATATGTGGTGGAAATCAAGGCATACACAATTTTCAGGATTGATCCAAACAAGATGGGATAAGATGCCACATATACATGGATTGCTGCTTCGTGATAGCATTTATATGATACTAGAATCATATTATGTTTACTGAATAACATTGTTTACTTGATAACTTTGTCTTGCTTGATTTCCTCTTCTTCTTCAACCTTTCATGGTTTTTCCTCAGCAATTCCTCTCAAACATGCCCTTAACAACATATTTACTACCACCCTTTTTGTTGAAAAAATGAAAAATCACTGAATGTGACCATTTATGTTTATGTTCTGGTATCACTGTATTATGACCTCTCATCAATAATTCAGTCATTTCTGTGTACAGTACCGGTAGGCTAGAAATATTGCTCTTGGGACCCCATCTTATAAAGAGTTACAATTGATTCAAAACAATTACAAATCTATACTAAAGATATACGAGTTTGTAAGTGTGAGATTGATTGGAGGAATTCCAATCAATCTGGAGCATTAGCAACCCTTTAAATGACAAGTTACTGGTATTCTATTTTAACGATCAGTGGCAGTTTTAGGGGGTGTCCTCCCTTATGGTACTTCCCCCCCCCCCCCCCCCCCCCTCCAAAAAAAAAAAAAAAGAGGAGAAAACGATATGGGGAGATGGGAAAGCCTCCTGCCTCCACCTCTTGATTCCCTCTAAAAGATATTTTAAATGTTTAGTTTGTTGTTTGTTTGCTTACATGTATATGCTGTTAGCACATTTGGAGACACAAAAAAGACGGAAAGATGAAGATGGATGTATATATAGATTTTTAGAAATATTTTATATTATTTTCAGAGACAGGCAATGTCATTCAGCTGTCCCTAATAAAGAAATGGTTATAAAATAATAACGCTCATCAAATAGTGAGGACTAGGACAGTATTCTAGCTGTGAAAAGGAAAAACTGTCTGGAATCAGGCGAAGAGGAAGCTGTGAATAGTGGTAGAATGGATACTGAGGGAGACCCACTGTGTAGGGTAATCGATTATACATCTCGCTTTATACCTGTGTTGTTGATGCCTTCATGAATAGAGGAGAGAAAGCAATTGAATCCTTCCCTCTCTCCCTCTCTCTCTCTCTCTCTCTCTCTCCCTCTCTATCTCTCTCTCTCTCTCTCTCTCTCTTGCTCTCCCGCTGCATCTACTCTCCCCCCTTCCTCTGCATCTCCAGCTTTTTCTTTACCTTTTTTTCTCTTTACCTCTCTCCATCTCCGTCTCAACTTTGTAAAATTCTCACTTTAGATATTATTATTCTTTTTCTTTCTCTCTCCCCTCTCCCTCATCCTCTGTCTCTTTTCCATTTCGACTCCCACTTTGCAGAATGCTCTATCTCATGTTCTCTCTCTTCCTCCTTCTCTTTCTCTCTTCCTCCTTTTCTTTCTCTTTTCCTCCTTCTCTTTCTCTCTTCCTCCTTCTCTTTCTCTCTTCCCCTCTCTCTTTCTCTCTTCCCCTCTCTCTCTCTTCCTCTTCCCTCATCTCCATTTCTCCCTGTCTCTCCATTTTTCTTGCTCATATCGAATGACATCTCAATCTTTCTGCACAATGTGGGTTCCTATATATATCCTACTGACAGGTGATTTTTTTTAAGCGTTAATGGGAATAAAAGTGGTAATGACTGATTGTAAAAGGTGGAGATATTGCTTCCCAAATGACGATTGCCTCTTGCAGATGTCAAATAAGGCCAGAGAGAGATAGAGCGAGAGGGACAAAAAATATGCAGCTATTTAGCCAATGTGACTTGGCACACACCCTTTTCTCCTATGCCTTTGTGGAAGTAGATGTAATGTCAGTAAAAGGCTCCTTCCAATCGCCAAAGTCGTTTGTGAAATATGCACTGCAGCCCTGTTTTAAAAGCTCTGGTTTTTATTAAAAAGAATTCTTCTTAGAATTCATCAGCTATCAAAAGTAATGAGAAATTCTCAAAGATTTCATGAAGTTGTATAAAGTTGTAACTTCAAGCACATTACATCTACTTCCACAAAGGCATGATTTGTTACATGAATAGCTAGTATGGTAAAGTCCCCTCAAAGCTGTAGCTCACAAGAATTGTTTGTTATTATTAGTGAAAGATAGGTAGCACAACTTTGATGTGTTCTTTTCCACGCACTTGAGGCCAAATTTACGGATATACAATTTGAACCTATTCGGTTTTAGACAATGAAAGACAATCGTGCTCAAGATTTCATAGATTTATTAGAAAGGAAGACAAGCTCATTCACAGTTTGACCCGAAATCATTTTTTCATCCGTGTATCCACCTCATCAGATATACTCCCCTGCCATTTGGAAACATGATTTTTCCAAGTTGAGATTTATCAACTAGAATCAAAGGAAACTGATAACATAGTATTGGGGTTACTGGGTTGTGAACTGTACTGTCAACCAAGTTCAAGTTAAAGGAAAGATGAAGTTGGGAGATGTGTCGATAAAGAAATGGGTTGATAGTGAGTCATTGGAGCTGAGCTGAGTCACATTCTAGATCAATACGTCAGTATGCAACTGATTAAAACCCATGTCGGCATGATCAAATTGGCAACAGCATATTGTGTCAAGATGGTGTGAAATTATTGATCATCGAAGCGCAGCTTATTTACACTAAATTTCATGTTCACAATGATGCATCGGAGTGTAAAGTTGGCTTTAGAATGTTTTTTCATGTCTTTAATTGATACCATTATTGAAAAAAGAAATTGCATTTGTCAAGTACGTGTATATGTTCAACTATAGGGATCAGATGCAAAATAGACACATTTGCTTTGTATTCGGATATTGCACTCTTTTGTAATCGCTTATTAATTGCACTGTAATGTGCTCGTGCATGAAACATCACCTGTATTTTAAAGATTACATCATTCCCTAGAAATCTTAATGAAAAAAATCACAGGAGTATGTACTGTGTTATTTGACTTAGTTGTGGCTTTGGCTTGAATAATTCTGCGGCTACATACCCTTACTTCACGTGCTTACAGCCGACAACTACATGTATTTTGTGCAGCAGATGATGCAGAATTGCTTGCGTTCAATTTCTGAGACATGAAGCGTATGTAAGATTTGAATAGTACATTTGAGAAGAGAGATTTATGATATCTATTAAGCCAATCAAATGTAATTTGCACACTTGAATAAGCAATGCAATAAATCAAATACAGGACTTAACACTTTGATTTCAGGACTCAACGAATTGATAGCGCACCAAACTGTAGAGGAGTAGTTTTCCTGAGGAAAATGAAAATGATCATGTTGTCTTGATAAGACTTTGGATCCATCATTGTTGGCACATCTGCAACAAAAGTCCCATTTTATGTCATTTTAATATGATACACTTGATGTAAAACTTGAATATTTGTTTTCCCTCATTCTTTCTTGGAAAATTTGCTAAGTGCACTTAAATACTGCTTTTAAATGTCATGTGTGTGAAGGAAGTCCTTGAACATGATGTGCTTACAGGGATGGGAAGAGGACAGGAGGCATTCAAGAGACTGAAAGGGTCGGGAGGTCAAACCATTCCATTGTTACGTCATGTAAATCGTGTGTGCTGGTGAATACAATCGGCTACTTGCGGCAAGAATTCTGAAAGTAACCTTTAGAATTGAAGATATGTAACAAAAAAATCATGACAGCATGACTAATGGTTATGAGTTTTGCACTACATGGAGTATCTTGCAAACTTCATGTCACGTATACATTCAAGATCAGATGTAATTTACAGCATGTTTAGGCATTTGTGTTCAATGATCTTTCTGTTTACAAGTTTGTACGCTGTTAAAGTTCGTCTTCAGGGAAATTCCCCATTAATTTTTTAACAGAATTTCTTTGAAGTGGGACACGATATCCGACAAGGATCTGCTCAAGTTGGCTCAGTTTACCTCCCACGTTGGTGAACTAACCGGCGGAAGTAGTTCCATTGAAAGAAAACCTATCCTTGCTATGCCCACAGTTCTTGTACATGTAAGTAAGCCTGGTGCCCCTGAATGGGTCAGGTTTCTACCAAGAAAGAAGAGCTACATGTATGGCCAGTGGCTCTTCCCAAATAACATATTTTGGCAGACTGTCTTCACATCTACATCGGATAAACGTTGTAATGAAAAGCGACAAAAAAACATGAGGAGATGTAAAGCAATTGGTCAACATGTGAAACATCATGTCATTAATAAACAAAATCAATGTAATGTGTTACAGGCTTTTCAGTTGAATACCTTGTCTGGTATGTCCTATGTAAAACAAAAGGAGGGGGAAATGTCTGTTTAAAGCCTATTGACTTTACATAGTTGCTGCCATGTGTAAGCCCATGTGACATGATATAGGGGACAGGGGAAATGAAATGATTTAGTTGTCAGAAAAAGAAAAGAAGAAAATTGGAATGACGTCAAACACTTTTGCACGAAGACATTTGAATGGAGACATCAAGAAATTATTGATTTTCTATTACCCTAAGTACACTCTCTCATTAGGCATGCGCAGACATTTCATCATAGCTCTGTTCCGCTAATTTCTTCAATTTTCATGTTTACCTGAATTAATGCAAAGTGTTGACGTGTTTGTGAAAACCAATGTGGTTGATTGATTGAATTAAAAATGGGGGATCAATGATCATACAAAACATCCGACTCCCCCTCCCCCACCCACCCACCCACCCACCAAGGGAATGTAGTTGATTTCATTTTACTTCATGAACCCCATCAAGCGAATGTAGCTGGTTTCATTAAAGGGATCCGGTAACTTTGTCTCAGATTCTGAAACAAAGTCCTGGATTTAGCTCATACTGCAATGATATGCAATGATAATTATAAACCTTTAGGTCAGTCAGGAACCCCATGACTTTTACAAGCCGATCGCCTGTCTGATTATCAAGATATTTATGATTGGAAATCAAAACCAAATTTTGCGTTTGCCAAACAGTTTTCATAACAGTACAGTCTATTGGGGAAAACAAGTATGCTAAAACCGGTCACTCAAAGATTTTTACTTTTTTGAGGCACTTCTTGAACATTTTGAAGAGTGATTTTTTTTAGGGCTTCAATATTACACCATATTACAGACGCTGATAACACGTAGGGCCATGCATCTCAGATTTAACATTGTTAAATGCCTTTAAACACTGTCTACTTCATGAAGTGACCTATGTCCAGCCAGCAGTCAGCCATGAAGCGAACCTTGCGGAGGGTCACATCCCAGAGGGAGCCTGATTTCATTACGTCAGGAATGCAAGAAAGAGAATCAAAACCCTTAATGAGATTTGGGAGCAACTCCAAGGTCAGCCCCAAGTTTATTTAGGCTCTGACTCCCATAAGGCGATCCTTCTAGTTCAGAAGGGATTTTGTAACATTGATAATGGGTTTGTGGGTTGCTTCTGGGAGATCCGTTGCAATGGAGTTGAAGAATGTCTTTGGCTAATGAAGTTGAGTTTTAGTCTGTTGGGCGGTCGCTATGCCACTTGAATGGAGGAGACTTGATACAAATATTGGTAACATTTCTTAATTATGGAGTTCTTGTTTTTCTGTTAGCATGGAGAAATCTTGAATTCATCAAATCAAAGGAACTTCAGAAATGTCTAAACCAACTTCAGCCATACCAGTGACTAAGTATCAACAGATTCCCCCCCCCCCCCATAAATCTGATTGTAGACCGTGTTCGGTTCCTCAATATAGGTATTTATCTGCGTACCTTGTTAAGACTGTGTATGATGTTGTAATGTAGATCAGTCATGTCTTAATCTGGTAAATACATGTAATGTGATTTATTGCTTTTTGGTAGAGTAGATCATCTAACCAGTGGAAACATCACAAATCCAATTATTTCCCTCATTTGCATTCCCAATCAGTTGAGACTCACTGTGACAAAGCAGAAAGAATGTGAAGCATTAGAAAATCAATGCGATAAGGTTTTATGAATTTTAGGCTTCTTCTGCTATATAGATTCGTAGAAATGCCTACAGTCTTGATTAACAATTGCATTGCTCTGCAAAATTAAGCTTCAGTTAGTAGGCTGCTTTATTCCAGATCAAGTTTTTGCTTCATAATACAAATTGTAGCAAATTAGTATAAAGAAGTTTTTTAACCCGCTGCAGTTGTTCATCAGCTGACAATATTTTTGCTTCATTAATTCTAAAGAGCATATTGCATTTGATCTTCTGAGTTGCTCGATAGTGTTTAAACATTGCATACATTTACTTACAATACTGAATCTAGCATTATCCAATGCCAAAACATGCCATTGAATGGCAGCGTACACCACAGGCCTCAAGCTTACCTCGAGTAATTCCTTTTCTTTGCTCCCTGCTGTGGCGAGAATGCATTAATAACTTAATATCCTTCATTACACATGCAAGTTGCTATATTTAGTGCTTTGTTGGGCTGCTGAGAATTTGTAATTCTGCATTGTAGGAAAACTAATGTACATCTGCAACATAGAAAGAAATCGCCTCATATAATGCTTTTCCAATTGAAGTCTGTGCCACACTGCATTCAAAACTAATTTGGATTCGTCTAATCACTGACGTGTGTAAAGTAATTGGACTAAGAATTAAATTCCATGTTATTTTGCCACTGCCTGATAGTTTGGTAGATTTGATTAATACCCACGTAAGCAAATGACGTATTTAGTCTTTCACATTAATTTTATCCATATTCTGCCAAGGTATTTGATTGAAAACTATTTAAGACCAATGATTACTGTCAGTGGGAGACAAGAGTCGAAAAAGGGTTGAAATATAGGATTATAAAAAGGACTAAGGTCTATATTAAAATACTGATGAGACTTTTAGATTTTCCAAAAGTTCTCTTCTATTTCATTATCTTTTAAACTTTCTGCATTGTACATGTATCTAGGCGTGTTAGGTGCTATGTATCTTTTCATCTTTTAAGAGATGCTGACTTACACAAAATCAAATTAATATCTTGAGAATTGGTTCAATTGGCCTTTTCTGAAGGCAGGTGGTATATTTGAAGTTGATCCAGAAAGAAGAAAGAGAGTTATCAATGGGCTTTGAATAAGAGACAAGATTTACCTCTGACTGAATGGTTGTCTTTAGAATTAAAAGCATGATGGAGGAAAGACCCCCCACGCTGGCCCCGTCGATCCCGTACCCACACCCTTTTGCCCAAGTGGGAGAGCAGCGAGAGGAGAAGGAATCAGGGTTGGGAAAATTGATATGTTGAGCATGGGAAGGCATTGCCGACTAGAGTTCTACCTTCCCTTGAATCAGTATGTATTTATTACTACCTCAATATTACCACCACCACCTCCTCCCCTGCTGTACCGAATGAAACAAGACGTAGTAGTGATTGAGGAACACAGCGTATACATCAATGCATTCTCTATACTGGCATCTGCATCCATACACACATACACACAGAGGCCGACAGGACACACACACATACACTCATACACAGATGCATTTAAAAAGCACAGAGTGTCTGGTGATACTCACATTGGATGCATGCAGGCATCCTCTTCGATTTCCCCTCCTTTGCATGGAGGGCTGTGAGCTAGGATAGAGATGTGCATTAGCTATGCGCGTGACGCACAGCTTGCCCCACACGTGCCGCCGCTCTTTACCCCCAGTGAAAGCGTGTGCATGGAGCAAGGGCGCACAACCGGACTCGGCGACGGATGCGGATAGACGGGATAGCGTGTAGTGATATGGATGCAAATAATACGATGTGCTCCTCATCTCCCCTAGCTTATCTCTAGCTCTTCAGTATTGGTAGTCATCATCTTCTCCTAGTGTGTTATTGATTGTGCATATTTCTTGGTGGATATATCTCACTGTCTTCTGATATCAAGGGATATTCTCAGAATTTGATTCTTTGATCTCTCTATCTGGGACATATCCAGTGTTATAGCGCTCAGCGCCTTTTTGGTGGATTTTAACTCGGATCAATTCTTGTACCACAGAGCTTCTATTCCTACCCATCAAGGTGACATAGAGTAGAGTTCTCCCAGCCAAACCTGTTTTCCTTGACACTCAAAACTACAGCTTTTCTCACGATCGTCATCTCATGACATCAACAGCTAATCTGTGAGATTTTGTAGAGGGATTCCGTAGGCTAATTATGAGGTGTTGTCTGGAGGCGTTTGTAAGCCAAGATTACGTAAGTAAAAGTCAACTGTTGTTGCCTTGAAGAAAGATGTGGGGGTTATGAGTTACGTTGAAGCAGCACATGTCAAAAGTATTTTGGATTGTAGATTCCAAAAATAAAGAACGTCTTTCTAAATTTAGAACAGAGATGCTATTTATGTATATATTCCTGTTGTTGAGATAAATCCCCTCCATTGCAAAATAGTTTGTGCTATTTGCATCCTACAGTAATCTACTAGAAATCAGGTGGAAGTTTGTTTTCACCTTCCTAAAGATGTTTTGATTGAATACATTTTTGATTTATTCTGTATTTTTTATTGCTTAATATCGCAGTAATCTGAAGCCATCTCAGACCATACTCTAATGAAATGACGTGCTTCATGGATGGAAGTCCTTTACATGTACATTTAACATAGCATATAGCATATATTCATGTCAACTAAAGGAATTCTAAGATTTTGAATATAATTGTATAGCTGCCTTAAAGCCAAGGATACTTTACTTTCTACATTTACCCAACATGAATTGTTCATACATTTACAATTTATAATGTATAACCCAACTGTTCCAACAATGTTCTACCATTTACTAAGCAGGTATGACACTATAAGCATGTCACCTTAGATTGAAATCTTCCAAATTGCATTTTCTTTCATTTTCTGGGATAGCTAGTGATTGTGCACCCAGAAGTCAATAGCAATAAACATTCTCTGTGCCATATTTTTCCCCTATAAATCTTTTCGAAAAACCGTTACAAAAGAAACATGGCTTTGAATATCCTGTGTTGTGTTGCAGTTCAAAAGGCTAACATTAGTAAACAGTGGTTGATTGTATTTGATCTCTCATGCAACGGCGGAAATAGAAAAGGGAAAATCAGACGAGCGTGATTTGAGAATGTGCTGTTGATTCATATAGGAATGCACGTACAGTAGTTTCTCAAACAACATCAGAAAATAGTGATCTTTTGGGAAAATGTATTATCGTCTGCGGAGCCTCAAAAGGGAGTCAAATTCTCTCGCTTTGTAACAGATTTAAAGGTCTTGTGACTATCAATGCGACTAATTAGATGTGACTATCAATGGATGATCACTTCTTGATGAACATGTGATTTGGTACGTTATCTTGCTGCTCTCTATCTATCCTGTAGGTTTCATATCCACTAGATTTAAAGAGTGAACCATGTCTCTCTCTTGGAGCTCTTTCAAATTTTCTGTATTTTGAAAGGTTTGAAAGTAAGACTCTTACACCACAAGGGTCTTTGCCCTTCTGATGTAATGATCAGTAATGCATTGCTTACAGTAGTAATATACATTCAATTCCTTCTCGATTGAGGTCGTCCTAAGGCTGTTTGAAACAGACTTCATAAGACTTGCTAGATCATGGTGTCAAACTCGATGATATATTTACATGAGAAATCTACAATCTTGCATCAGAGCACTTTTCCTGGACATCCCTCCTGTGTTCCTAGATATAAATAATTGACTTTAGTTGTAAGACTTCCTATATAAACTACAATGTGGAAATTTGCAATTATGAAGACAGTGATTGTCAATGAATGATATCAGCTGGGCATATAAGGATATTGTAGGTATTGTTTCATGTAGAAATATGTGCCACAGAGTGTTTATTCTGAAATATTCAGTGTTTCAGTGCTATTTGTGGCATACTTGTAACACATTAGGTACATGTATACTGGTAGTGTGTTTCATTGCTGCAATGCACTGACAGGCATGAAGTGATAATGCTAAAGTGAGGCTGGGGTAGATATATTTAACATATTCTCTAAGGAACATCGGTTCACCTTTCGTGATTTGATAACTTTCACTAAAGCTTTCTACAAGTTATGTTTTATATTGTCTACTGGAGGCCAAATACATGTCAACTCAGATCTTGACTTAAAGATAAACTTGAGTTCTGGTAAAAAAAGAAAATTAATTCTCAGAGAATCTAACAAAACTTACACTGAATGTTCAAGATTACAAATAAATGTCATGTGCCAAACAATTTTGGAAGAAAATGTATACTGGCTGAGTAATGAGCATAGAAAGATAAGGAAATCAGGGTAGTACTAGCCCCGACACCACATGTGTTGTCCCATATACATCTTTCTGTGTAAGTGATTGTTACTTTACCAAGACTCTGCCAAATTTATGATGATTTTGATGACTCCAGAATCTTGCATTACACACCATCACTTACATGCTATATGATCAACTTTTCTGATCCATTCCACATCTTTTCTTTCACAATGCAATCGCATTACCAGAACTCAAGTTTATCTTTAAACAGGATTATGGCTCCTAACTGAGGAATTCCTCATCTTTAAATCTCAGTTTGACCTATTTATGTCTTTTGAATGACAGCTTCTGAAAACCCATCTGATATTAAATTGAAGCAAGGAGGATGTTAACTCAAATCTTTATCATGGACTTAATGTTGTTCTGTCGCTAAACAGACTTACTCTACATCTTAACGTCACAACATTAAAAAGTGGGTTTATCATGCTTTCTTGTGCATTCTAATATACTTTTCTAAATTATTCTATCTTAAATCTAATACTTCAAACTTGTTTTCCCATGTGGCAAGAAATAATCTTTGAAGATCAAACCCACGGCCCCTTCCACACTCACCTCCAAGAAATTCCACTCTGAAAAGACGCAGTTCTAACACGGACTGGCATCTCCTCCCATGGTACCTAATGCATTTAGACCCTAAGACTTGTGTAGAGTGTTACCTACAACATGCAGTCAGGCAGACATAGTTGCTGATAGAATGTGTACACTCTTTTAGCATACATAATGCATGACAGCGTGGAAGCAGAGAAACGCAAACACAATCAATCTTGAATATCAAACCAGGCAAGGAGATGAGCAAGAAAGAACAGAGATAGAGAGAGAGAGAGAGACAGAGAGACACAGAGAGAGGGAGAGAGAGAGAGAGAGAGAGAGAGAGAAACGTATTTGTCTGTTCTTTGCCTACTGCGTTCTAAGGATGTGAACTGAAGGGATGACATTAAGTAGAAAACCCAAAAGGAACAACAGAGAAGGAAGAACAACTAGAGATGAGGGCAGGCCATGCCAATATTTTGTCAGGTGCAACCGAGTTAGAGACATACACAGAGATTAAAAGATATCACAGGTGGAGTTTGACTTAGTATACAAAAAGAGTGGATGATGCGAGTATTTTACTGACAAGATGAGAAACAAACAAACTAAAAGGGTGAGATACATGTAAGAATTATTTGTGGCATAAGGTTTCTAGGATAGGGTTAGGTTTAGGATGTTACAGACACAGGAAGCTTTTTAAATAATAACAGAAATTGACAGATTCAAACGAAACCACCGTAAAGCAACAGGTCTTGCCGCTGGTTAGAAAATGAATTTATATGCTCTTCGAATAATACAACTACATCGAAAAAAATCTCTCAATCACTGTTATTATGAAATTGCTTTTTTAAAATTCAGTTGACATTGATACTATTCTGTATTCTTTATTATTTATCATGGTTAAAGTTAATTTTTTTCATTACTCTCAGCCAAAATGAATTACTTTCAATGTCATTGTCAGGGCCGTCCATTGTTTCTCCTTCCAAATTATACCATGTCCATTGCAGCTCTACAATAGCACCTTGACAAGATATATTCAGTGTATTATAGTCAATCCAGTCCTATACTGATGCTTTTGTATGCTGGGTCATGAATAAGTAAGAAAGGGCATTTGCTACTAGGGTCATACCAAGCTTGCATGATGCAGAAATACGTGCTGATTACAATCTAAGAAGATGATCGTAAAGAGCATTTGGCAAAGGTTTTTCCCCATGCATGTATATTGCATAAAGTTCATCATGCCATTAACAAAATTGTAGTTTGTTGATTCCTTTTAGGCATAAGTTATTATAACTTCAGTGTATTTTTTAAAGAGTTTTAGAAGGTTAATAATTAATGGAGACATTGGGAGACCAAAGTTACAAACTTTCACATTGCAACACATTTGCTGTTGAGTCATTATTTGACAAAATTATATTCCACGTCAGTGATGATATCTCTTTTTGTAGGTCGAAAATTTTAATACAAAAAAAAAATCTGCCCTATCCGCCATCAGAAAGGAAATGCATAAATTTGATCAGTGTATTATAACTGCAGTGTATAAATGGAAAAAATATGGTTCCATAGGGTCTTAATTATAATCACTCATCAATCTTCTTTTCTTTCATATTTTGAATGTTAACAACAGAATATATAAAGATTGGTTGTCATTGTGAATTACTGATATGATACAGAACTCAGAGATAAAACACTATAAAAAGAAAATATGTTGTACATTATTATGGCCTTAATCAGCAGTAGATATGGAACTATTAAGCAACAAAAAAATTGGCATCTGTCAGGAAAAGATAATGTGATGAATGTGGAAAATAAATAAAGGTTTAATATTGGTTATTCTTTAAAGTGAATATATTTTGATCTGGAGTACACTATATACACAAATATTGTACGAAAATCAGCTAGTTTTCTATATTATACAATATGTTTAAATTGCATCTAATATAATTCTTTTACGAAGCCCTCGCTGGAGTTCAATATCCCTTATTTCAAATACAGTAGTGGCTCATTTTGTCGGTACCAGGTTAGAATTTGACAACTGAGAATTAGTAGAAGGTGACTTGAAATATTGTGTGGGTGAGCTTGCCCCCAAATTGAACCTTGAATGTGTGGGAAGATGTTGGAAGTGGTCACATAAAACCTAATCATCAAAATGGAAGAGAAAAGAAGTGTTCCATTATGTCATCCCATTAATGTCAATGGCAGGAGTGCTTCGGTTGTGACGCTGAATATATTGCCATCCAAAAGGGCCTTGGTACTGACCTCAAACTTCCTGGTGTTTGCCAAACAGCTACACCTGTATACACATCAGGTGCTAACACTGTACTTATATTTCATCTATATTTGTATATGATGAAACACCTTACATTATCAATTAACTTGAATAGACAGGTCTGTGACACTTCATATATTGCCAACAACAAGATGTTGGCACATACTTCAAATTGTGTGGTGTTGTGCAAGCACCTAAATGTACACCTGCATCTCTACATCAGGTGCTAATTCTTTTCATTCATGTATGGGAGGGGGGGGGGACACCCTACACCATCTAGTAGGTATGCGACTGAGATTATACTGTTATCAGGCAAGGCACTAAGATTGCACTGCGAGCCTCACAAGATTGTATGGCATTCCATCTCGCACAGATAAGTCAATTTATTCATAATCCGGACCATATAGATTTCCACTCGCTCATCAATGTGTATATCACGTATGATGCGAGTTCATGGGTAGAGTTATATAGGTTCCTCTACTGTGGTGAAATTAAGTTGGCGGGGGGGGGGGGGGGGGCGTACTGTACAGCATTAAGATAGGAGCTGCTAGCTCTGTATTGTAGGCATTACATATACCAGCCTTAGGTCAAGGCTTTTGCAGGGCTGTGGTGGTATATGAGAAAGGAATCGGCATGTTGCCTTGTACGTGAAGAGCTGCAGAAGGGAATATTTTGTAAGATGGCTATTGAAGAAAAGAGAGCTGACCTCGCACTATTCCTATTGCTAAGGGTTTATTAAATATTATATGCAGATTGAGATTCTTGCGCTTTCATCGCATAAGGCATTCTAAATCTCTTTGAAAGTTTGTAAGATTGCGCCCATTCCTTTTTAGTGAATTCTAGTGCAGTTTGCTGTATAATGTACATTTGTTTAAATGACACAATGCTCACACAATGTGTGACATTTACACAAACTTGTAGTGCAGTGCATAATGAAAGACCCAAATCACATTTATATGTTCTACTGGGAATTCCATTCTTAAGCCTGTGTACTACTTGTATTGCAGAGATCGTTAGTGCAATCAGGATTCAAAATTATGATATCATTGGGGCCTATGTAATCCGAGTGATTGAAAAATGTGTGCGGCCTCTCGTTTCTGAATTCTACCCACGCTCCATGGAATACATACGAGATTGCTGCTCTAAATGGAGTTATACATGAAATAGAATCTTGGGGAGCAGGCAGAGCTAGCTGCATGTGGCCTGCATTAATATATGATTAAATCAGATCACTTCTTCTATTACATGAGACACCCTGCATGCTTTGGTTGAATGGGGGATCCCTGTAGTGATAGCTTATAATTATACAACAAGCAATGAGCCACGGAACGTGCCGCTTGGCTCCACTCAAATGTCAACCGAAGCTCAGACCCCTGGCGTAAAATGGTCTGCCTACTCTCATTCAGATTCATTGCATCAGCCTGGTCTATTTAGATACAGTGTAGTTAGTACCTATGTCTGATTTTTCAGTGTGTATCAACAATCATAGTGCTTATTCAAAACGATCAAATCCATTACCATACAGATTGAAAGCCTCATCAAGTTTAGAAATCCCCCATATTTCAGTCTGGAATGACACTGGGTTGAATACAATATTCATTTGTCAGCCGAAATGAATGAAAAATGCAGTCAGCTGGAAAATTTCATAACTAAGCTGTCCAGACCCATTAGCGTCTAGACCCATTCCAGAAAGCAATACTATGGCTATTTCGAATGGGCGTGTTGACCTATTTGCCCATCAGGTGCAGAATGTAATGGGATGGGGTGATGGTGGTGGTAGTGGGGGGGGGGGGGGGGGCGGAGGGTCCTCATGGGATGTGTGAAGATATTGCGGGTCGGACACAGATGCATGCAAACATTGGCTAGACAAATCAAGTCACTTGACCTTATTGGCTGCCAGACTGCAGATATATTGAGATCCTCAGACAATACTTCACTTTAAATATCATGGAAGTCTAGATTGTATATATAAGCCAATATTTTTATCGCATACAGATATATTTTTTGAAAGATGACAGAGATACAGACATTCACATTTGGTGTTCTTTTTGTGATGAAAAGGAAAAGGTATATACTTAACATTTGCAAATTCATTGTCTGCTCATTTTCGCATGTTATTGAAGTCGTGACCCCTCATCAATTTGTGAGATCAGGAAAATATAATCCCCCCAAATATAAGCTCTAATCTTTTCTATTGTTTTATTTTTGTCTGTCCTTCCAACGTGAAAAAAATTTGCATTGCATCTCTGAAAATGTACTCATTTTATGATTATTTTTTAATTGTATAAATCAGTGTATTTCACTGTAAAAAGGCTATATTTTCCCTCCCTCTCAAAAAAAAATATTTGGACATAAGAAAACAAACAAGCAAGAGGATATTAATATTAGATACACTATTCTTTTTTGAGCTTGCTTTAAAATCATTTTATCTTCTGTTTGTGTATTTAGCTAATAATGATAATAATAATTAAAAAACAAAACAATTATCAAATGAGAATGGACTCCACGATATATTTCCATTTTCTTTGTTTTGTGAGGTTCATGTTACTCTCCTCATTTCCTTCTTTGATTAAACTCCTTCATCTTCTGATCGGTGACTGCTCGACGCCCGATCTGTGAAAACTCTTCTGTCAAGAATATTATTTTGTCATTAGGTGGGTGTTTATGGAAGGTGTTGGAGGAGGGGAAAATCCCTTCTCGGACTGATTTGTGCTCTATCACCTCTGACAGTTTTACTATGAGAATTTTCCAGAAAGGGGATGAGGGGGGGGGGGGGGGGGGGGGATAGGTTGGGAGTAAGCAGTCAAGCAAAAGGTTGTAGCTATTTGCTTGCAGGAGCAGGAGGTATACATGTATCATCTCTACAGAGCCAGAAGGGCCTTGGTTTGATGTAAAAGTCTACATTCAACACCCTTCTGGTTCTTAAAGGGATCCGGTAACTTTGTCTTAGATCCTTTAAAAACAATCCTTGAAGCTCATGCTGCGATGATAATTATAAACCTTTAGGTCAGTCAGGAACTCCATGACTTTTACAAGCCGATCGCCTGTCTGATTATCAAGATACTAATGATTGGAATTACAAATTTTGAAAACCGTTCACCGAACGGTTTTCATAACACTACAGTCTATTGGGGAAAACGAGTATGGTAAAACCGGTCACTCAAAGATTTTTTTATTTTTTGAGGCACTTCTTGATCATTTTGAAGTGCAATTTTTTTAGGGCTTCAATATTACACCATATCACAGACACTGGTAACATGAGGGACCTTGTATCTCAGATTTAACATTGTTAAACGATCCCTTTAACAGATTGTCTGACCGGTGTTAAACGATTGGAATTTTTTTTTTTTTTTTTCAAGTTCTGTGTATAGGTGAATTCTCTTATCTTCCCTATGCAACATGGTCATGTTTTTCAACTACCATTTAACAATTCACTCAAATAATATCATGAACTTAACCTCCTTTGGTTCCAATGACTTTAAATCTATGGGGAAAAATACATTGTATTTAACACATTAGAGGATAAACCATAGCTAACTTACAAGTAAATCTTTTTGAAAACATTATTCTTTGGCAATTTTTGTTTTTATATTACCACGTTGAATAAGGCAAAGTGTATAAAGGCAATAAGGAAATTGAAGAATGAAGTAAAAAGTAGTGCTTGGTTGATTAAACATGTTCAAGGTTGGTTAGTACAGCTTATGTGTTCTACTTGGAACATGTTTTTCATTCCCATCTCAAATTTCCTCCATTCCTTTTTTCCTCTTGGGTGATGTAATTTCAGAGCTGGCAGGAATCAAATCTGTGCTACCTTTTTACCTTAAATGTTACACTCCCTGCAAAGAGAAAAATCACAATCGTACAAATGGCATTTTAATGAAGTTCACTGGGGCTGAATGAGAGTCGTTTGGGCCTGGCCAATTTCACCGGGCGATATGAATTCTTGTTTATCATCACACACGGTGCGTAACTCCATGTCTGGCATCCCAGTCCCCTTATTAACTCTGACATTTGGGAGCCCCGAACCCTAGCCACCAACTAATAATGAATCAATTTTAGAAAATTGTATAGAGGGAGTCGATCTAATCCCGGCAATTCATCTACCTTGGAAGCTTGCTCCCTGCCATTTCTACACCAAGTGCAGGGGCCTTCGCTCCACTCCCATTTCCTCTTCCAATTTGGATTGTTAGGTAGTACCTCGGATTGCAACATGGCCGACCGACCGACATTGTAGATTTCCACTTGTCATGGTGTATGTATTGTATCTGGATCACCTCATAGTCAGACAGGAGGGCTCGTGCTTGGAAATAGAATATTGCACCACGTGTTTGCTCTCCTTTTACTACTTTTCTCTGCATTCCTGTTTATTCTACTGTATACCCTTTTTTTTCTTCTTGTGCATTCCTCTACTTCCTCTAATTCCTCTAATTTCTGTGTTCTATTTCCTTGATTGTTTCTATCAAGGCATGCTAAACTTACTCTGGATTCTATTCTACCCTTCTCAATCCCCCTTGAATAGCACTACAATTTCTTTTGTTTTATGTTTTATGCTCATATCACAGCAGTAAAGATGAAAAGCCTGTCAGTGCTTTATTAGTCAGAAGAAAATTCATGATAGATCAGTAATTTCTGTAGGGATTTTTCCTTTCCCTGTGTAATAGATCAAAGCATATGATGACCTGATTGGTATCTTAAAATAGATATTGAAGAAGGTTTGTGCCCTAACCCAAATGCACTCCTCTTCTGGAGGGTGTTTCACAAAGTCTTTTTCAATGACAAATGACAAATATCAGTGACAAATCTGCTCATAACCAATCAGAAGCAAGGATTTCAGTAGCTTATAACAACAACTGTCATTTGTCACTGATGACAAGTTTTGTGAAACACCCTCCTGGTTACAGACAATGTGCATACCTGTGTTGCTAATGTAAAAGGATAGGTCCCAAAGTCCGGTTCCTCGCACCTGAAGTAGATTAATGAATAAGTTTACATCTCCTAATGAGAGTAAGACATGTGTTTACTCCTAAAAGAATTACCGCCCTTCTGTCTCTCAACAGAAGACATTTTCATCGCTCATGAATGATTCTGCATCGTTGAGATGCTTAGTTCCATTTTATTCATTAACTCTTGCCATAGCATAGGGGATAAGGATTACAGTGTGGTAAATTTTCTTGTAATTGTGTTATTTCTTCTTGTCCTGTACTTCATGAGGGGAACCTGATAGATACGGAAAGTAGGCCTAGCTTACACCAGCAGGCATTTTTCGCATTTCACATATTATGTCTTTCTATGATGTTATTCAAGGAGAATATAGCGTGTGGTTGGAGCAGAAAGGTACTAACTCATATATTTAACAGAAAGATAGCGCCCTTCTGGCCCCAAACAATCAAATTGAAAACATGTCTTTCCTGCAGCTAAACTTCAAGTTGAAATTTTTAGGCCTTAATCCAGAACACATTCTCTTATAGAAACCTCAGGGTTAGTCACTTTAATCATGAATGGAGGGAGATTGATGCTGGCAGTGGTGATTCCACTCCGGAGATAGACATGAGTTTACATGAAGACCTATTTTGTTTAGCTGTAAAGAGAAGGTGCATTTTCATTAATGTGGAATATAGGTTACCTGAGAGCAATATCGATTCATCTTATCGGCCTAACCCATCACCTCTCAGCTGAATGAATGGAAAGAGTGAAAGATCATCATTATTGGAATGCAAGCATTTAAGTAGTATATCACTCTTTCCATTTTCTTTATTTTTTTTTCTCTTGTGAAAAGAAGAAGGTAATAGCGAAAGAAAGATAGTAGAGGTGTTGGAGAATTGATAAAACACTCTTTCGATCAATGTCTGGACCTAAAGTAATCTATGATATCATGTATGGCATTAGACAAAAATTCTCTCTCCAAAACATTAATGGCTAATGCATGTTTAAGTGTTTTATACTTGAGTTCTTCACAATCCAAGAGCACCTTGCAATTTAGCATTTTTGGATGACCTCACATTTTGTCCTTTTTTTTCAATGTGAAAGAATTCTCCTTTGACTCCCAATGTTTGAGATCGGCTCATTTTATTGATGTTGTTTATTACCACATGTGATAATCCACCCATACACTGTTTATCCTGGCTGTACAAATGATATTCCCAGAATCGATGTTTATTCCTGGGCCTCTTGTTTGCTTGCTAGCTACGACAGTGGTGAGAGAAACAGTTGGCGCGGCAGCTGCAATAGGCATCTGCACCTTTAGAGATGATGTATGAACCTGGATAATTTGTTCTTTCTTTTCATGATTCTATAATGTGGATTCGACCCCCAACCTTTTCACATCTTATGCAGATAACAGCTGGTAGTGTTAAAAGTACAAGAACAGGCTTCTATACTTTACTAGTCGGTCTCAATACCCCGAACTTATTTCTCGCTCGCTTTCTCTCTCTCTCTCTCTCTCTCTCTCTCCCTCTCTCTCTCCCTCTCTCCCGCCCTTCCTCTCTCTTTCTTTATCTTTACCTATCATCTTTTTTTCTCTCTCTCCCTCCCTCTCTCTCTCTCTCCCTCCCTCTCTCTCTCTCTCCCTCCCTCTCTCTCTCTCTCCCTCTCTCCCTCCCTCCCTCTCTCCCTCCCTCCCTCTCTCCCTCCCTCTCTCCCTCCCTCTATCCCTCCATTCCTCTCTCTTTCTTTATCTTTACCCATCTTCTTTCTCTCTCTCCCTCCCTCCCTCTCTCCCTCCCTTCTCTCGTTCTCTGTACATCTTTTTGTCTTTGTCTATTTCCATCTCTCTTTCTCTCTGTCCTCCCTCATTCTTGCTCCCTTTTCCAACTTCTCACATTCCTTTTTATACCCCCCCCCCCACCCCTCTCTGTCACACTGGGACATACTTTTTTTGTTCCTTATCTTTTTCTGAATTATCAACAGAGAAATCATGATAAGGTTGCTCATAGAGAAATATCCCATATACATGTAGCAATATCTGTGGCCTATGGTATCACATGTTTGTCAGTTTCTAATACGTTTTCCACTTATGCATTATTAGTAGTCTTCTTGTGAATAACATCAACACCCACACTAATTACTTTGAACTTTTGTTCTTATATTGTTTTCTGTCTGCATTTTCTGTGGGAAGAGTGTTTATTATGTAATTCTATTGTAACATCTTCATATGCTTATTAACTGCAAGGTAGCCATCTATAGATTAGAAACCATACATTTTGATTAAAGTGAAGTGATTGAATCGAGCAACATCCAGTGAGACTTAATTACCTCCTCATTTTATTTATGATGGGCAGCCACAATGAGAGCCAAGCAGGGGCTTAGACAGTAAGAATGGATTATTAATTGAAGACTCAATGAATGCTGCAATCATGTTGCAATGATGTATTTGATGGGGAAAGGAGGAGGAGGGGGGGGGGGTTCAGATGAAGATGGGAGGGGGCTGAGACTAACTTACCCAATATACTAAGAGAAATGAGTGGAAGCGAGGTGGAGTGAGAAATCAAGACAACTATTAATTAGGTAACAGCTATTTCTTCTATTAATTTTGAGGTAGGCAAAAAACTGTGAAAGATGAAAATATTTATTGATTCTTTAATATTGTAAAATATACATTGTACAAACAATAGTTATTATAATAATGGGAGTATGAAATACATACAGTGTATGAATATTAAGGATAAAAGAGGGGCCACTTAGAGAAATGAAATGTAAGAGCATTTGGTGTTCTAGTCAGAGGAACAATGATATTGTTATTCATTTTCTTGTGAAATATACTTGCAAACCCCTTATATAGAAACTATTGCAGGTTTGGAAAGAGAGCAAAGATGTATATTGAGAAAGTTACTTCAGAGAAACTAGACATGAAGAAATGGGAGTTGTGTATTAAGAACATGCGCCAGAAAGGTCACACAGCGGCAAGATAAATTCCCTTCTACATCGGTTAATCCTTTGAAGGCGTCTTAGATGAACATAGGATACAAGGGCATTTCACATTTGCATCCTATTCTGTGAGACAACAGAATTTGCCCAACAAACCCTTCGTCTGTATCATCAACGAGATCTCCTTACAGTTGCGTCAGTGCGGGTGATGCTTACTGGTGTAATGTCACATTAGATTCATTTGTCAGAACGAATCCTCGCCACCATGCATCAGGGGTGCATTAGGTGTAGCTGCATGCGTGCAGGCCGGCATGGCACTGTCTGAGTAGGAGAAAGGTCAGGTGTCTTCCTTCCTTCCTTCCTTCTCGTCTCGTCTCGTCTCGTCTCGTCATCCCGAGCTTTCGTAGGGAGTGACCCTCAGAGTTTTAAGTGGGAGACAGAGGAGGAGGCAGCTGAGGATCGGGTGAATGTGGAGAATAGTGAGGATGTTGTGTGGGAGATGAGGAAGGGAAGATGATGATGATGATGAGAGAAGATGGAAGTGAAGAGGAAGAGGAGGATCAGATGATTGTGAAGATGGTAAGAAGGATGAATATGTTGTGGGAGATGAGGAAGGGAAGATGATGATGAGGGAAGATGGAAGTGAAGAAGAAGAGGAGGATCAGGTGATTGTGAAGATGGTTAGAAGGATGAATGTCTTGTAGGAGATGAGGAATGGAAGATGATGATGATGAGGGAAGATGAAAGTGAAGAGGAAGAGGAGGATCAGGTGATTGTGAAGATGGTTAGAAGGATGAATGTCTTGTGTGGGGGAAATTGGGTAAGGGTAGATGATGATGAGAGAAGATTGAGATGAAGAAGAAAAGAGTGAGGATTATTAAAATGAATGTGAAGATTGGTAGAAGGGCAGAGATGTGTGGGAGATCTGGAAGATGAAGATGAAGATGACAGATGAGGAGGAAGAAGCTGAATATGGCATGGATGTGAAGATGGTTAACAGGGAGATTGGTGTTATGTGGGAGATGGGGATGAAGCTTGGGAGGTAAAAAAGGAAATATTATGCATGCCAAAATAGTTGGAGGTAGACAATGTCTTATAAAAGCTGAAGGCGGAGGACGAGGGGGAGGAATTTTCAAAGTACGAACAAGAGAAGTGGGGGTAGTACAGGATTACTCTGTCATGATAATTGGGTTAAGAGAAGTTCAATATAGGTGAAAGGTTGGAAGTAGTCTCAGAACTTCATATATATTTTTTGAGAGGGATCAGGATTGTGGAAACACTGACAATTTCAAGTCAATAATAATGGTCACAGGTTTAGAAAATCATGATTTTTCTTCAAAAATCAGACTATTGAATCACATGAACATGCAATTAACTCGACTTACCCAGCAGATGTGCAGGGCCTTGTTACATTTGATTTTTTTTTTTTTCTAATTTGGGAATTGTGATTTTAATCAGGGGATCAGAACTTACTAAGGATGAAGAATTTGTGATAATGTGTAGAAAATAATATCTGTTGTGCTTAAAGCCGAAGGTGTTCAATACATTACACAAGTACAGAGTTAAAATCCACCAGATGACATTATTGTGTGTAGGGTCATGTATGGTCTGAAATTAGGATAACAGATTAAATTTCAATTGTCTCAGAATCTATGTGGCCTCTTATTCCATAATACATTTCTAGTAGAAGAAAGGAAGCATTAGCTAGGCATTACTTTTCCTTTCATTGTATTCATGATATCATCTCGCAGGTGAAAATGCATCTTGCTCTTTCTCCTCATCTCTCCCCCGTCCATACTCTTGCCCACATCATCCCCCAAGCCAAAAAAGTGGGGCGAATGTTAACTTCCCTTTCTCCCATCTCCATATGACGAGCTTGTTACCATACGCCCACACCCTTCTTACTCAGCTCAGAGCAAGTTATCCTAAGGACAGTAAGGATAAAATTTATTCTAAGTTTCCAGACTCTTTGTCCAATCTGATCATGTTTCATATTTTATCTTCATTCTGTTTAATTTGATATCTATTCAACAATTGGATATTACGTATATTCAGCCCACAGTGTTCCGCTCTAGACTGTGTTCAATGTCTGAAAACCCCATCTTAGGAAGAAGAAAAAAATGGGTAAAGTAGGGACGTATGGAATTTTACAAAAGTACCAATCATGATAGTATTACAGGACTAGCTATTAAAAGCGAACTAGAAAAGCAGACTATATTTACAGGCATGGCTTTAATATCATAAATGAAATAACATCACCATCTGCAAAGTGCACAGGTTTATACTAGACACCCCTGCAAGGTGTTAGAGAGCCTGTGGAGTGACCTTTTATGTGAAGTATGTCAATCTGCAACAGAGACAAACTAGCTTTGGCACCAAACACGATACTGCAATTACATGTAGATATACATGTTATGCATTTTGAATGTTTATACTATATCTGGACACAGATATTGTAAGGATGTGGCCAGATTGTGAGTCAATTTTTTTTAATTTTAATTTTTATGTTTATTTTTTTAAATATTTTTTAAAAATATTTATTTATTTATTTATTCATTTTTGATTTGATTTTTTTTTTTTTTTTTTTTTTGGGGGGGGGGGGGGGGGGGGGAGGAGGAGGCAATTTTAATCTTGTTGTAGAATTTAAACAAGCATTGCCCTGGCATATAATTTTTTAAAATGGTGTCAGTATTATGTCATTGAATCATTGGGTATGTGTGGCCATTTTGGGGGATGCTAGAAAGTAAAATTTCTGGTAAAATGATATGAATCGGAAGCAACTCCTGTGTATTGCAGTATACATTTACTGAAACTATGCAATATGTGGATTAACTCATCGCTGCGACTAAAACTAGTGATGGTTATATACTGTAATGTCTTTTGAATGTTTATACTTTCATTTGTTATGTGTGTGTAATATAAATCACTAATACATCATTGAATGAACTGCATGCTACATGTATACCCCCTTTCCTTCATTTTTCACGTAACTTTACTTGAATTACAAATTCCCTACTAACCTCTCTCCAATCATGGACTTACTATGCTCCAATTAATCACCACTAACATCCATGTATTTGCTCACGTTGTAAATTATATTCCTGGAAATTAAACCATGACCCTGAAAGTAACTCCCAGGCCTCAGCTCACCTTCCTCATGTAATGTAATATATGATTATGATCTTACTCCTAGCTCTAGTTCATTGATTTTTAATCAAGGTCTATGACAGGTGGCCAAGGTTATACACTTCGGGCTCGTTCAGACTCGATGCGTTAAACTGCTTTAAAAAACGCTGAGCATCACAGTATATAATGATTATAAGCATCACATGCGCCATATTGCTGTATCAGATTATTGAATATGCCTTGTTGCACCCACCTCCTTTTAATTTCCCCCCTTCTAACCTTTTGTTTACTTGTAAAAATGGTTTGAATATGGCTAAGTTTTATTTAGAATTATCGGGGTGGTTTCATCACGTCGTGTCTGAACAAAGCTTTAATAATGTGTTATGTTAGACCCTGTGATTTTGCATTGCTCTGATTTGAGCGCTTATCCCATCTAATTCATCCGACCTTCACCCGGTATTTGTGTAGGTGCATGCTGGGATACAGCTTAAAATGCGACAGGATTTGTGATAGAGGGGATGCTTACAATGAATGCAGTTGTATTATCTGTGCATAGATTAAATCAAATTTCTGTGAGATTACTTTTGATGTTTTGTTTCTTCTAGAGCGTTTGAATTTTGGACTGGGAGAATAATAATATTGATAACATATCTTGTACTGCACATATCACACAACCTATCTCTATGCACTTCAAAGGGGTTTGGGAATTATTACCCCATTAAAGACATGACATTGCAAGCTAGTAAATTTTCCAGAGATAAGTCTCTCACCATTTTAAAATTTGTTTTTGCTTGAAAAATTACGATTTTTATGTTTACAAATTTTGCTATTTCTTTGTTTCTTTACAGGTAAGGTAGTATAGATCAAAGATATTTTAAAATTGTTTGTGCTTGAAAAAAATATTTCTTTGTTTCTTTACAGGTAAGGTAGTATAGATCAAAGATATTTAAAATTGTTTGTGCTTGAAAAAAATATGATTTTAATATTTACAAATTTTGCTATTTGTTTGTCTCTTTACAGGTAAGGTAGTACAGATCAGGCCATTCTAGATGACGGAGTACGCCAACATGGCCGACGAAACGGATGATGCCGCCTTTGGCGTAACAGTGGAGGAGCTTCGACAGTTGATGGAACTCAGGAAACAGGACGCAATCAACGAAATCAGCGCCAAGTACGGCGACACTTTAGGACTATGCTCCAAATTAAAAACATCGCCCACACATGGTGAGTTTGAGGGGAGGGATGATGGGTGTTATGTTAGGCAGGGCATCATTTGATTTCAAAAATGTGTTTTCTCTTTTGAGAGTTCATGCTACCGTTACATGCATACCGTGGTTGTAAAGGGGGCGGCGTATAATTTCGCTAATGGACTGTATAAATGGCAATCAAGCAACATCCATCAAGAATGTGATATTAAAGCAAGACGATAGGCAAGAGCGATCTTGTTTTAGAAGTCAAGTAGTTTTGATGTGGGCACAATGATATCACAAGTGGGCAATGGGAGTAGTGAAGACCTCACGTTTCTCTTTGTAGAACATGCAGTGTAGAAAGTAATTAAAGCCCCTATCAGGGATTTGCAATCTCTCAAAGAATTATCTCAAAATTTGCCAGTAGTATTAAGAAGAGTTCAGAATAGTATGTATACAATCTTTTCTGCTTTTTCAATAAGTGAAAATTGAAGCCCTAATTTTGTTCACAACAAATGGGTTGAATAAAAATAAAATTCAAAATTTGAAGAAAAAAAATGACTGTAATATTACTAATAATTGATATTTTGTCACATACTTTTAGGAAATTTAACCATTTTTTATTTCTGAGATTTCTTATCATGCAAATCCCTGCCACACCCTCTAAGGCTAAATAGACGATATAATTTTTTTCAAATGAAAGAATTGATAGGACACAAAAGTACAAGTTTATCATTATTGTTGCTCCTTCTAAATAGAAGTTCTAAAACCAAACACAAAACACAGAAGAATACAGTGTTGCTCTGACAATAATAATAATAATATGTTTACAAATTTTAAAGGTAGGAAATTCATCACTGGATGTGCACACAATGAGTTCAGTGCAAGTGTAAACTAAATTTTTGGAATGTTTGAAATAAGACAGGTGTATTACAGTCCATGCTTAGACACTTCATGTTAGATAATTATGGTACATGAGGGAAGGTGGCAGGGGCATATTGACTGGGTTTTTAATTATATCCCAGCTTCGGTGGCGGGTAATGTTTGGTCTTTAGGGTCCCCGAGTTACTACGCCAATATTTGAACAACATGGCAGTGTTGGCACATGTCCATTCAGTTGATTGATACAGATTGCGTTAACTTTTTGCATGGGCAGGGGGGGTGTTTCACAAGTCAACCTTAACTCTAAGTTGGACGTAAACATTATGGAGAGTCATTTGGAGTCTTCAAATAAAATATATTCAAAAGCAAAAATTCAAGTATTTAAGACTTTTCATAAATTCCACATCAAGAACATGAAATTTCCTTGATAATAGAAACATAAATGATTTGAATTAACATTTTATGCCTTTAAAATAAAGGATACAAAATATTTGTAAAATATTTTAAGGGCATAAAATGTTGATTCAAATCATTTCCAAAGATGCTAACAGCTTTCCATAATTGTTAAGACTAACTTCCAGATAAGTTCAACTTAGGTTCTTTGTGAAACACCCCCTCCCCCCTAGTTGTTGTGAAGAGGTTGAGTTTTGCGTGATGGCCATCACTCCTGCTTGGATTCAATTAAATAGTGCTACAATGGTTTGCTTAGGCTATAAATAAAAGTCATTAGATCAATGTTCTGTAGTATTACCCTGTCTCTATTCAGAATTTTTGATGTTATCTACACAAATCGTTCCGTAAAATCATGTTGGCAACATCGATTCTTTGATTACTAATTACAAACTGATGTCTTGCGTGGATAAAATGCAAATTAACATGGACATTCATGAGGGGGGAGGGTCCAATTTTTTTATTTTCAAGTACCTTCTGCCTCTACTCTTTCTCTCATATTTTCTCCAATTTTAGAATTCTATCTCATTTTCTCCTTTCTCCTCCTCCCCCCCCCCCCCATCCACTTGATAGAGTAGGGGGAGGAGGCACATGCCCCCATAACTACACCTCTATCCATAGTTTAGCATTCAGTGTTCTGACTTGCCACTTTCCATTTACAAAAATGTGGTCATGTAAAACAATAAGTATAGGTGTTCATTCCAGTATACTTCTATCATCCAAAGGTCAAAGTACTGTCTTCGTGATTTCTTTGTATATCTATAACATGACCATCTGTTCAATTTAATGCCCTTGTGATTCTGATGAATACATGTATCCTTGTGTCTCCTTTGGAGGGCTTTCAGACATTGAGGCATTCATTATGAAACATATTCATGTAGTAAAAGTGGTTAAGAAGGACTTGTGATGCTTGTATGTGTGTTTGATTATATGGGAAATTGCGTTTTTATATACCTACATGTGTAGATCACATGAGAACATTATGATGATAGCTACATTTATATCGTGCACATATCTATCCAAAGGAATGCTCAAGGCACCAACAAAGCACCATTATCACCCGTGATTTAGCCTAGCTACGATGTGGAAACTATACAAGGAATGACTTTCTAATAGGTAGCAATTTACTACAGGGGGTAGATTGTGGGCTTTTGTGGCAGGTGTAGTTTAACGTCTTCCAAAGGACATTGCTGCCATGGTGGGACTTTTTAATTATTTATTTATTTATTTATTCGTTTTATTTAAACAGGGTAACTTTCTCAGTATTAATACTGTTTTTCTGAGAGGCCCTGTACACAAAAAATGATTACAAATACATGAACCATGTGATCCACAGTCCGCTGATGTATCCACTAGACCCAAACATACAAGGAATTTGGTACAGTGAAACCTGTATATAAAGACCACTCAAAGGTCTTTATGAGCAGGTGGCCTTTGTGTACGGGTGACTTCGTTAGAGGTTTAAATGAGAAAGTTTCTAGAAGGGAAACAGGAAATATAGTCTTTATAAAGGTGGTCTCTTTATACAGGTGGTCTTTATACACAGGTAGTCTCTATTAAAGGCAGATTTAACCATATATATATATATTCATTATCTGTTTCTTTTTTCTTTCCCCAGGTATCAATGGCCTTCAGTTTGATATCGCGAGGAGAACAGAATTGTATGGCAAGAATCAAATTCCCCCCAAACCCCCTAAATCATTCCTGCAGCTTATGTGGGAGGCTATCCAAGATGCCACTCTCATCATGCTTATGATCGCCGCTGTCATCTCGCTTGGACTCTCCTTCTTACCAAAGTCTGAAAGTAAGTCTAACAAAATATTGCTTGATAATAAGCCATTTCACGGTTGCAGTCTGAGCATGAACAGATAAAGGTCATTTCAGAATATATTTTGAAATACACAGAGACAAAATACTGGATACGTGAAAGTTATTTAATCACTATTCATTTATGCCCAAGCAGTGCACTCCACGATACACTGGTGGAAGCATACTTTGAAATGGGAGACGAAGGCTATTTATGTAGCACCTCCATCGCTGTAGGAGTGATTATTTCAAAATGTACAAAGTGGGACCTCGTCATGTTTTGAAGATCTGTGGATATTCGGGGGGTCATTTGAGACATGTGCTAACCGTGAACTGGTCTATAGATAATAAGCCGATAATTTATTTATTCTTATCCACAAATGTGGAAATATACCTTCCAGCATCATCAACAGGCAGTGCAGTACAATTCAAACAGGAACAGGAACGATAGAAACACATATTGACTGTTTACATTTGAACATAATCCATTTACATTGATGTTTGCCTCTTGCTCGATTCCCATTTAACACCTGGATTGAGAGAAGAAGTGTGGATAAAATGCCTTGCTTGAAAACATAAGTACAGTGTCATTTTTATACATTCTAAAAAAGTATACCGCTGTTGTAATATCTTGGCCTACATAACTGTCTATGGTCTAGACGTATCTCAAAAGAAAGCCATCCTTTTCCAGAGAATCAAAATTGAATCAAAACTTGTGATTCAGGGGAAAATTAGAAACTAAAGATGAATAATGTCCTCTGTATGACGGCAATATTTGAAAGTGAGTGACTCATCTAAAATTGCACTTTTGTGCATGTCTTTAATGTGATTTTAAATTGCAAAATGTAATTTACTTTTATTTACTTGTACTTCATAAATCAGATGGTTAATGTTTGATGAAAAATCTTAGAAGTTGAGTGCTTTTCCATCAAACCTTATGGAAAATTGTTTAAAAGGATGGAATGGAAATGGGTCAGAAACATTCATGTTCATGTTTATAATTTGTTTAGTTTTGTGGCAAGGAGTTTGTATGATAGAAGGAACACCGGGAATAAAGTGATAGTTATGAAACATGTGGTATAATATTTTGAAGTATATATTTCTTTTATATACTCTTATCATTTTATCGGGGGGGGGGGGGGGGTGGCTGTGACGAACAAAATCCAGTGCAAAACACATTTGATATCAGGATACTTATGTGCACTTTTGACTTTTGAATTGCACTTAGTAACAAATACAAAACGGAAAAACTTCTACTTAATAAAGAAATGATCACCTTTTTCAGGCATTACCCTGACTGGTTTATTTAAGTATTTGGAGGTACATTTAGACACCCTTCAACTGCCTTTATTGTTATATTGAAGAAGAAGAAAAAGTCAGTGGTACCTTAAATTGTTCTCTGATTCAACAGACCACTTATATCCTGTCATACAGCTAGTACAGGGAGATGAAGACACCTTTGGTTGGCTCTATCATCTTACCCATGATATCTCTGTTTGATAGTAAGGAGAGATTCAGGGAGCGTTGGCTTGAATTCAAATGAGAAATGAAAATGCAAGAAAGAAAGATATTATCTGTGAGAAAATAATTGCATTCCTGTGATTTCCTGGAAATGACCACAGCTGTCTGCTGTATCTCTCCACTTGTTATAGTCTCTTCACCATTATTGATGTATTTCTATTTTAATTCATTTGATGTGTTTACTTTTCTTTACCACCAGAGTTTTATTACAAATATATAGCGCAGCCTTTTTTTTCTTTTCTGTTTATATATCGGCTGTATGATAAAATAATATATGTGGACTGTTATCATAGAGATATAAATATAAAAAGCATTTATTGGTAATTACAGTTCATAGGTACAGTCTTCACAAGAAGACATTGTATTATGAGGGAAAACCCTTGTGTCTAGACAGTGAGACTGCACAATGACACACAGTGTGCTGCTTTCAGGCTACTGGAAAAAGGGAAAGACACGGTTGGAAGAACTTTAAATACTCGTTATTCTAGTATTAGATCATATGAATACACTAGGAGAAGGCACTTGATAGCAAAAATCAGGAAACCAGTTTAAGTTGACCTTTGATTTTCTTTTTAAAACAGTGCCAACCAATTTTTTTTTTCATCAACAACTTTTCAGAGAATGAGTTATTTGTGCAATTCAGCACCTTCTTCCGGCCATGTTATTTTAGATGCGCCATTTGTAATGTGCTTGTATCTATTTACATGAAGAAGATGTTAAGCTCACCCAAAGATTGATGAACTAGTTCATTGAGGTTCTGCCAAAAGGGATAGATTGGATGCCTCAAATTTCTTCTTGTCGTATTGATCGCCAGATTGCAATCAATCGCGACCAGCTCTCCCATGGCCCAGGCAGCGGAGAGAACATGCAGCCAGTATAGGTCATGCATTAGACTCCTCTGGCTGGCTTCGGTCCCACAAACAGTCTTACGTGTAGGTCAGGTCAGGTGCGAGTCAGTGATAATGTGATATCCCCTAGGCTTGCTGGTATGCAGGTAGGGTGTTGGATGCTGTGAGATTTCTCAATCACTGGCCGCTTACGAATGGTGGCATCTTGAAAGCAACACGCGCCTATCTGCTTACCAATGAGGATGGAATAATAGGCAGAGATAATACCTGTATATCCTGCAGTGAATCATCAGTTCAATTTGCAAACATCTTTTTTCCTTCTAATTAAGTGGTTATTTTTTAGCATTTGAATGGAGAGGAGTTATAAGCAATGGACATATCGTCGCTGTTTTCATGAAGTGACGGTAGTGAAAAAAAATTGCATTCACTTTGCGTTACGATTTTCCTCACTACCGTCACTTCGTTAAAACAAGGACGATATATTAATTTAAAAGGTGCACTTAGACTGAATCAGTGCTTGTAGTTGATTAATTAACACTGTGCCATGATAATGACTTCATTAGGAGGTACAAAATGTACTCTCATGCATTAAATACATGATATTGTTTTAATCATCTCTTTTAATCTGTTACAGTCTTTATCAAATTGTAAATATTGTATATTACATAAGTACATTCCTGTTGAATTTTGAAAATACATGTAGTATCTATTTATTTACAAAAATGTATTGCTACTTCTAGTAGCAGGTTATTTACTGAATCTCTTACCAAAGTAGATGTCCCATATCTTCAGCCAACCATGGTTGGTGAATTTATAAATTAAGTAAATAGAGTAATAGTTTTTTTTGTATTTTTTATATATTCAACATGTGCAAATTACAGGTTTAAAGCCCTTGAAATATTAGGTGGATATATTAAAGTCCATTAACACAGAATATGAATGCCATGGCCTACTGCTTTGGTCAGGTCAAGATATCTAATTAATCCACTCCCACCATCACTCTCTCTCTCTCCCTCTCTCTCTGTAGCTGAAGGTGGAGAGGCAACGGCCAACTGGATAGAAGGAGTAGCCATCTTGGCTGCGGTAGTAATTGTCGTCTTGGTAACAGCATTCAACGACTGGTCCAAAGAGCGCCAGTTCCGGGGCCTGCAGAACAAGCTGGAGTCGGAGCATACGATAGCTGTGATTCGAGCGGGAGACGTTGCACAAACAGTAGTCCAAGATATAGTAGTAGGGGATGTATGTCTAATTAAATATGGTAAGACAATTGTTTAATTTCCTACCTTGTGTGATCGTAAGTGTTTCAATGTTCCATTAGAGCTGTAAAATATTGGCTAATATAGGAAAGGGGTCATTTTGTTTAAACAATAGAGGAAAGATTTTTCTTTTTTCAATAAATATTTTGTCAGATACAGATTTGATTTTATATGTTTTACATCCTGTCCTTATTGACTGAATATTAGATATACTGAACAACAAAGTATTTTTGGCAAGTTTTATTTTCCTTTTTCTTTTTGTTGATGAAATAATATGGAAAGAGATAAAGAGAAATGTATCAGACCTATTATTTATGTGTGGAAGAAAGAATGAATATGAACAATAATTCTAAAAGATAAAGAGGGAAAAATAAAGGAGATTTTTACCATTTGTGGGTTGTTTTCTTCAAATCAGGTGCATCAGTCTAAAAAAGGGTAAACACGATACTTGCAGGAGAAAGCATACAAAAGATTAGACAAAAGTATACAGACAAGTATTCAAAGATATTGACAGTTAAAAGAGATGATTTTGACACATTTCACAGGTTGTTGGATCTATTTCAGACACTGATAGGCTTATCATGGATACCTTGTGTGGGCGTATTGATTTTTCAATCTTGCCAATATAATGACAAATGTTCAATGACATTTAAATCATGTCCGTGTGGGATGAATCGATATGGCATTCACAAAGAAGAATTTGCAGCAGAAATAGCTTTACAGCAGCTGGTTTAATTATTTCCCTTGGGGGATTTTTAATTTTACGATTTGCGGTTCCCTATTTTTCCTCCAAGCTTATTTAGATTCTAAGGCTTGTATAGAATGTGGTGAGAAGTACAGATTTGTGCAATTTAAAGCAAACTTGGCTCTAAAGCCTGTCTGCACTAGTTTGGCCAGGAGGGATTAGACCTCCCCGCATGGTCACTGACGGGTGGTTATCTCATCAAATCAGCTCTCACTTAACATAAGAAAAAGGGGATCATGGGGGACCAACGGGTGCCACTTAGGCATTGTTTGCTATATAGAGGGCGCAAGTAGCTACAAGTAGTGCAGTCCCACTTTAAACTGATGACAAATGAATACCATTGTAGTGATGTCAATGGTGGTAGTGCTTTAGATGATGATGGCGAATTAAAATTTAGTAATATAGAAATATAGATTATTGTGGGTATGGTTGTGGTAATGAGACTAATATTAACTGGATCGATTTATACAATGATGGTGAATAAGCTTTTATAGTACTTGTACTGGTGTAGTGGCATTACAGATGGCAGTTATCATTTTCATGCCTCAGTAAGCCCTGTTTAGATGTGGCGCTGTAAAATGCCCCAGATATTCACTATGGCAAAATTATGAACTAAAAAAAGGGAAATGAGTGTATAACAATTGGTACTCTTTTATCTGTAATATGTCTGCTTTACAGATTTTTGCTTGTCTCATTTAATTTTGCTGCTGATTTTTTGCTTTGGTCACTTAACCACATCACATGTGGGTGGGGGGGGGGGGGCATAACAAAAGTAAATTGGCTATTTCATAATGAGAGCATGGTATATGGTCACAACGACAGATGATATTGTAAAGGCATCATTGCATGGTCCATTGCTCAATGTTTTCTCCTTGTTCTTCTTCAACTCCCAGGTGACCTTTTACCTGCTGATGGGGTCGTCATCCAGAGCAACGACCTCAAGTTGGACGAGAGTTCACTCACCGGTGAATCAGACGCCATCAAGAAGGGCGTCGAAAGAGATCCCATGCTCCTCTCTGGTAAGATTCATTAGATTGTTACTTTTGTGCCATCTTATGTTTGTCCGTGTGTCTGTCTGTCTGTCTGTCTGTCTGTCTGTCTATTTATCATTAGGTCTTAAAGTGTATTGCTCATGTACATCTATAGTATCTATATACCTGTCTGTATTTCTCTTTGTATGTCTGTGTCTATCAACCCATCTGTCTGTTTGTCTATATGTATATGTATGTACCCATTTGCATGTTTTCTATCCCTATTTGTGTCAAATAGTTCATTTGCCTGTCCTTCTATCTATACATACATGTATATACGAAAGTCAGAAAACTCTATTTTGGCAGAGCTCTTGAGAGTTATGATGTTTTTAAATCTTTAAAAAATGTACGGTATCTAGTTGTCATTTGAGGTATCTTTCTTATCGGCTTTGGGTGTGACTCTTCTACACACAAGGCCTCCAGTTAACATTCTGTCCAAAGAACGGAGTGTTTTTTCCCCCGAAACCTGGGCCTGCATCGAGAACAGAGGGGAGAGGTGCACTTTAATATACACAATGCCTCTTACTATGTACATGCAATGTTCTTTGGCTTTTATTTAGCTGTAACTCTGTCTCTTTCTTATATATGTTTATCACATACCTGATAATGAACCTCATCAGTCGCAGTCTCTCTTTCTCTCTCTCCCACTCCCTCTCTTTCTCTCTCTCTCTCTCTCTCTCTCTCTCCCCTCTCTATTTCTCTCTCTCCTCCCCTCTCTCTATCTCACATAAACTCCCTCTTCATTACACCTCCTCCCCCTCTCTCTTTCTCTCTCTCTCTCTCTCTCTCTCTCTCTCTCTCTCTCTCTCTCTCTCTCTCTTTCTCTCTCTTTCTCATTCACTCGATCTCACTTGTCTCTTCAGTACTCTCCTTATTGGCAAGGAACGAAGAAGGCTTCTCATTTTCAGTTTTAATCGTATCGTCTCTGTGCACATGAAACTTGATACTCTTGGTATGTGTGGAGTGTTTGGTCCATATAGCCGCCTGCCCTCTGCCGTTAATTCCTCTCGTCACTCTACATGAATGTGCATCTCGATCGGGATGCATGCTGTAGTTGATACATTCCTCTACCAGTCGTATATACCTCAAGTTAGGCATTTTCTTACTAAATGTGTGCATGATATCTGTGTTTTAGAGAAACCTGTGATGGAAAGGAGATATGTCATAAAAAATGTTTTGAAAAGGATAACATATCTTCTCCACAATTCATTTAAGACCAGCTAGTATTTAGTCACTGACAACTTCACATCTAAGTTAGATAGAGCTTTTCCAAACATGGGCTTTCCCAATGAGTAGACTTTGAACCTACTCCTTCATTTATCAATTTTATATTTATTGATTGGTGTTAGCATAACCTGTTGTGTAAGTAGGTTTTGTTGGAGTTAATTGTGGATGTGTTTTTATCAACATTGAAAAGCTTAGAATCTCTTGTTTCAGAAAATGCACAAAACTAAAAATGGGTTCCCTGGTGGATTTTTGGCAATGGATGACATTTGATGACCTCATATTTTAGACCCAAAACACCAATTGTCATGAAAATGAGACGGTAATTTCATCTTTTTAGTAACACCTTGTTGAATGTGGATCAAACACATCCTATCTCTGTTTCAACGATGTGCTACATGGTGACATGAGATACGAAAATACCCTCTGTTTGAGGATCGATTCGAACACCCGTACTGGAATAATGCATAAAATAGTCATAATCAGATAGGATTCCTAACCATTTTGACTTGTCGTGTTTGTATTTCCCTGGAGCCCTATCCTATCTTCATTGAATGGCCACCCCAAATACCTCATCTATTCTGAAGACAGCGCCCTTCTAGACTTCCCCTGAAAAATTTTGTTTGAAAGGCTCTCTCCAAGCTTTAAGCTGAACATTCAGATAGATAATGCTTACACTTTCCTTTATAATAACCAAATGAAGTGTAAATTTACAGTGGTCATTTGATGATGATGCCAATTTCAGCAATTAATGAACCTGGTCCCATGTATAAGAAATCATGTGGGCTATCATATAGTAATGTATAGTGTAACCACCATAATGGAGCACTACAAAGTATGTTCCAGTTTCAAAGAGAAGTCATATCTTCCATATTTCAACTTGAGGGTAAGAAAAGGCGTGGTGAGAAGGTAGGACGGAGAGGAGAGGAGAGAAAGAGAGATAAAATTGAGAAGATTCTTTAAATGTATGAGAGGTAATTCAACAGCTCTGCATCACCCTCTTTGTATGTGTGATGGCCGCAGGACAAGGGTTGGATTGCTCCTGCGAATGTGGCACTCCTCCCACGGGTAGGCTAATGTTGCAGACATTGATGGTTAGGGAAATCAACGGACATTTATCAAAGGATCTCGGTAAACATAACTTGATGGTGATCGACAAACCTATCGTCTTTCTGAATCACAATATTCATATATGCGGATGGCATGAGTCACGACAGGGAAGATCCAAATAGACGACGTGAGTGGGAAAACAACCCTTCGGGACGGAATGTCTGAGACATCGCAATCAAGACATGAATGTCCTTTTAAATTCTTCATATACGAAAACCTCAAACTAGATATTGCTTGGATTTTGGGTTCGTACATCTATAAAGTTCTAGACTGAAACTGTGTTGAGATAAACTGCCTTTGAAACCTTTTTTAGTTGTTATTGTAGTCTTTAAAAAAGCCATCTCATATTGAAAGATTGTTGGAACCGGTAAAATGAAATTGAAATTGTTTAAATTTTGCTGAAAATATCATTTAATGACAATCATGTACCTACTCCGATGGCATTTAAGAACAATCATTTCACATTACTCGATACGCATGCAGCCTTTTTGCAATTAAAAAGAAAAAGGGGGGGGGGGACTAAAAAGCTATTGCTTCATGTTGGTAGGTTTATACTTATAGTTTGCAATGTCTAAAGATGAATGAACTGGATAAAACTCATTTAAAATTCATAGTATGACTCATGACATGAGCATTGAGACATGATTAAAATTTAACAGATTCAAGTCTCTCCAATGAATGAATGGAAGGCTCTGATTATCACACTGGCAGGTGCAAAAATACTCATTATTAAAATCGAGGAGAAGTTTGAGCGACCTCGTATCAATTTCATGTAAAAAAAAAAATCATCAATGTCTCCCTGTATGCAAATTAAAGTTGGCTTCTGGAATCTGCATAATAATCTGATGGGGACATGAATGGCTTGAGGGCGGTGGGGGTGGAGTGTGAGGCTAGGATTTCTCTCCTGATTTCTTCCTGTGGCTACGATTTGAGACGATTTGAGAGCGTTTGAAGCAGGGGAGGTAGTATCTAAGCAGCATGATTCATCAAGACAAAGTGAGTCATCTTAAACTTCATTCATTCATGTGCTTGTTTGGAGAGATTGCCAATCGCTATGTGGTTGAGTTGAATCGTTGGTATTCCCTCCTACCCCTTCAAGTCAACTCCCACCCTCATCCATCCATCCATCCATCCATTGGATAGTGCAAGGAAAAGTTATCCCTGGTTTGGTGATTTGGGGATGAGCAGTGTTGGTATAATGGATGTTGGCAGTTAATGAAAATTATTCAATTTTGTTGTAGTCCTTTCTTCAAGATGTAATAGTCTAGGTCTTTCACAGGATATCTAGCTATCCAGGAAATCAAGGAAAAACTGGTAAATGGGTTACCTTTCTCCAGTCAGGGAAAAGACAATTTAAGAAATTTTTACTCAAATCAGGAAGAAGAACAAAAATCAGAGAATTTCATTGCCCCTCCCCCCCAAATAAAAAAATGTAGTCGGTCTGTTATAAGATGTTTTGTGTTTAAACAGCATATCCTTTGGATGATCCTTGATTTTTGAAAATTCAATGATGAAAAAAGATGAAAGGTTTGTTTCATGAAGTGCTGAAATCCTTGTTTCAACAGTCAAAGCAACACCAGAGACCACCTGTATTTCGAGATGATTATCTTTCTGTTCCATTATGTGAATTTTTAAAACTGTGATTGGCTGGTTATTTGGTTTGGTAACATAAGCACAGTCACACCAAAGACAGTCGTAATGTCAGTGGCATATGAGGTTTCCAGTATCAAGTGATGTAAATCTTGTTCCGTAGTAGTACAGGTACCGTTACAGTGGCCATGCTGCTTCCAGTAAACAGATATGATCTCCTTTTCACACTTTCAGCCTTATTGGATACTATCCAAGAAAGAGTACATCTCTGCTTCACTATCCTCTTCTTCTCTGCCAAGTTTTCTTGTGCCTGGAGTCAAAAAAATGTCTTTGTTTGGCAGCATTTCCCCTCCGTTCTCTTGGACCTTGTTATGCGGAAACTCTAGAATGAGACACTTGTAATCAAAGGGCACTCCCAACAATACACGCATTGTACGAGCGGGTGCATTCAGAAACTGGCTGCTAACGTCTTTGCCATGTACATCCTAGATGAATAGAGTGCCCACGTGAAGGGAAGGAAAAGAAGTCCTTGTGCTGCATTCTGCGTGCTTCCCCCTCCGTCTCGTAGACTCATGCCCGGCTTCTTTCAAGCTCGGCGCAGCAGGATAAACACAACCAATTCCTTGAGTAGCTATAGAATCGCTCCCCGATCACAGGATGTTGACATAGGGATTGGCTATCGAATTTGCGAGTATATTCACATTTATAAAGCACATGTGTATGAAATGAATAACGCTGCTTGAGATATTGTAAGAGGTAGAATGAGCGGAGAGAGGAGAGTCAGTGAAATTATTCATGCTGCTTTTCATTCAGGTTTTGAAATGGAATGACTGGTTGAAATGGAGTAGAATTGAATAGCATACCGATAAAAGGAGCTCACTTACAATATGAGAATGGAAAGGAAAAGCTTCTTCATTGAATTTGACATTAACGTGACATCACACACAACTACGCAAATATGTACATAGTCAGGAATTTCAGGGCTTAGGGAAGGCTTTTGTGACTGTTTTGCCAATAATTCCCCTTAATAGACGTCTAAATTTCTGCCTCAGTGACCATTTTCCATATTACCGGTAGTTCCCTGTTAAGGCACACATCCCATTGTTAAAAGAGAAGAAGGAAAAGGAAAAGGAAAAACTTCTGCTAATAATCTCCCTAAATAATAGACATATTTCTGCCTCATTGACCATTTTCCATACTACTTCCATGAAAGGAACCCAGCCCGTTATCAAGGAAGAGGAAGGAAAATGAAAAACTGTTGTATAATGTACCAGCCCGTGGTAGTGCTGATTACTATATTGTTCAGACTTCTAGCGCAGCACGAACAGCCATTCGTGCACTGCCTCTGTAAAGGTTGAAGTACTTTAAAAGATGAGCATGCCTGTTGGAGTAAGTCACAGTGATCTACATTCATGTGCAGAATATTCTAAGATGGAGATATAACTTTAGGTTATTATTACACAAGCATCATGCTCTAATTAGCAGTGTAGTATAATAAATGGCAACAATCTTTGATATCGAAACACTTTACTTTACCTTTGCCCCTACAAAACCGAATGATAGTGATTATAAAATCATACTTCTAGAAGTAAAGCAATTACAAAATTTATGTAATTTAGCTAGTCTGATTAGTTTTTAAATACGTTTCCATGTATAATTCAACATTTTAATGAGACTGCAAACGTATTTACAGAAGGATCATGGTTTACTCTACAGATATGATGATTGTGTTTGACAGTCATTTTAAACTTTCTTTTCTTTGTATATCTACATTCTTTGCTGTCAAAATGGCTGCTTTTGTTGATGTTTGTTTCTTTTCTCTATTTGTTGTTGTAAGAACTTCCTTGTTCCTTTTCTACAGAATTCCATTTTTGAAAAGAGTTTTGAAAATGGCTTTTGTTTCAACAAGAGAGTATACAGATAGGTCTCACGTGGCACATTAAACTAGATGAGATTTAGTTATTTTGTTGGAGCTATGGGATTCTTTGTATGATTTAGACAGTGCATAGCAGGTTACCGGTACTTGCATCTTTACTGTTCTTTTTGTATCGGTATATTTTCTGTTTATACCAATTTTACCAGAAACATTAAAATTCATGGAAAGTTTTATTTTTTTGTATTTGTGCTAATCTGCATCTTGTGTCCGATTAACTAGGCCATAATTGCTATTAGGTTTAAGTATAACAAATCCCATTGATGTTTTATATTATTTTACCGGTCATGTCCAGTGTCACTAAACTCTGAATTTGACAATTTACTTTCATTTATCATGGAGTAAAACGCAAAAATTTCAGGAGGGATATTTTCTAGCTGATACATTTTGATATTTCATAAGATGCGACATGTTTTTCTACGTAACAGAAATGATGAATGGTATTTTCCAATGAAGTGTGCTAAATATATCTCAGTACAGGGATTACCAGTGATCGTACATCTGAAACATAATAAATCTATATTACCCAACTAATCCACGCTGAATGCACAGCATATTTCATAGGGGGGAACATACAGGGGGAACATCGAGGTAACAATTTACATTCGATTCTAAACAATTATTATTACCTTGATGAAATTAAGAGGATTGCTGTATACACACTACCAAAGCCTTGTGTGTTTAGATAACCTTTCCGTTCGGACAGCGGGGAGAAAAAAGGCTATTGAATTACGAAACAGGCTTCTTTTTTTTTCCTCATGTCCTTTTTCTTTTTTATATTTGTATGTACTGTCTGGATGGATGGCTGCTCAGCTAACACGTGGTCCACCCACTCTCCGTTCGAAACGTCTGCTGCCCTCAGGGGATCGCATGTCGTAGGGTGTTACTGACAGCTGTCCCCAGAGTGGTTATTAGGTCATGGTAATATGGACGAGAAGGGTTCTGTCCCCTACGAGAATGTTACCTCTGAGAATTGTGTATTCTAAGATATACATGGAGAGAGTGCAATATCGATGCACGTATTCTTGTTATGGAAACATTCACGCCTTAACCCAGGATGGTCTCAACCACAACCTGATTTGCATAATTTTCTCTCTCTAAAATTTCATGGTTTCTCCTTCGAATTCTGTTTTGGAGGAATGTAGATTAATATGAAGTCATACGAGAATCGTTCTTGTAAATTAACAGATAAAATTGCATGATCTTTGCATACTGGTACTCCTCAAATTTACTTATATATTTCTGCTAACCAATACACATAGCCATCATATACATCAGTATGTTTGCTTTAAATCGTATTATTTAATCCTTCTGCTTACCTATTCTATCTATTTGGTTTCACTTGATGATGCATTCATTCTTTACACAATCTGGCTTGCACTGATATTTGGTTTTGCAACCGCAAAATCAATGAATGATTTGAAAAATGAAGAAAACTATTCATCAGAGACCAAAAGAAGAATGAGGGCACATTATGATATCTTGAGTAGATGTTAATGTAGTCCTCTATGTTTTTACCATATCTCTTGAAAGTCTATGTCTCCCTCTTTTGAAAGTTTTTAAAGTGTATAGGTTCATGTAGATGCTCAGTTTGCTCACATAGACCCCATGCTCTATATTCATATTATTTACAGTTTTTAAGGTTTATAATGTGTTAGAATGACCATGCTCATTAATACTAGTTCAAATACAGGTGACATCGGGAAATGGAATACAAACTTGATGATCCATCTAGATATTAATCTTTTAGCACGTTCAAATTAAGATCTTAGAACTTGTGAAATTGTAGAAATGGTATTCTACATTTTGTGAGTAATCAAATAACTGTCTATAAATCAATTAAACGTGATCAAAGGGGGCTGCTGATTTGATGGGGTAATAAACGACATAATCATGCGTAAAAGAGGCCGCGTCTTTCAAAGTCTAGGGAAATGAAAAAAAGATCTAATGAATTTCCCCTAAATCATGTCAGAGGTAAATAACGGAGGTCAAAACTGATTGAATTTACGAGGATGGTTATGAAATTTCTGTTTATGCTTCCTGTGAAAGGAGAGTGATTGCTTTTCTGATATGACCTTAAAAAGCATGCTTAATTTGCCGTGGGAATCCCGGGACGGGTAATTTCCAACCACTCTCGCCGTGATTACTCCTGTAAACCCTTTGCTTTCCTCTTCGCCGATCATAATCCATTTACAGCCCAACATTTAGCACATTAAGCCCCACTCTCCCTGCCCTTTTATTTTTGCTCACTCCCTGCCCGCCCGCCCAAACTGGGCATGTCCTCAAATACCTCTCTCACTGCCCCATTAATTGATCGCAGAACTCTGTCTAGGCGGTGCAAGCCACTGTCGGACTGCACGTGGGGTGTGTGCGCTGGTTAACAGTCACAGGTCATGGTCCTCACAAATAGATACATGCTGATCAAACTCTTGCTGTGGGAACACCCCCCCCCCCCCTCCCCCTCCAACCACCTCACCCCACCCCAACTTGCATCCCTTTACCCATGTACTTGAATACATCCAATTTCACATGTGCAAGTTCTAACCGTGATAGGCAATTTCCCTGCACAAATAATGGATCTTAGAAAGGTAGTTGATGACCACAGGGAATAATTTAGGGCTAGTAATGTACAAAGAATGGATGTTGTAATGGGTATGGACATTGCTTCAGTGGATTCAAATTCAGAAGAATCAGCGATTAGAGTCGAGTTCACCAGGGTGTCAGCGAACAACTTCTGAATGTGCACTTGGCTTTGAGATAAATCAAACAATCAAAACATGCGCTTGCCTTTTTTGCGTTTTACAAAAGAAGTTTGACCATCTTATCATTTAATTTGCTTGTTTCCCTTATATTAGTTCTTGTCAATTGTATTAATGTGAGATTAAGGAGCTGGTTTTCTCATTCGTTCTTGGAATCATTCAGTTCCAACTCTGCAGGAAGATCTGAGATTGGCCAAAGTACCAACATTTGTTTGGTTGGAAGCAGTTTGGTTACTCCATAGAATACTTCTCCAATTTCTCTAAATTTATATCAATTATTTTCTGTTCAGGGTAGTTCATTGCAACCATTGCATATACATTTAAGAATTTCATCCTCTTACTGTAACATTGGCGCCATCTTCATATAATGTATTTTTGTTTTTAGCCCAAGGATTATCTAAGTAAGCCCTAGAGTAAATGTATTTGCCAGCGTTACATCGTATCACTGGCAAATGTTGTTTATACGGCAATATTCCTCATTTTCAGTTGATATTATCTAGATATTCAAAATTCCAAACAGTTTTGCACATTTCCTGGTGGAGTAGTAACTGAGTCAAGAGGTGAAAGGTAGTTCACAATACATCACCATGTAATGAATACACTTTTATTCCTTGTAACTGCTGTTTAATCTTTCCATGGTGAATTTAATGAATAAGGCAATATTGAAGTTGTTTATATCCACAACACTCCTCGTGACTGTTGAGGACATTTTACTCTGTAGACACCTTCAATATTGCCCACTTTAGTCAAATATTAGAATTTCAGATTTGTCACTGATCCCTATTGCAGCTTTTCCGAAGAAGGTTAAGAATCGGGAGAAACGCTTGCTGAATATTCAAGTGCAAGTTTCTTTTCAAACCTTGCTATGAAGCAATCGATGTAGCTTTCATGGAATTTCAAGTCTCATAATGGGATTTTTTGTTCCATCAGAATGAATGCTGTTACCGGTATGTTTAATTTCAGTGGGCTTAGAAATTTTCTTTCCTTTACATTGATATATCAATGAAAATAAAAAGTGGGAATTTGAAATTAGCATCTGACAAAATCAGTCATAGATTCATATTTCTCATCATTTCTGCTTTTATCACTTATATACAAGAAAGAAATGTAATCAATAAATTTGATCACTGATTAATGCATCGTGAAGTCACAGCCAAAACAATAGATATGTCTGTGATATTGATCTTGCTTATTTTTAGCGCAATATATTCGTCAAGCTGAGCGAAGCATGCTCACGTCATACCTTTGCGTTCATTGATTACGGGACTCCTTTCGATCAATAAGATCAATACTGTCAGCACCCCCCAAGATTGGCAAGAGGAATTAATCCATTCCGATCCTAGGTTTACCACCAAATTTCATTCCAGATGTATCTCTCAATCAAGGTTTAAGTGCAGAAGAAAATGATAAGAATGCAAAGCTCATCTTGTGCTCGGCTTATCCACAAGCCACCAGTGCAAGATCTTAAATCTACGCCCCCTCTTAGCTTATTTATGTTCATTCGCCGTCTCTCGATTTGCACCAATTTACCGCAAACGGGGATGGATATTGGACGTTTCCTTGGATGCGGTCTGAGCAGTTCATGGTATGAATTCAGGATATGTCAGGGGGTTGCGTCGGTGATTTGATTTATTTCCCGAAGACCCCCAAAATGTCAAGACGGGTCGCTTCACTCTGGGCCGTTATTCGTGAGCCATGTTGATGGTTATGAACATGGTTGTTTACGATCTTGTGGGGAGTATAATCCGTGCTTTCCTCATCATTGTCAGGGATTGGAAATGTCAGGAAAGCTATTCCATTTCATGTGCTCCAGTGCCACAGAGAGCCTGATCGAAATTGAACTCCAAACGATTGGATAGAGGAAGACCTTACTAGTTGGATGTCTAGAAGCTTAGAGAAGTCCTATCTGTATGTCATATGACGATTGCTGAACAAAAAGTTCTATATCGAAGCAGTAATTCCATAACCAGTTCTATAATCATGTCCTGTCTGGGTGTCTCTGACACCATTCTTCTTCTGCAAAGGTTTTCATGTGGTGTCATGACACAATTTTAAAAATTCCATTGGTCTTACCCCTGTGTTCTCAGTGCAGCTTAAGGTTGCAGGATAGAATGTATACATTCAGAATTACCAGAATGTGTTATGCATCATTTAGAGAGCCCACCCATTTCTGTACATACATGTATATTTATTAAAGGTACTACAGTGTATGTCCCTTTTGCAGGCCAAAAAATGAAAAGGTTAGATTCCAATGGCATTTGAAAGATAATACTAATTTAGAACTCCCCTTAAAAGAATGGGTGTTAAAAACGTCTTTAAGAGGGAAAATAACGACTATTAGTTGTCAAATCGACTTAGGAGCCATAGAGCAAATAAGTAATAGTCTTGATTTCAGACCATTGTACCGCATGGTCATACGTTTTATGCTGCGCAAAGATTCAATCAGTTTAATTTTGGCCATTACAAGAAGTGGGTTATTGTAGTAGACAAATCCTTTACAGCTCATTGTATGTATGTTAATACCAAAGAAGAAGAAAAAGCCATTCAGTCACTCAAAACTGACAATAGTGTCTGACAGTGAAGTCTAGCAAGTAAACAGGTTTTCTTGCATAATTTGAATATAAGGACACTGCTAACGTTTAAATTTCACAGATAGGATATACATGACATATTCATAATTCCTGCAAAGTTCTACAGAATTTGAGGTTGGCTGCAAAAGGGACATAGTATCTTTAAGTGTTAAAACATTTATGCCTCATCAACACATGATGGCATACACTGCCTGAAAAATAATCGAGGCAAATTTTGTTTAAACTTTGGCGTGATATGCTCCGAATTTACCTATCTGATAAAATACAGATGTGTGAGTATGCTTTAATAGGAGCCTTTGTTGAGAGCAGCTACTTTTGTTCACACCCTTTTGCCATGCGTTTCCAGGTAACTCTTAAACGTTTTTATCTGCATGGCGTTTTTTGAGGGAGCTGGTTTACAATGCCACGTGTGAACATGGCCCGAGCGTGTCAGAGCGTAGTGCTGTCACCAGGCCATTGTGTAACTCAGACTGACTAGATTCATACAAAGATGATCTAGATCTCTTGCTGTCAAACTGGTCTGCAGTCATCTTGAGAGACCAGGTGAGGCAGGTGTGGGTGTCTATTCCTGTAGTCCCATGTGAGTTCAACCATGTACCTTCTCATTGCTCATGCTCTTGTAAACCTTTTGCTGCCGGAATGAGGTACTGTATCCCTTTCACACTGCCAAACCAACCTATAACCAACAAATTTGGGATACTCAAGGTGATGGTTGGTTTTATTGTAAGTTTTTATAATGAAACCTTTATATAAAGAACACTCAAAGGAGACAAGAAATGTGGTCTTTATGAGCAGGCTGTCTTATGTGTAAGTTCCTTTAATACAGATTTCAATTAAAAACTCTGCTCAAGAGACACAAAACATGTGGTCTTTATAGACAGGTGGTCTTTCTACACAGGTGATCGCTAAAGCATGTTCGACTGTATATCAGTCTTTGATTGGAACTGCTTGCCATTCAATGGTTTTTAGTTGGTTCTTGAATTTCGTGGGCTCTGATCTCTTGGATTTGCTCAACAGATTTTCCATCAAATATAGTCACAGTTTTGTTGGTGATCGTAAAGGAGCAATTTTGGAACAATGCATCATGCATTGGCTTTTGACAAAGTGAAACTTGATCATTTTTTTTGTCGGTCTATTGTCTACTATTGTCGGTCTTGCCTGTTGTGCCTGGGGTATTACACCGAGTGTAGGTAGGGCAGGGTATGAACTGAGCTAATAAGAGAAAGGAATATTGACTGCTTATTGACTGAGAGAAGTAACGGAATACCTTGGCTGGTTGTTTGCTAGTACCTCTGCATCAGGTTTTCAATAAAGAGGGTTTTAATGTCTCTAACTATGTTAAATCTGAAAATTTATTTATTTACAAAGAAAGATATCTTGCCTTTATTCTTCTAATTATCTTCCAATTTAATACCAGTTGTATGCATGCAGTATCAGGAAGAAAAGGATGTGCTAGATCTACAACGAAACACTCTATGAGTTTGGAACGACAGGATCTAACTCTGCTCCTGTGCATGTTGATACTTCTATATTAGATATGAAACTGTTCCATTTTGTTACTTGACTGTCTAGAAGTGCCTCTCTCTATATAGTACCATGAATAAATTTGAAAAAATATATTTAATCAATAACGAATGATTTGTTATAAAAATAACTCAGACTTGTTCTTCTTGATAGGCATTACATTTAACTGAAGACCCTTTGATAATTGTTTTTTCCCCGGAGAGAAAAAAGACAAACCCAAATTACCTTGCGGAATGTGTCACTGCATTGACAAGAAGCACACTCCTTATAAATCTGTTTCCTTCCGGATCAGTTGATTGCCACCTCCGTGTGAGATAGAAATCAGATCGGGCGAGACTGGTAACTCTGTGATTCAAGACAAGGGACGGGGGAAACTAGGCTTGATGATATCGCTTACATGGAGACCATCTTAAAGGTTAAATCATTTTGAGCTATTCCCTAGATCCAACGAGTCCGGGATGCATTTTAGATATATGTCGTCCCCCCGAATAGTGCATCTACGCAAACACGCTGTGCCTGTCGTCCGTAGTGTCTGCTCCACACGTGTCTGCGAAATGCATCGTAACTTGATATGATAATGTATTTATAAGTGTGTGGGGCCACTTTTGAAATGTGACCACTTTTGAAATGTGACCGAAAGGTTTTTAGGACGGTGGTGTTGTGGATGGAAACAGTGAGTGGGAAGAGCATGTTCGTTCAGTCGTAGAGAAGGGAAAGATATTGTTGAAGATAGAAAGAGATTAGGTAAGAATGTACTAAAGCACAAAGAAACCTGATGGAATATTTAGTAAGTTGCTGTATCTTGATACCCTGAAACTGGTTCTTTGCCTGAGATGTGATATGGCTAGTGGAACGTGCCTGACATTTAAGGTTGATATAGACCAGTTTGTACGTACATGTAGCTTTGGTACAAATGACCCCGAAATATCCACGGATCTTGTACACATGGAGACATCCCACTTTGTGCATTGTAGAATAATCACTGCCAAAGTGATGGAGGTGCTTCATGAATACCTTCTGTTTGCCCTCTTGAGAAGAATACCTCCACCTGTGTATCAGAGGATGTACCATCAGTAAATGAGTGAATAATGAATACATTAAACTTTCATGAGCACAAGTCTAATATTTGTCTGAATGGGTTTTACAATTTTGGTACAAACATCCTTTATCTGCCCATGCGCAGATATGAACTGGCTTCTTGACTGGCCATTGTGATCCCTGTTTACACTCTTCCCCCTACAGCATCTGAGCTTTCAGTACATTGCCTGGTAATGGGAACATCCCTGATTCCTCAGGTAGATGTAACCAAGCCAATGAGACCTTTGTTTACACTGGCCTTGTTTGTTGAATCATGTTAAAATTTGGCTGCCCTGGGAGTTACATTAATCATGGCTCACAGCTCATTGACACAGAATGTGCAGTCAAAGATTTATCTTGGAAGAGGGCAAAAGAACGTAAAAGTTCATCAAATACCAGGTCAAATCATCCATAGTGATAGTCTCCCCTGAATGTTCCCCATGTTGTCTGTAACTCTATCTTACCCTGGTTTACTTGAGAAATGAAAACAGAAATTAATTATTGATACAGTACAACAAGATATTTTACTCGCCGCCGGGCGGAAAAAGAAAGGAAGTATGATAGTTAAATTCACAAAAAAAACAGTTGAAGCTTTAAAGGGATCCGGTAACTTTGTCTCAGATTCTGAAACAAAATTCTGGATTTAGCTCATGATGCAATGATAATTATAAACCTTTAGGTAAGTCAGGAGCCCCATGACTTTTACAAGCCGATCGCCTGTCTGATTATCAAGATATTTATGACTGGAATTACAAATTTTGAAAACCGTTCGCCTGACGGTTTTCATAACACTACAGTCTATTGGGAAAAACGAGTATGGTAAAACCGGTCACTCAAAGATTTTTACTTTTTTGAGGCACTTCTTGATCATTTTGAAGCGCAATTTTTTTAGGGCTTCAATATTACACCATATCACAGACACTGATAACACTTAGGGCCGTGTATCTCAGATTTAACATTGTTAAACGATCCCTTTAACAGGGCAGAATCATCCATAATATCATTATTCAAATGACACAGCTCCATCGATCTGCTTCATCAATCTGTACTGTTTAAACAAGGATATTCTACCCTGAGCTAGAAGGCTGTTACCTCTAATTGAAAGTACATGAGTTGATGCCCTTATGACTCCAATCAGTCAATATCATTCCCCCATCGCATGTAGACATCTGCAGCCTATAAGCCCAGTTTGTGTTGAAGAACAATTCAACAGGACAGATTGATAAAACAGATCCATGGATCTGTGTCAATTTGAATGATGATATTTCTACCATGTGATCGGGTCTTTCACCCAGATACTTGGCAGAAGCTGGGGCGGAATCATCATGCTGCTCCACTCCTGTCCATAAACTGTAGAGGCCCCCTCTTTCTCAGTCGGTCGGTCGTATCCCGTCGGGCTTTCTCAAATCCAGATCCTCTGAATTATGAATTTCATGAGGTTTCATGTATCACTTTGAGCCATGCTGTATCTGCAAGTTATACTCTGATGGACAGAAAGCCACAAAAAATTATTCTTAGACGCATAAATGCAGTTGTGACATGGTTTTAAGGAAAGCGCTGTATTAAAACAGGTACCACGTAAAGGATGCATTTTGGGGGTTTGTGATACAAGATGAATTTGATTGCGAGCGTTGAACAAACAGAGGGAGGGGTACAAGTTTTTCATGTAACAAGAAGAGCAGTTCACAGATAATGGGATAATGAATAGGATGAAAAGGATAATGATAAATCGAGGGGTAGAGATATTAGAGAAGCAGAGGGAGCATACCATATACAACTCTCTGTTCATTGGGCTGACTGGTAGTAGTATCAGCATGTTACAAATATTATGTTGAGAGTCAAAAAGGGCTTATAGCTCCTATAATTCACAGACCTAATGCCCTTGTGGCTTTTAAACAGATGAAATAATATGAGATAGAAGTAGATGGAGAGATTTTTTGTTGACTGCCAATATCTTGAACACACAAGGAACCAAGCAAGCAAGCCATGACACTAATGGAGGTACTTGCATGATGTCTTGGTCATAGCCTGCCAAACATCATATGAGGGGTAGATCAGAAATACTGGACAGAAGGGATCATCCTCATTCCATTTTGATCCCCCTCTTTCTCTTGGGGATCAGTATGGGTGTAAAGATCTCCATCCCCTTGATCCCGTCTCATGCTGGCTGTACCGTGAAGGAATTTGGCAGGTGTGTTACTCACCAAAAAATGCAGCAGGACTATTGCTTCTTGCTTAGATGCATTGTAAATGCTGTGTTGAGGGGTTGACCCGGTCCGTCCCTTATTGATTTTGAATACAGCAGGGGCCTACTGTTTGAGGTTAGACAGAAATGGGGGGTTCGTTTTGGGTTTAATGAAAGGCTCATGCTAAGTATATAGAGCGATGGTCTTGTGTTTAGTAGGCATTGTGCTTCTAGAATAGGTTCTCCACACTGATTTGAATATGCACATCCTGTGGTTGCTTTCTTACAAGCACATGAATACTTTCTTATGTTTCATATAAAATGAAAACGAATGCTAGGATATTAAAAACAGGCATACACGTATACTTGCATTTAAATCACATTAATTGTGGATCTGTATACATCTGATTATTCTTTGATTCTGACTTGGGATGCAGAATCAAGCTACAGATCTCATTGTGATGCTATCAGCTGTGTCAGTAGAGCCCATTCTACTTTCATAGTAGGTGCATGACTAAGAATTAGTATTGTCCAAGATGTATTAAGTCAAGATTGCTGTAAGAAGAGAACATTTTATTAACTACAGTGCGAATTTGCCCAAACAAGGAAATGCATCACCCTTTTAGAAAAGATTATCTCCCTAATTCAGCTAGAAAGGAAATCTTCCTTGTCAGGTAAACCCCCAAATCAGCTCATGAATAAGTGGTATGTTAAGTGACTCTAAGACCTCGGATGCATCACATCGATTTATGTTAAAGATCCTGGAAGAGACCTGACCAAGTGCTCAGAGACTGTCATTCATCTCCTGTGGTTTCAGCCCCTTCATGATACCTCTCAGCTGCCTGCCACAGTGTGGTTGTATGTTAGAGGTCAAGTGTTTGTGACACATCGGGGTCTAGGATAGCTTTCACATGGCACAGGAGAGTCCTTATCCTTCCCGCAGAGCTTCCCTGCAGTTGCCGACATGGCTCAGGGTGTTAAAGGTCAAGTGCAGGTGCTACAAGTAGAACAGGGCTGATGATTTTAATTATAGAGGAAGGGGGCACCCGGCAGTAGGATAACATTCTCGTTTCTGAGAGTCATCACTGTTATACCATTGCCTACAGGACCTGGATGGTTCCTGTATTTAGCCAAGGGACGATGAAGGAATTCAGTAGTCTTTGGGTTAGGGACAAGTGCCTCCCGCAAGGAGAGCAGGTCTGATTTTAACGCATGGGAAAGGGCGGTTCAGCATTCTGATTAATTGCTGTTCAGTTGGTATATGAAGCCTAACTTCTGAGCCTTTGTTGGCCTGCAGTTTATATAGGTGTCCTATTCCTGAAATGATTCATGAATGAATTTGAGAAAGCATTGTTCAAGGAAGATTCTCACCTTCACATACTATCATGCTTGGTTGGTGGTACCTCTTTTGTACGCCACCTTAATGTTGTTAGACTGGAAGGATGCACGGTGTGATCTATCATTCCTGAGCCATATGCCAATCCAATTGCTTCTATAGTTCTCCCTGGAATAAATAACATGATTGCAACATGAGCATTCTGAGTAATTCAAGGGAATGGTTTGCAGTTAGGAGGGTAGAGACCTCTGTGATAGCATTCCAGTAGCTCAGTTATCATGGGCAAGAGGGAGAGTGACTGTTAGTGGGAAAATGTTTGTCATTTGTAGGGTGGGGAGGAGGGGTGTTACATAGTGATAGTGCCCGTGTGAGTGTTTGTCATTTGTAGGGTGAGGAGGAGGGGTGTTACATAGTGATAGTGCCTGTGTGAGTGTTTGTCATTGGTAGGGAGGAGGAGGGGTGTTACATAGTGATAGTGCCCGTGTGAGTGTTTGTCATTGGTAGGGAGGAGGAGGGGTGTTACATAGTGATAGTGCCCGTGTGAGTGTTTGTCATTTGTAGGGAGGAGGAGGGGTGTTACATAGTGATAGTGCCCGTGTGAGTGTTTGTCATTTGTAGGGAGGAGGAGGGGTGTTACATAGTGATAGTGCCTGTGTGAGTGTTTGTCATTTGTAGGGAGGGGGAGGGGTGTAACATAGTGATAGTGCCTGTGTGAGCGTTTGTCATTTGTAGGGAGGGGGAGGGGTGTTACATAGTGATAGTGCCTGTGTGAGTGTTTGTCATTTGTAGGGAGGAGGAGTGGTGTTACATAGTGATAGTGCCTGTGTGAGCGTTTGTCATTTGTAGGAAGGGGGAGGGGTGTAACATATTGGTAGCGCATGGGTGAACGTGTGGTGGAAGGGGGGGGGGAGAGGGTTCAGATAATGATAGTGACTAAGAAAATGTGCGTCATTCAGATGGGGGGGGGGGTACATGATGATGTGCCTGGGTGAAATAGTGGAACAGGGGTACTTACAATGACGAGACTGAGTGAATATATGACATACAAAGTGGGGGGGGGGGGGATACAATGAATGACAATGAGAAAATGTTGTGTCATACAAAGGTGGGGAGAGCTACATGGTAGGGGCTGGGAAAATGTGTGTCATGCAAATAGGATATATATAGATAATGGCTAGGAGAACATGACTTGGGTGGGGAAAGGGTGGGGGGTTCTGGAGCTATGCTGATCCTCATATGAAGTATGCTGTGTTAAGTATGAAGGCCAAGTATGTTTGTCATGTGTAGAGCTTACAACGTGACAAATTGAGGTATTTTATTGTGCACAGCATCCCTATACTTCCAAAGGTCATGTCGACTACTTGAACTACTACATCACTTTGAATGTGACTAGCAGATATTCTTAATGATTTATTACCTTGTAAATATGATTCAAAAAATCTATGTGTCTTGCAAGAATTTAGAACCATACAAATTATAAGAAAACTCCATAATCTTGAACTGGGGGAAAAGCATACATGTAGGAAAGCACTACACACAGACGTAAGCATATATAGGAACACAGCAACATTTGAATAAATGTATTAGTCATAAGTAATGAGCTATTTTAGTAATTTCTAAAAATATTATTCTATTAATTTCAGAAATAAAGCCGCAGATAACTCTTTACCTGCTTTGACCAGCCAATGGAACTAACAGTTGAATGCCACGACTGACTTTTCTCACACATGCATTTGTGGTATACAATATTCCAACAAAGTGGCAGTACAGAGATTCACTGTGTAGATGTAGGAATAAATGAATATCATCAGTGTCACACCACACAACGTCTGTTAAGAGGCAGAAGGGTGTTAACTCATATCAGTTTACATGGAGTTAACGCCCTTCTGGCTCCAAAAAGATGACATTTTACTCGAAAGTGGATATCCTATTATCCTTCACCTATATGAGATCCTATTTCAAACTGAGCATGTGACCAGATATTCTTCTCTTAATTCAACTTCCAGCTTTATTTCATTTCTGTCACTATAGCCGTAATTCATCCAACACCACATACATGTATGACTTGCCCTACATATCATCTGTATAGAGGTGGAAAGGTCCTAAGTACTGCCGTATTAACACAGAGGATTGCAATGCTGTTATACAAGACGATTCTTAAGGATGGTAGCTGCAGGGAGCAAACTTTGAAGGAGATCTCATTAAAATTATGCAGCTATGTATGCATGTAGGTAGTATGGTATATAACACTGCCCTGCTTCTATGCTTTGGTTCAATGAATCTGTGAGCCAGAAGCGCATTTAACATAGAGTTAACTCCATTTAGTCATCGGCCCACAAGATAATTTATCTCGTGTAGCAAAACGCTAAGTCCATGTGAAAAGAGTGGTTGCTAAATATTTACAGTTTAAATATGTAGGTGTTATACATAATGTTTAAAATTTTCTTTTCAGAATAGTCACAAAACATTTTCTCTAGGGGAAAATATTAATTTTTTTTGTTGCTAAATAAATTTTCTGTTGAAAGCTATGTTTTTGAAAAATATATGAACATCCTATAAGAAAGATTATACACTTTAAAAATAATTAGTTATCTTTGAACTTTGTAATAAAAAAATAATAATTAATGGATATTGTTGTAAATTCAGGAAACTGACACTCCTAGCGGTGTGCATTGTAGGTTATTATGAAACATAGGTATTGTGTACATGTAGGTTCTTTGATTCTCTTGGGAATTCCATTGGATCAATTCTAGAGCCGTTCAGTTAGCGTATAGCAATACAGGTCAGACTGCATATTGTGTGTGATTATGCATGCTGGGTTTGAAGTGGATTGGATTGGATGAAGACGGCCGTGTGTGTGTGTTGTACAGGCACCTAGGGCTAACAGTCTGTAATCCAACCGCCTTTATACAAATACGCGTATACCCACAAAAGGTCACTGCGGAAAAAATAGTAACTTGAGGGTTTGGAGAGAGAATGCGGTGAAGAGCGTATGATGGAGAGGGTAGAGAAGGGGAGGGAGATGGAGGAGGAGGAGGAGGATAGAAAGGAGAGAAGAGTGTAAGTGGAAAATTTGGGGAGAGAGAGAGAGGGAGGGTGGGGGAGGGAGAGAGGGGGAGGGGTGGAGCAAAGGAAAGAAAGATAGACAAGAAATAATAGTAAAGAGAGAATTGCATTTGGTTTAGTGCATGGGAAAAAATGTTGTAATAGAGAAAGAGAGAGAGAGAGAGAGCAAGAGAGAGGGGCAGAGATAGAAGGAGGGGGGGGGGGGTGACAGGCAGACAAGAGAAGTAAAAAATGAAGTAATGTTAGTCGAATGAGTCAGTGCTGACTTTTATAGCCTGATCCAGAAAAAGACAATTTAGAATGGTTGCATGTAGCCATAATACTTTGGATAGTGTTTTAAAATCCACTCAAGATAACATCCCCCATAGCAGAATGAGATTGAGATGTTTGGATATAACCATTAGTCATCAGGTAATGTTTTAATATCTACTCAAGACAACATCCCCATTGCACTATACATGTTAATCCTTCCAACACAATTGTGGGAAGCTAGACTTTTTGGTTTTGTTTGTTGTTACATGTTTGAATACATTTTCCAATTTATTGAGATTCTAGATAAATAAACATTTAGTGTTAGAGTTGATTGCCAATAATAAATGCACATACCAATATTACACTAAAGTAAGTAACTTAATTATTCACTAAAGAGCTTGATCATGATACAATGATTATTTGTTTTCCTTGCATTCTGCAAGTTGTCAATTCCATATAGCTTTTCATTAATTGCATGACATCTAATTATCATAGATATCAATGATTAGCTGAAAAATTCAACATATTCAGTACTAGTTTTAAGTTAAAAAAGAAATGCTGTAAAGTCTTGAAATGACACGACATAGCATGTATATACTACAGCTGTTGTATACATCTAGGCTTCCAGTTGGGCCCCGCTTAGCTGGCTGTAGCTAAAAGTGGAGTGCCATTTACTGCGTTATTGAAATAGATCTGTTCATTAAAGCAAATCAGCTATCTCAGTATATTTATCTTGGTGGATATTCTGCGATAAATGCCAGCTGTATCAAGTTTCATCTCCCTGGTGATTACATGCCAGCATAGCTTTGCGCAGCATGCTTAAAGAGAAGGTCCAGTTTTGGTAAAGATGGAAAATTATTTGTGAAAATTCTCTTTTTATTTTATGTCAGTTTGTAAAAAAAGTCATGATCGCATTGTTACCTGAAAAGGATTACTCTTCAAATTCCCTCATTTTCAAAATATGACTAGAAATAACTGAAGTGCTTTGACCAAATAGTCACGTCACTTAGGGTGTGTAGTCCCATCTACACATTTCCAGGTGACTGAGTCGATTTCCTATCAATTGGATGATTTTGAAGCCTTACATTTACACACCAATTCCTATGTAGTACATAATCTTTTCCATTTGCTTCCAGGTAGTTTCTTTCACAAACCAATTCCAATGGCCCCTTCTTATGAAGAGTTGCAATTGATCCAAATCAATCGCAAATTCTCAAATCAATCACTTGTTTACAGTCCCCTATCTCTTATGTACATAGTTGCGATTGATATCAATCACAAATAACTTGCGATTAATATCAACTCTGTATAAGCCGGGGCCACCCAGCAGAATTCGACTTTGCCTTTAACTCTGGGACATATCTCCCGATGTGTGGAGTCATCACTGATGATCATTCACTGATATTTATTTGGAGTATGGCAGTGTTTGTCAGGAAGGGGAATGGTGTATCACTGCATTCGGATGGAATTTCAGAATGGATGTTGATTTGAGATAATAAACCATTGGACACCATTGGACTTCAGAAGTGTATGATAGAGGAGAGACGTGTGTCAAAGTATTCACCAATGTTCTCCTAAGAGGTGGTAAACAGCCAGCCTATAAAGCCATTTTAGGTTGTTTATCATTTTGCTTTGTTTCCACAATTTTTTTAAGATGTTTAACCGCATCAGGTGTGAACAATGCTTTATAAGAAACTAGTTTCATTGATGTCTTTTCTTAAGATATATTCTAAACCTGGTGAATTTTTTTCTCCAGTCTTTTTGTACCAGTGCATATATCACTATGAATATGACGGACAAAGAAAGAGGACAAAATATACAGTTCCTCAGGTAGACAAAGGAACATCCCTTGACTGCTATTATGTAAAAATGTGTAGAACAGGTGTCACATGCATATTCACCTGTTTTACTCATTTTTACATAATAGCAGTGAAGGGATGTTCCTTTGTCTACCTGAGGAACAGTATATTTTGTCCTCTTTCTTTGTCCATCATATTCATAGTGTATATTGCCCCTTTCAGAGCAAACTGTATTCTTCTTTTGTTCAATGGTTAGCAAGCGGTGTGTGTACCACTTTTGTAAAGAATCATTGCTTATTTTTAAAGAAAACATATGACTCAGATTGATAAGTGATGTAACTGCTGCAGAAATGAATATGAAATGGCAATCTCATCACAACTTGAAGAGAGCACAGTGACAAGAAAAGAGAAAGCTCTGTTGTATCCCAGCACAATTATCACCGTCTTCTTGCTTTATTATCCCCCTCTATACCTTTCCACTGTTCTAATATCAATTCCTAATAGAAACCTCCAGGTCATCATCATCCATTCATTCAAGTCTATCCCATGGTCCAGCCAGCCATTAAACAATATCACTTAATGGCACCAATATTGATTTGTACGATGATGAAGTAGCTGTAAATGCCTCGTGTTGCTTTTCAATTTGTGGTTGGGTAATAATGGACAAAAGCCCTTCAATCTGGCCAATGTATTCAGCCATTTCTTGTTTCCATCCTCTTTTGGCTGTATTAGAAAAGAATCGGCCATTATGAACCAATGCACCTGAAGATATGCATTTGTGGGGATACCAATATTGTAATTGGAGGTTTTCTAGGTGGAAAAGCCATGAGGGTTCATATGGCTTAGTTAACCACCTTTTTAAAAACAAAAAATCAACAGTAATGTACAGTGTAGTGTTAATCTAAACAATTAGAAGACCTGTCTAGACGCCCACACTTTCTTGCTATTTTCCTTCCTCTCCAAATGAATGCTGTACATTCTTGATAATGGTTCTCCTCTTGTTCTCTAGACGCATTTTATTGGTATCTTATATTTTCTCCAAGTCTGATGTATGATTTCATTCCCATGTTATTCATAATTCCAAAGGTTCCATTCCTATTTTCACTCCTCCCCTTTGCTCCACATTTCCCAATCTCTCAACTGGCCATCATACCATTCTCCTCCTCATTCTCCTCCTCATCCTCCTCCTCATCCTCCTCCTCATCCTCCTCCATCTCAAATCACCACCTCCTCCCAACCCTCATCATCGTCCTCCCTCAATTTTCTCCTTGTCAGCTTCTGCATCGTTCCTGACAGAGATTAAGAGTGTTGTATGAACCAGATGTCAGTCACACTTGCCAATCTACCTCTGTTGGATTTGTTTCCTCTCCAAACAAACTCATGCCATCATGTTTGTCACACAACTTCTCTTTTCCCTCCCGGTTGTGTTTGCACTCCCAATTTTGCACGTCAATAATGGTAATTTCAAAGAAAACGGAGCAGCGTGAAACATGCATAACGTACAAACTTTAATCTGTTGTTTTGTTTATGTCTTCCAACTGCATATCTTGTTTTTATATGTCCGTATGACCATCGAATCAAGTATGATTGGGCAGTTTGTGTACACTGTTTTTTTCCTTTGAAATATTTTTCATATTTCTTTGAATGTTCATTCTCTTGTGATTGGTATTCAAATCCTTATCAAACTAGCTTTTCATTTGTTTTTAGAAGAAGAGCCATTCATGCATCTATGCATTGTGGATGTAATAAGTGTGCTCCACTTCATTCAGAAGGAAAGAAAAACACATTTATCATATTTGAGGGTGAAATTGGAAGTGATTCAATTTTGTCCAATCTTACCGCAAATTCCGCCTCATCAAAAAATGTAGGCAAAAAGGACATTGCCCTTTACATAAAATGAGAGAGGACTATCACCGCACAATGTGAGTCTGTTTTCATATGGATAGTCTTGCTCCAAGACTTGTGTATTATTTGTTCATTCTGTGGAGGAAGAAGGGAGAAGTGTTCTATGAAAACAGAAATTTTCGCAATTTGTAAAGACAGTAATTTTCACGGGAAGGAAATTGCAAAATCCAAACCCCTCGTGAGAATTGTGAATCATTCACATTAAATTTTCTAATTTTGGACCAAACATATCACTACATTTGAGAGCATTTCATGAGGATATGTACTAGGCATGATAAAAATGCCAAAAGCAATGATAAAGAATTTATTTTTATTGGTCAAATTTACAGAGTACCAAATCTGAGTGCAACTCCATATTTTTGGTCTGTCGTTCAACTCGTTCCTCTACTTTGCATTTCACATTATGACACCATGCCTCAGAGAATGATAATCAGAAACCATCGGGGGGGGGGGGGAGGATATCTTCCATCGTAAGTCTATTCCTGACGATCTGTTGTTTCACTGCACATGAGCTATTCGTTGGTTTTCACTCACAACAGTGGACGAGATCCCCACGCTGCCCAGACGGATCATCATCTCGAGACCATGGCAATGTTTGGACAATGGGAGGACTGATCGGCTTTGTTATTCTACCTTTTAGGATTCATCCTTCATCGTTGAGATAAATGGAGTGGGATAACTGTCCTCTCCTTGCCTAAGAATGTTGTAGTGGCCGTTCCAGTCACTCATTAATGGGGAGAAATAAATTTGAACCAAGTTCTTGTTTGTTTTTGTTTTTCCTTCTTATTTGACTAGTGATTGTGAATTAATCATGATGTATTGATTAGTCTGATGAAATTGATTCCTGCAGGTGGCTGTGCCTTGCATGATTTAAAATAGAAAAAGAAACAAGAAAAAGAAAAGGTCTTCAACAGACATAATGCACATTTCAAGAAATAAAGAGCCACACCTTGTAGGCAAGAGTGGGGTTAGTGCTTGTACTTTTATTCAGAAAAAATACGCGCTATTACCACCTTCATTCATTCAATTGATAGTAATTGGCTCTTAATTTTTGCTGTCCAGGCACATAAATCTTTTGAGTACATGTATAATGATATTGAGATAAAATGTGCAAACAGACAATATGACGATTGTAGAACAAAACTTAAAGATTAAAACGAATTATTTTGGGATGTTAGATTGGTTCATTTTTAAGCCCTCAAGTTATACATTACGACATATTAATAATAAGAAAAAGAATTATTGATATCTCCCTCCATTCATCATACAAGAAAATGAGGTCATTCTGACTGGGAGGGATGAAACTGAAATTAGGTCATAAAGGAGAGACATCATCAATACCCAATAAAACAAATTCACATTGAGAGAAAACCCTGAATAATTCATGGCCACCGCCATCTTCGGGGAAACACAATATCACTTCTTAAAATGCCGCTTTCCGGGAACAAGTTTCCTCTGCGTTTCCCAAAACGATACATCGGCACACCTTGAGTGGAGAGAGAACTTGAGGAAGATGTACACACGTTGAAATAGAAAGAGAGAACCTGCATGCTCTGAACGTATTTACTAACACTCTACAGCATGAGCTCTACGTGTTGACTCATGTAACTAGATTTCTCTTTGAAGTATTTTGGTTCGGCGTCACAACCTGCTCACTTCAAAGGTGTGCATTCATTCATGTCACAAGGTAGTTCTAGGATCTACATGTATTTGTGAAAATGAAGAAGGCTTTGTTACCCTAGTTCCAATTTCCTTCTCTTATATTAAAATTTGAAATTTATCAGGGAAGCAAAAGAAAAAAGTCTTTACGAAAGGGTTTCCTTTAATGAATGTAAGCACACCCTTTATCAAATGAATTACATATACATTTCATGGTTAACGAAAGACGAATGGTTGTTTACAGAAATGGAAATAGAAGAGACAAAACCAGGAACTGTAACAAAGAACCTGTCTGAACTGTTTCATTTGTAGCATAATTTTGTCACTGAGGGAGAGAGAGAGAGAGAAAGAGTTAAACTTTAAACTGGAGTGACAAAGGCATTTCAGGTAATCCCCAGAACACTTATCATGAACCTGCCTAGTCTTGTGTGTAAATGGCTGCATCGGTAAGATCAAATTCAGACATGTTCGTCAAGTGTCTTGGCAGCACCACCACACTGATCCCGAATTCTGACATCTTCAATTGTCATAATGCAATGAAACTGTGTCGTGCCTCCTCGGCTGAACAAATGCACACGAGCTAGCTCGTGGCCCGGAATTCGCTCAATAAAAAATAAAGAGGGAGATAGAGAGTGGGAAGAGGGGAAGAGAAAGGTGAGAGCCTCGGCTAAAAGAAAAATTAAGCCCTTTCTAAAGGGTAGAGGTTGTGTTTGTAATTCTCCCTGGCAAGCCCTCCTTGGTAGCGTGGCCTCATGCATGCATTTATTTAAAAGCAAGAGCAGGGGAAAAGAAAGAGGAGATTAAAAGCAAGCAGCGGCAATTTGAAGAGGTCTAAATATTGCAATCGGCACCTTTGTAATAGTGGGAGATGTAAACAGATTAACTTGTATTTGATTGGTGAGCTGGCTGGTTTGATGACTTTGGTAAATTGAGATCATTCTTTTATCAGTCCTCTCATGTATCACAATTGATTTGTGTCTGTACAGGGAGTATTACAGCTATGTACCTTTTATCAAATTGAGATATCGGATTGTGTGAAATCATAATATTTATTTTAATTTAAATATATATAGGACTGATGTTCTGTTTTTTTTTCATGTCGGACAAACAAGTAAATTTTTTAATGTTTTAATTTTCGTACAAGGTAATTGCCTTTTTGTACATACTTGCTTCAGCTTCTCTCACTTACTCCCTACTTCCAACATTACACTGTATGCTAAGTTGCTATCTTGGTTAGATAGTAAAAGAGTCAACAGGACATTGTTTTTAATACACATGACTAGCAAGAGTGTTCTATAAGTACCACTTCAAATCAATCACATTCACCCCTCTCGCCCCACTCCCCCCCCCCCCAAATAATGTCCACAACTGCCTGTAAGAGTTCACTCTATATGTAGTTATCTTAACATGACACTATGAACGATTCAACAGTTGGTAGTTCCGTCTTGACACGGCTGCTGTTGAAAGTGTTGTAAATGTATGTTTATCCCCATAGTGTTCAACAAATGTTTGAAGTAAACTAAGCCTCACAAACCTAATCATAGAACCTACTTATAACACTCTTCGCTGACCTATCAAGCCTCTCATAAATCTGCATTTCCTCGGAGCCGCGGCGCACACACGTATCCCTGTCGCCGAGCCCCAATTTGCTGCTCACCGTGACAGGGCCCCTCCACATATATCTCGTGTCTGTTATCTCAGGTAGCAGCGTTCTGTAGGTCATTCTCGGGACACACCGCTCGAGGGAGGTCTTCGGGCGGGTGCATCCAAGCCGGTCAGCTTGCTTGCTGCCGATGCGCTGCGAGCATGCACAGAATTATGCACTGCCTGAGATATCAAGCGCATGCCGTGGATTGGCAGGGATGTTTCCCCTCGAATGGCTCTAGTTGCATTATTACTACAGATAAGACTAAGTCGATTCAGTAGTGAAAGCAGATATATTCCCTTTACTTTAAATGCTAAGTAGGTCTTTCTCTTATGGTATTTCCTTCATATTTAGTTCAAATATCTGATCGCATTGGAGATTAAACCAGGGAAATTAATACGAGATGGAGAGATGGTCAGGAAAGTAGGAGATGCAAGAGTCTTTCAAATTGGACTATTTATTTTAGAGAAATTGCCTCTTACAAGAGTCATGTTACAACTCCTTGGACTACTTCTTCAATTTACAAAATGTCTGCAGAGACCCAGAAGGGGATTATGTTTGTCGAATGATACAAAGATCATGCCTTATTTGGCTCTTAGCAGACAATATTGTCATTTGAGAGGGAACTAGGTCACTGCAATTCAACTCGATGCTCTCAAACACATTCTGTTTTTTTCTCTTCAGTTTGGATATCTTCTTTTGTAACCATCTTCAATACCCACTATCGATAGGTTTACCATCTCCCCACCAACCAATTTCTTATCACAGTAAATTTTATTGTCACTGGTCTTTTCAATATCCCGACAATGATTATTTTTCACACTGTGCCTCATTCCTTTTTACAGTAACAACAAAATTATTCATACCTCTGATTTAAAATCTTTTGTGTTTTCCTTGAGAATGAAAAATGAATTTTGTAAATGATATAGCTTAATTATTCTTACAATTGTTTGTCCCATGCTTATTTCCACACTAATTATCTGAAAAACAGAATTGAAAAAAATTCAAATCTTGGTAAGAATATGAATGATTTTGTTGTGAACTGTATATCATTCTTTTTTCCACAAGTCGAGATACAAGCTCTATTTCATGGTTGAGTTCCTATCCTCATACATTGACCTCTGACCTCGCTTCTATTTTAAATAGCGCCCTCAAGATCATTGTCCCCGTGGCAATGCTCTTGCCTATTTAGATGTAAACATATTGATTGCGTTTCGCTTTGGAAACCACTATCATCATCATCTAACCATTAAATAAATGCATAGAGGCAGATAGTGATATGACTTTGGATAGCTCTCCAATGGCTGTGCGAGACTCAAATTGAGCTCTGAAAAACCAACAAAAAAAAAAAAAAAATCTACTCTGGTAATTTCACTTTTATTGTGCAAATCAAAAATTATCGTGTGAAAAGTAGTTTTTATATTGAATTATCATTTGGCTGGTAGTTGTGGACCAAAAGATAATATCACAAACATACTCCAACCTCAATATGAGATTTCCATACTGTCCACCAAAGAGAGGTCCAGGAGAGCAATACGTTTTTCTATCACATGTTTCTTAATTATTAATGGTTACCTATATTAATAAGCAATACAGAATTCATCGCGCCCAGAGTTTTAAGAAAAATGCATTGTTATGCATTCTATTGCTGATGATATCCTATACCAGTATCTGATGAATGTCATCCTTGGTCCTTCAAAGCATCGGAGCTTGCTATGCCCCCTATCCAACTCTCATTATTACCCTCGTGCACTCTGTAATACAGACTTGATTAGATCTTCATTTATTGAGTTACTTCATGCCCTGAAATTATAACTGTTAGCAGGAATCCTGTCTCTGGTACGTCTCTGGTATGAGCTCGCATCAGATCAAATCATGAAGCTGGCTGGGGCCATCCTATCATCGTTAGAGCAGTTTATTGGTAGGGGAGATTTATGAGATCCGAGGAAACACAATTGCTGGCAGCATTCGTTTAAACTTGTTTCATTTTCATTATTGAAAATGATGAAATATCCCTATAATTACAAGCATTTGGAAGAGATTTAGGATGGCATGAGATGTGTATGTACATTTCACAAGTGTATTTGTACATGGATTCCATGAATGTTGCATATAATTTGGATATAATCAGTTCTAATTACTAGGTTAATCATGTGATCAATCAGTGATGCCTTTTCAAAGAGTGTAACATTGTCCCACCCTGTAGGCATAAACAGCTGATGCCAACTTGCATAGTCAACCTTTCTTGGATGTTCAACATTAGATGTAATATAGATGAAGAAAAGCTATGTACATGTATTAGGAATGAAACTTATGAAAGATGCTCACCCTTATTATAGTACTATCGTATCTTTTATATCAAGTTTGTGCCTCTGAAAAACACGCTCTTAAGCCAATTTTGGAAACAACCAAATAGAGCGGATCAAATTCAAAATCCTATACACATGCGCCTATTGATTTTTTAATTTTTGTAAGTATAGATATAATTTAGACTTGTAATTGCCTAGTGAAGTTATGCTAGGTTGAAATAATGTATTTGTAGCTACCTGCTATAGACAGCATAAACAAATTCGGAAACTGGAAAACCTCAAGCTCAAAGCGAAGTCTGTTATTGATTAGGCGACCGCCTGTTGCGCATGCTACATTAAACACGTGTACCTCTGCCAATCTATCTCTTTGAAAAGAGCGGGGGAAATTCTTAAAGGAAATCATCAGTTCTGGTGATATCTAAAATACAATTTTCTGAGAATCTACGAAAGGGAATGTTGAAGACTTTTACAACAATGAAAAAAAATTGAAGACTAAAAAAAAATCATAAAGGATACAGACAAAAAATATGTATGAAAGCAGAGGCTGCACATAGGGTGCCTTTATTGACCAATTTTTTGCCTAGAATCAGGTTTCTTAAACGTCTTTCAGGCAAATTTTTAAGGTAATGAACGCAAAGCCTTTTTCAAACATCTTTAGATATGGGCATATTGTTATGCCAAAAAAAGTGCGTTTTGAATATGACATAGCCAGAATCACGTATCTGAGACATGATAAATGCAAAGCTTTTTTGAACCCCACATACAGATCGGACCTTCCCAGGTTAATTTCCGGTCCGAAGGCTAGCGCGGGCCATGTGTTGTGTCATGTTGTTGTACAAGCATGTGTGTGTAGTTGACCTCCGAGAAACTGTCTGCTTCCCGGGTCAAACGGCGCAAAGCAGCTGCGCAGAGACAAGGCCTTTATTTTGAATCGTGAAGAGACGATAAACGCGACATCTCGCAAATCACGTTCGTATTGTGGGGTTCGATATGTACATATCTAGTGGCAAGACACGATAAACGTACCCATAGATGAGGAAAGTAGGGAGATTGGACTGCCAATGGTAATGCATGTATGTGGATCCGTGTTGGCTTACATGTATATGTTAGTGTTGATCTATGTTGGTTTTCTTCGCTTTATGTGAATTATAGCAAGATTTTGTAAAATTGTTTGCATGTTTCATGTGAATAACACTTTCCTTTCATACAATTTTTTCCCATAAATCTAGTTTATTTCAAGAACTAAGATGACTAAAGATGATTTTCTCTCCAAATAATGACCAGAATAATTTTCTCATTAGGGATATTTTTACAATTTGATATGTTAGGTATGCCATTCTTTTATCTATTGGTATACTGATGATTCACATCTACTATTTGCAGTGTATTTATTTTAACAGTATTTTACATTAAATATCATAGTATGTTCATGTAAATGTATTTAACTGGCCATCATTGAGAGCATTTTGATAACTGAAGAATCATCCCTGCTAACTGAATATAACTGGGATAATAACCCCAACCTGCACCAGTACAAGGTATACGGATTAGGGTCAGGGCCATGGTCAGGGGTAGTGTTAGGGTTAGTGTTGGGATTAGTGTGAAAGTGAGGATTGGGGTCAGGCGCAGGGATCAATATAAGGCTCTAGGGTCAGGTTTAGGGTTGGGGTTAATTGTGTGATGGTGTAATCTTCAGTTGTTAAATCAATCCTTAAAACCGTTCAAGATTTCTGTCTCAACCGCAAACTTTCTTCTTTCGTCACCGTGCAGGAACTCATGTCTTGGAAGGAAGCGGGAAGATGGTCGTGACGGCTGTAGGTCTCAACTCACAGACGGGACAGATCTTCTCCCTCCTACTAGATGTCAAAGGTCAACGAGGCCAGAAGCTGGAGATGGAAGAGGCAGCCATTGGCAATAATGACAGTAAGAACATAACTTGTTTCTTTTTATGGATCATTTTTTGTAAATGTTATTTTTTGATGTGGTGTGATGTGATGTTTATTTCCATGTTAGCAGCATATCAATACATTGACATGGAATAATAGATAATATGTAACGAGAAAGAATTTGAGATATTATATCACATATTAGGTGTATATTTGGGCCAATCAAAACCTCACGATTGGACATGTCCAGAACAGAAGAGTCGTTAATGAATTGCCTTTCATGAGTGACTTGTATTCATGTACATACCCTACTTGTGCAAGTTATCGATCTCATTTTTTTTCTTCCCAAAACTGTTATTGACTTTGTTCTCTTTTCTTGACAGACAAGAGAAAAGTGATATACATAGGTATGATTATCCCCTTCTTGTGAATGATGTAGAACTAACAAGGTTCTATAACTTAATAAACAGGCTTTTAATTACTTACTGCGGGGCTCGACACTGACATGGGTACTGTAAATGTAGGCCTGAAATGTATTCTCTGGACCTCAAATTCTGGAAATTGTTCAGTGTCCCAGACTCTAAATTTTCAGGCAGGACCCCCATGTGAAAAGAGTTAGTGTGGAGCCCTGCTTTCTGTGTTACATGTTTTCCACACAACTTGGAATATACTGTAGTCTGCTATTCACAGCACTATCTTGGACTAAAACTAACTTACTGTGATGATCATACTAATAACTTTTTCTTGTTTCTGAGTTGTGAGCACAGAGACAGTGGTGTTTCTCACTTTCGGTTTTAAGTGCATGATGTTTCTTACATAATACTTGGATTTACAAAAAATTGTTAAATTAAAATGAGATAACAGATTTTTCCTTTATGGTGGTTTGTTAATGGAAGATGTTTGTTTCTTTTTTTTTCCTTCTGTTTTCCACTCTTCTTTTTTTATTTAATGCAAGTACATATAGTATATACCTGTATATGTGTTGTAATGTGTGTGGAGAGGAAGATATGATGGGGAGCCCTATACGTCAGCGACTCAATTTTTTTAATTTGAAAATGAGCAAGAAATATTTTTGTGTCATTCCTGAAGTTATGCACAGTAAATGTGCCAAAAAAAATCTCATCAAAATTTGATCAAGAACAATTTCATTTTCGCGGGAAGAGACGGCTCTGTCATTTTAGCATTGCAACAATATTAACGCCCTTTGTCTGCAAATGTCATTCATTCGATATGTAATCCAGGATTTTTTATGTAAAAGTTGACATTTGAGTGTTCGAAATGGAAATTCAGACTTTGCCAACAATTTTGGCATGCTTTTACAATGAATATATATATATTGCCAAAATAGTGACTCAAACTATGTTGCATGTTGTATATAAAGTGTGCCATTATGCACATTCACAGACAAGGGCACTTGAAAACGTACGATCTTTAGCTTTACTAACTAATAAATTGATAACAGTTGCCACATAGTTAATCAGAATTATGTTTGTGAGGCATGATATTTGTCTGTTTCAGATTTTAATCATAGATTTTATGCATTTTTTAAAAAATTTCTTCTTCTTCAGTTGTTGTTTTTCCATACTGACATAATAACGAGGAAGGCAGAATATTCTAGAGCAATGTGTTTGCAATTGTTCTGGGTGTTTAGCATAGAAGAAATCACTTTATATGCCATTTCCAATCATTGTGGGCATTCATTTTCCTTCAAATTTGTATAAATCTCATGCTTAGTGAGGAGTGAAAACAGTGCTGCAATCCATACCGGTACACACTCTTCAGACATTTTTCCCCAACTGATAAATATATATGATACCTATCAAATTCAGCCATTAAAGTGTTAGGATTGTAACAATTTATCTCATTTTCAATCAGACTTCTCAGGATTATTGAAAATTGCTTCCGAGAGTTTTATTGTCTTCTTCCCCCTTACGACATATCTCGACACATTAGTCGAAAAGAGAGATCTGAATCTCATTAGTAAATCCAGTTGTTTCCTCGATACCCCTCTGCAGAATGATGTTAGCTATATTTAGATTGTGGAAATACATACAAGTCTAATGCCATCAAATTATGTCTAGAAAAGACGTTATGCTCATTTATATTCCATGTTCTGGAGGGTTGCACAAGAAAATCTGAGCAATTTATTTGAGATATGTCTTTCATTTTGAGATGAACATGAATTTCAAAAGGGATATTCAGGGATTTGACAATCATGGAACTGATTGGTCCTAGCAAACATTGCCTTCCCCTGAAATTACAGAAAAATTTGAGGATTTCAATTTATTTTTAGAACATTTAGGTCAAATAAAAATAAAATGCATGTATAGTTAGATTTTAAACTGTAACGTTGCCAGAATTTGTGAGATACCTGTATTAAATATTTTTTTAGAAATACGATCAATTAAACTACTTATACATAAAAAGAGAGGTGTATTTTGATCCTACTGTGTGTGTGATATCATCTTTTCCCCCCTGATAGTTTGTTCAATTTTTTTTTTAAATATTAAAAAACTGATAATTTGGGGTTAATTATAGGTCACATATTACTCTGTAAATGTAATCGAAGAGGATCCCGTCCTGTTTTCAACTTGGCACATGCTAAGAAATCTGATATGCAAACATTTTACTACGACCTGCAAGAGTCACCCAGAACTATATTTCACATTTCAGTTGCCTGAAGTCTAGGTGTGATGTGTAGATTTTTGACAGGGTGGGTGTGAAGAATTGGATTAACAAGTTTGGAGTGTCGGCCACTTTGATCTCTCTTTTTTGTCTCTTTTCTGTTTGACTTTGGGGTTTTCTCTATGATTTGTTTTGATCTTTGATGAAAGTGCATTAATGAGGCAAAATGTATTCCGTGCATTGCAGTTGTAGTGTGGAAATCGAAGAGGATATACCTTACAAGCGAGGTAAGAATTAGATATTTGAAAATCTGTTTTCTGTGATGCTTAATTGGATTCAAATATCAATGATGAGGATGTTTAAAACAAATTCAGGTTGTGAAAATTATTGTTAAAGATGAGGTTGGACAGACATATTTTAGTATTGATTGTCCTTAATGTCATTATAGAAGTTGGGCAAAGCAATTTGAAATTATGAAAAGCCTTTTGAATTAGTTAAATCATAAAGCAGCGTATCTTTAAAAGAAATATTTAAACAAAAAAAAAATCTAAATTATTTTTAGTTTTTGCATTGAAAAATGGATTCCGCAATGCCAAATGAATTGAACATTTGGTTCTTGAGACATTTTTGTAGACTAAATTTTGTAAATAATCACTATTCATTAGATTTATTTTGATCCTGTATCAATATTTTTAGTGATGCAATTATTTAAATGAAAGAAGAATTAACATGCAATATTTTAGTGATATTTACTAGATAAAGAAAAGTATGCCAATATCAATGCATCAGTAGTGATTAGAATTTATGAATTGTATTTGATTTGAAGATTTTGTACTTTTCATGATTGAAAAAAAAAAAGAACTTTGTTAGTACAGGACATATATGGATATTTGATTTTTTTTTTAATGCAAAGACAATTTTCATAAAACTCACTGTTTTTTACAAGTTGTGTTAAGCCTGATTTCTTGACTCATGGCTAATTGTTGCAAAGTGTATTACTGGGCTTATTTTAGTACCAGAACACTATTTTCTACTATGCAAACAGTTTTGAAGCCATTGTGACACAGATGAAAAGTTATAAACAATTGCTTTGAAGCCTTTATCAAGAAATTAAACTAACCATCATTTTGACAACCCCTGCCTTACCATACTACTTCATTTTCATGAAATAATTACAAATTTCGTAAACTTTTATTTTCTCAGTTATTTATAAGGGAATAGATTTCTTTGATACAGGGGTTTTATAGAAACATATTTGCAATGATCATATTTAGGGTGCATGTATGATTGACATTTTTTATAGTATAGAGCAAGTAGAAAGGTACCTTGCAAGATACTTCAGAGTTGCCAATTTATGTTTGATTGATCCCAACTTCAAAAAATTAATCACTCTTTTTGTTTTAATAGGATTTTGCTCAAACTTTCACTGACCTGTTCCTCTCATTTTTCTGCTTTTATTAAAAACCAACATAATATCAGGATGGACTTCCCCTTTAATGGCCGCCTGCCTTTAGACAAACAATAATTATTCCAAACATCCAGGCCTGTTACGTTTCCTTTTCATATTACAAATGATATTTTGGGCAAAATTCCCATTTACAAACATCAATTTGGATCCATGCCAGATGAGTAGGAAGTATAATCCACAGCATATCATGTTCTTAGCTTTGTTTGGGAAATGACTTGTGTATAGATAGCATGAGTAATGGGCTATATTTAGATTTGTTTTAATCATGTAAACATCAGTTCACCTGGATGTGTTGGATTTAATAGGCATTTAGGAAATCTGATATTGGTCTATTTATGGTTTTCATATGATGCAGACTGATGTGTAATGCATTCACTTTTCAACAGTGATGCAAAAGATATAATGGAGGTTGTATTCATATTATGCTTATCTCAACTTACATCAGAGAAAAAGATATAGGTGTATAATTTTCATACATAGATATTTTTAGATATATTAGGATATCAGGTTGAAATTTCAAAGCCAGGTGAAAAATGTGTAGAAATCATTTTAGCCATTTAAAATAAAAGAGGAAGAAAAGAGGGAAAAAATGCCTGCTCAGGGCCCCCCAAAAAAGTGTTACAACTTGTATTTGGCTTGAATGGAAAGAACAACAAAAACTGGAAGAGTAAAGAAAGAAAAAAAAATTAAAAAGAGAAATTAAATTTTAAAAACAAGAAAGAGAAATATTGTTAGTGTATCCTAATCATTGCTATAACGTTGGGAAAAGCTATCTTGCAGCTCTGACAGTTCAGTGCCTTTGAAATAAATATGTTGTAATAAATATATTGTAATAAATTACCTTCCAAATTGAAACACCTATTAGTGAGCAGAAGGAGTGTCAATCGGTTATGGCACCTGGGTAGATTAATTACTGATCGTAAAATAGAAAACCTTTCTCAAGGCTTGTAAAGAGGTAACACCCATTTAGATCATCGTGGGATTAAGCTCGGAAAGAAATTCCGGGAGTGAAAGACGATACGAAAGCCCTGCTATCACGAACGACGGACGCATATCATCATCGGACAATGTAAGAATGTGAGAGATCAGCTAGGAACCTGATACGCACATGCAGGGTTGAAACATAGCTGCTTGATTAGTGTACTACAGCAAAGATAAAATGATCCACTTCCAAATAATCGCAGGGAATCGTGTTTCCACTTTTTGTTGTTGTTTGATCTGTATTTTCTGTAGTATCGTCTTATCCTTCTTGAAGATTAGTAATTTGGGTAAGATTAATCTCCGCCTAAAGTCAGAGTTAACTGTCATCCATGGAAATATTTAGCGGTAAAAGCAATGAAACTGATCTAAGGCAGGGGATCAATTCTGTTGAGGGCAGAGGGGTAGCCCCATCCCACAAACATATAAAAAATGATTTGGTATTTAACATGTATCCTATTGAGCATTTAAATATGATTAATGCATTTTTTTGTTGTTCAGTCCTGAAGCCGTACCATTGCCTATGATACAAATTATGAAAGTTTGCTTCTGGTAGAGAAACAAAATTATAATAGAAATTTTGGTAAAAATAGAAACACAGAACCTCCCTTTTCATACTGTCACCCAAAGTGATGAAATCATCTTCTAGACAGCATCAAAAGCAACAAAGCAATTATTTATGATTTTTCATCAACAAATATTATCTCTGTATTTCTGTTGTTGTTTGAAATTTGCCTCGTTGAAAAATATTGCTTGGACAGCCCTGAATGAATTAAAAAGTGAGTGAGAAAATTGGAAGGGCTGGGAGAAATTAGGTGAAAGTTTGTGGGTAGAATGCCCTGGAATGCGGTGAAATTCCTGACCATTTTAATGACTTAGGGATGTAGGGAAAGCCCCTATCCACTTGAGACATTCAGGAGAGACTTGAACGAGAAGGCTTATCCTTGATGATGGAATGGATAGCTTTGGTACCCTCTCGTTATGCTTTACTTTATGATGCCAAGACTGGGCAGAGGAGGCTTGGGTTCAAGTACTTAGGGTTCGAGAAGAGAAAAGGATTTTGAACATTAGATGCTTAAAACTACTCTTTATATACTTCAATTAAGTAGTGAGATGAATTTCATTGATAAAACAGTTTCTACATTTTTGTTACCTAATGTTTTCTTTTTGTTATAGTTCGCTTCAGTAATATAGGCTGTTACATATAAATAGTCAGATATTTACCCACTGATGGTTACTAATCAGTACTGTATTAGATCCCCCCCCCCCCCTTTCTCTTCTACAAGACAATATTATGACATCACTAATACAATTTTTTAATTTTATATTTGTGTTCAGTCATATCTTAATTATAACTTTTTGTGTTTTTTTTTCTCACTTTCTCTCTCTCTCTCACTTCTCTCTGACTCTGTGTCTTCCCCCACCTTCACAACTCTCTGTACCCATTCCCCCCATCTCCCCCCCCCCCTCTCTCTCTCTCTCTCTCTCTCTCTCTCTCTCTCTCACTCACTCCCTCCATCTCTCTCTCCCCCCCCCCTCTCTTTCCCTACCACTCCATGTCTATCTCACTCTCTCTATCTCTTGTTCTGTCTGTCTGTCTCTCATGCTACAGCTAATAATGTGCCGGTTGATGGTAAGGCTGCCGATGGCAACGCAGAGACAGAGGTCCCAGACACCATGCCTGGGGAAGCCCCTCACAACGGCAAGAAGAAGATGATCATTCCAGAGAGGGATGAGGGCATATCGGATGGGAAATCTGTGCTCCAGGGCAAGCTCACCAAATTGGCCATCCAAATTGGTTACGCAGGTCAGTGTACCTTGAAATTGAATTTCCCCTTACATGTGCCCTAGACCTCTCAGACATTAAAAATCATATTTGGATCATGGACCTACTTCGTAGTAGGTCCATGCTTGGATAGAGTTCAGGAAAGTAATATTCCTAACCCATGCATTATTGCAAATTTGATGTGATGATGGCCTAAGGATAACATCGTCGCCTGGCTGGCAGAAGGGCGTTAGCTCGAACTTCAGGTAAAAAATGAAGCGTTAAGCAGAAGGGCATTAGCACTAAATCACCTCAAAATTTTATAAGACTGATTTATTTCCAACAAAAAATTGTGGCCGTGTTTCTATTAGTCTTTTAAGTTTTAAATCAATTTTCGGTACAGAAAGCAGTTTAAATATAAAACAAATCTTTAAATGCAAATAATTCGAAAACGCCCTTCTGCCAGCCGGCCGACGACATGTCCTTTGATTCAAACATTCTTGAGAAAAGGATCAGCATTTACAACAAACAAAAAATTAGTTGTTATACGTCTAAATGTTGCATGACTCAAGATTTCAAATGACTTGTCTTGCCCAACAGGTTGCACTGTTGCCGTACTGACCACATTAGTCTTAATTTGCCGGTTCTGCATCGTGGAGTATGGCATCCACAAGAATAGCTGGAACAACAGTCACTTGCAGGAGTTTGTAGACTTCTTCATCATTGGTGTAACCGTGTTGGTGGTAGCTGTTCCGGAAGGTCTCCCTCTGGCTGTGACCATTTCTTTGGCATATTCTGTCAAGGTATGTACAGAATGGATGTATTTATTAACTGTTGCTTCTTTTTCTCCTCCTCCCTTTCCTCCTGTTTACCTCTTTTATTTTCCTCCAAGTTTCTTCGTCCTCTAATAGGATCGCTTTCGTATTAGTGTTTTCCTGTTTTCTCTCTCCGACATCTCTGTCTGATATTGATCAGTTCCTCTCTCATCATCGTTCTCTTTAACATGCTCCTTCAGCATATATGCTTTGTTTAAATGGTTAAACTTCATCTTTTCAATCAATATACCTCACTTTTCCCATCCACAGAAAATGTTGCACGATAACAACTTGGTTAGGCATCTGGACGCCTGCGAGACCATGGGTAATGCCACGGCGATCTGTTCCGACAAGACAGGCACCCTGACCACCAACAGAATGACGGTCGTCAAGAGCTTCATCGGACGTAAGATGTTTGTTGAGACACCAGGGAACAACGAGATTGACAGTGAGGCAAGGCATCTTCTGGTGGAAGGCATCTCGGTCAACAGCAGCTACTCCTCTAGGATTCTGGTAAGAAATCAATGAAGAAAGAAAGAGAGACAAAGACCATGATAGTTTCTTTGATTTTAAAAAGTACTATCAAGCCCCCCCCCCCCCTTTCTGATTACAGGGATGCCATTATCCAGGGTTTAAAGTCACTTCCAGCCCTGACACCTCTCAAGTTTAGGCTTTCCCAAGCCTCATATTGTACAATGCATAAGATGCTTTAACCTGTCAGGGTGTCACTTCCACTTCATTAGATAAACCAACCTATATCCCTGAGATTAAAACGATGTCCAGCAACCTGGTGTCTTGCAGGAGTCTCCTTGAATCCCCCCCCCCTACCCTTCTTCTGCTCTTCAATCATGACTTTAACCATGCTTCTTTGACGCAAGCAGTGGTGTCAGACCTTGAAAGCTTCTCACATTTTCAAGTGTTATAACTCCTGACAACCACCGTGTATCCAGACTGTTACCAGGTATGGTAGAAGCTTCCGGATGAACGAGTTTTGTGTCGTCGCCGACATGCCTCTGCCAATCAATCGTGAGATTGCTAGAAGCAAGACAGACTGCATTGCCCATCACACAAATGGAAAGAGTGCTTTTTAATATCAGCTAGGTCTAGATTTTTAGTAACCCTCTAAAGGTGAAATGTCCGTCTGATCATTATATCCTGTAGAAAGGAGCTTAAGTTGTACTGGAACGGACAGGTATAATGGAATTTGCCCTTTTCTTCAACGTAATAACTCTTTGTGAGACGTATTACAGGCTGCTTCAGAGGCATCATTTAGAGGAATGGCCCCTTATTCCTGATAAGTGGAGAGGGCAAAAAAATTGGGGGAGGGGGGGGGGGGGACTTTCAAAATTTGTGATTGAGAAAGACATTTTTTCTTTTAAGGGCAACAAAAAACATGCTTGAGACTGCATGTTGTATGATAGGATGTAACTTTACTAAATAACCAGTAGAAAAGTCTATCATTAACACACATGTAGGATGTTTATAGCACACTTGACCAATTAAGAGATGGATAAAAGCATACAAACATGGGATAGATTAAAAAAGTTGCTAACATTAAATGAATTCAGGCCACTGTGTGCACATGCTTACACATGTGTGTTCAATATCTCCCAGTGAATAAGCTTGTCATTGTCATTTCTTCCAAGTAAGTCTAGTTTGGTTGGCCCTTTGTATTTTCACTGCTTCATCTCTTGAAAAACCCCATCAGAGAATTGAGAGATGGTCTCTTCAAGAATCCCTGAGATCAGAGAAGGTGATACATGTCAGACTGTGTTTCAGGTTGTCTCCTCTCAATGCCCAAATGGCCATGGTCTGTCCAAAATAGCAGAGTGTTCATTCAGACGTGAAATGTCTAGTGACGGTCCACTGAATGATTTGCATCCCTGTGGCCTCCAACTGTGGACAAGAAGAGATATCCACTTTTCCATCCAGTCTTTACTATTAAAACAGAAGGTGCACATGCTCTGGTTGAAGGAAGGGGTGATATCCCCCCCCCCCCCTCCCCCTCCCCAGAAATGCCCAAATTCTCTTAAGAATAGCCTTGCCCGTTGTTTTTCTTCAAGGAGTTATTCATGATGGACATGTTCAAAGGTTAAAATGTAATGAAACATTTATGACATTTTTTGCTGGAGATTCATGTCATTCTTCACAAGACATGTTTCAGCACTCCGCAAAATAGACCTTCTCTGTTGGCTTTAACTAGAAACATTTTTTGGGGGAGTAATCTTATATATACTAGTTTGTGTGAGAGGATTGTTTTGCTCTGTTTACACCATGATAAGTTGATGGACACTTCATTTTACACATGGAACAATGTATCACTTGGACGAAACAATATTGAGAGGAGTAGGGGACATTTTGTTAAACTGTGCATAAAGTAAAGTGAATGAACAATACATGTAAACGCTTGTCTGTACGTCTCAGAGGGTAGTTTCAATCAAAGTGAGTAGACAATGTTCATGCTGGTGCAATAAGCTGTGCATTTTAATGGGTTTTAAAGAAACATATCGCTTGGGGGCCGGCATGCTATCCATGTTTTTATCCGCATGAGTCACTCCCTTAGACATCTAGTCTTCAAAACCAGACTCTCTTCCAAATCACCCCAATTTTTGACTTATTTTCTTCCTGCATAAATTTATGAATTAAATTTGCCCAGAGTAGGCTGAAATAAGGGGGGGGGGGGGTATTAACTAAATAATAACAATAAGAAATAGGTGACACTTTCCAAAAGTTCTTGATAGTTAGTTATCCCATGTAAATCAAAGTATAACAGCAATACCTGTCAGTCTAAGGTATAAAAAAATTGTCTGAATTAGGAGACAAAGTACAAATATAGCCCAGACATTCATGCTTGTATGTTGACACAGTATGTCCCCCTGTATGCACATGTCCCCCTATCCAGGAAAGCACGCCCATGTTTGTTCACCTTCGCGCACTGGTGTGAACAAAATGATGACATAATGTTGCCCCAGGGCATTGTTTTCTCATTTAGACGATCGATCCATAACTAGCCAATCCCAAGCTCTACATTTATTTAATAAGGATTATTTGAGTGAATGAGGAAGTTTGAAGTAAGAGTAAGGGAGGGCGAGAAGAGCTGGAAAGAGAAAACGATGTACCCCCTGAGGGCGATGTGATCTAGAAAAACCCGTCGACCAATAAATGTGCAAACCTACAAGCAGGATTGTCTCTAGAGCCAAGAAAAACAAGCCACTTTAAAGATGTACTTCATGTTGATGTTTCATTCATTAAAGGGTGCTGCACACAAAGTTGTTTGGGTTATATTTTAATTTAACCATCATATTTCAAGGAGATGAAATGGAAAGGGACTTACTTGATGAATACTCTATCCTGCATCGGTACAATGTTACCGAGTTATGGTCATTGTTAGACCCTAATGGTCAGTACAATGTTACAGGGTTAGGGACAGTGTTAGACCCTAATGGTCAGTACAATGTTACAGGGTTAGGGTCAGTGTTGGTCTGTTCGACCCTAATGGTCAGTACATTGTCACAGGGGTAGGGTCAGTGTTAGACCCTAATGGTCAGTACAATGTTACATGGTTAGGGTCAGTGTTAGACCCTAATGGGCAGTACAATATTCCAGGGTTAGGGTCAGTGTTGGACCATAATGGTCAGTACAATAACAGGGGTAGGGTCAGTGTTAGGGTTAAGAGGTTACGATTACTTGTGCGGTGGGGGTATTCTGTGGTTCTCCTTCTCATAGCAAGTAACCTTAATAAACAGTATAAGTCTACAAGTCCACCCGTTTTTCTCATTAAGAAATCCTCCTCATTGGTATTTCAATTAAACAATCTGCATGTACCTATTAATCCTATCCCCTTCTTTTCCCTCTACCCACACACAGCCTGCTGAACAGCAAGGTGAAATGCCTCGTCAAATTGGCAATAAGACAGAGTGCGCCCTCTTGGGTTTCGTACTGGATCTTCACGAAGAGTACCAGCTTTCAAGGGATCGATGGCCGGTGGAGAAGTACACATGCGTGTACACCTTCAACTCAGCCAGGAAGTCCATGAGTACGATCGTCCCTCTCCCCGAAGGAGGGTTCAGGATGTACTCTAAGGGCGCTTCAGAGATCATGCTTTCAAAGTAAGTTCATAGTTCAAAATTCAAAGTTCATAGTTCAAAGTAAGTTCACAGTTTAATGGAGGACTTTTCATAAAGTTGTAGGTTCAAGTCTGAGTTCGTCTTTTAATATGGTCATCCCTCTACCTGAAGGAGGCTTCAGGATGTACTCTAAGGGCGCTTCAGAGATCATGCTTTCAAAGTAAGTTCAGGAATAGAGGGCACAGTTTTATGGATGACTTTTCATAAGGTTGTAGATTCAAGTCTGAGTTTGTCTTTTAATATGGTCATCCCTCTCCCTGAAGGATGTTTCAGGATGTACTCTAAGGGTGCTTCAGAGATCATGCTTTCAAAGTAAGTTCAGGAATGCAGAGGGTACAGTTTGATGGAGGACTTTTCATAAGGTTGTAGATTCAAGTCTGAGTTTGTCTTTTAATATGGTCATCCCTCTCCCTGAAGGATGTTTCAGGATGTACTCTAAGGGTGCTTCAGAGATCATGCTTTCAAAGTAAGTTCAGGAATGCAGAGGGTACAGTTTGATGGAGGACTTTTCATAAGGTTGTAGGTTCAAGTCTGAGTTCGTTTCTTAATATGGTCATCCCTTTTCCTGAGGGAGGCTTCAGGCTCTGTTCCAAGGGAGCATCAGAGATCATGCTTTCAAACTTAGTTAATGAACTGGGTTACTGCAGTGTTCAAGTAGACTTGATATTAGGTTTAGGATGTAAATCCCAACAGGTGCTTGTTCCCTATAAAAGAAATTTTGTCTAAGGTTGTCCGGGTCATACATGGTATAGCTGTTTGGTACCAGGTGTGAAGAAATTCCTGCATTGCTATAAATACTAAATATAGCATATGTATGACTGAATGAAAAATGTTAATGGTCCTTGACGGAATTTTAGGGTCTAGTCTTTGGAAGAATTTAGTCTTAGCTTAAAAATAATGCTTCCTTCTTGTAAATTTTCATCGCTTTAATTCTACAGGCTTTATATTTTTTTTATTTTTTATTTTTTAATATCATGTTTGATGAAGGTCATGTAAGCCAATAGAGCTGCATCTAAGAACTCATCAAAAGTTCAGTGATTTCCAGTTTCTATTTGTCTCAGTTATTTTGCATAGAATAAATATTTACGCACGATTTATGCTCGTGTCTAGGTGTGAGTACATCCTTGATGAGTCGGGTGAGGCGCAGCCATTCCCTGCCAGCGAGAAGGAGAAGATCGTCAAGGAGGTGATTGAGAAGTGGGCCATGGAAGGTCTGAGGACACTCTGTCTGGCCTACAAGGATATCACCAGGGACAAACCTACACCCCAGTGGGAGAAAGAGAACACCGTGGTCAAGGAACTGACCTGCATCGCTCTGGTTGGCATTGAGGATCCAGTCAGGAATGAGGTACGGTGCTCCTGCAACAATTGCTATATGGTCTTATTTCTCATCCTGACCAATTTTTGAATTCAACTTTTGACCTAACACTTCACCAAGCTTTGCTCCTATTCCTTAATCAAAACCTAGCCTAGAACCTGAATTCCAGTCCTTCATTACCCTATATTTCGACAAAGCAAGTACATTCTCATAGAATTCAAACTAACTAACATTGGATCTTCAAGGTTAAATACTCGCTGATTTATGTATTATCTAAAGTCCTGTGGTTGCCTTGGACATTAGGCAATTGCGATCATTGATTCCAGTTTAAATATAGGATAGATTGATGTTTTGAAGAAGAACAAAAATGGAACAAAAGCTGAATCATTACCTACCTTCGAGCAGTTGAAATCTATCATTTAAATATCTGGCATCTTCAGTTTTTGGTTAAAAATAAGATTGTTTTTGTTTTTGTGAATGTTGCAGGTTCCACCAGCCATTGCCGATTGCCAGAGTGCCGGTATCACCGTACGTATGGTGACTGGTGATAACGTGAACACAGCGCGCTCCATAGCCGTCAAGTGTGGCATCCTGAAGCAGGGGGATGATGCCCTGGTCATGGAAGGAAGGGAGTTCAACAGGAGAATCACAGAGAATGGAGTGGTAAGTCACCTCCCCCCCCCCCCCCTAGACCTATTCAAACATGACACAGGAAAACAAAACAAAACATGTAAATTAAAGATAACTTGAGTTCTGGTAAAAAAAAGAAAATGAATTCTCACAGAATCTAACGAAACTTACACTGAATGTTCAAGATTACAAATAAATGTCATGTGCCAAACAATTTTGGAAGAAAATGTATACTGGCTGAGTAATGAGCATAGAAAGATAAGGAAATCAGGGTAGTACTAGCCCCGACACCATGTGTGTTGTCCCATATACATCTTTCTGTGTAAGTGATTGTTACTTTACCAAGACTCTGCCAAATTTATGATGATTTTGATGACTCCAGAACCTTGCATTACACACCATTACTTACATGCTATATGATCAACTTTTCTGATCCATTCCACACCTTTTCTTTCACAATGCAATCGCATTACCAGAACTCAAGTTTATCTTTAATGGCAAGAGGCAATGTTATGGAGACAGAAATTGATAGAGCTCTGCAAGCAACCGTGGCCACCTTTGTGTACCCTGTAATCTGTGTTATAAGACACAGATGTGAAGCACATGATGTGTGTCTGCCAAACAAATGCCAAACTTTGTAGAATTATGTGTGTAGTTGGCAATTGAGGCTAATGAATTTTTCAGAATTCTTTGACTTGTTGAAAAGAAAAGTGTAGATAGGTTGGAATGAAATAAATGTATATTATATGAATCATTTTTACCAAATAAGTTATGTAAAATACAGCATGAATTGATGTGTACGAAGATTAGTAATGTTAGATACCGGTAAGTGTTGTAGAGAGCATGCGTGTAGACCTACCATAGAAAAAATGCATTGTGTATGTGTTTCTCTGTATCTTTTCATCTACCTGGTAGAAAGTTCTAAACATTCAGATGTCACTTTGTTCATGTCCTTCATCCCTTGCCACAATCCCACCTGACACCCCACCTGACACCCCACCTGACACCCCATATGATATCATTCTCTTCTTTAGATCAAGCAGCACCTGCTGGACAAGGTCTGGCCCAAACTGAGGGTGTTGGCCCGTTCCTCGCCCACAGACAAGCACACCTTGGTCAAAGGCATCATCGACAGTAAGCTTACATCCAACAGGGAGGTGGTAGCTGTCACAGGAGATGGAACCAACGATGCACCCGCTCTCAAGAAGGCTGATGTTGGATTTGCCATGGTAAGAATGATGTCTATTCCATGACATTTGACATTTGACCTATTGTTTGCTAACACCCTCGGCCTCCTGGCTCTCAGCAGAAGATATGATTGTATTGACATCTTGAAGTAATTCCTATGAGATTTTTTTCTTCTTCTCCAGCTCATGGTCAGTCATCCAAAAGTTTTGAGCGTGCATATGAAACATTTTAAATTTGTTCATTCTCTTTCCTAATGTCAATCTTACCAGTGCTCAGTCATCTCTGTGTCTTCCTTATGCCAATCTCTATCCTAGTAATGTACATTGCCCTTTAGCAGTGTTTTTAACAAGATTATTTTAGTCCACTTGATAAGAAAATCTCACATTGGTATTTCTCTTTTATAATTCTCTGAGTTTGGTGTGATCACAAGTACATTTTGTACTGGTATATAATCTAATCAAAGATACATATCTCCGCGTTCTTTAGAATTAGTTTTGTTTCTTTTTAAATAGTGTCCGATGTTATTGTCTCTTATAATGGTAAAATATGAATTGCAAAGGACATATGTGACATTTTTAACTTTTTTTATTTGTTTATATTAGGGTTTGGCTGGTACTGATGTAGCCAAGGAAGCATCCGATATCATCTTAACAGACGACAACTTCACCAGCATTGTGAAGGCTGTCATGTGGGGGCGTAATGTCTACGACTCCATCGCCAAATTCCTCCAATTCCAGCTTACCGTCAATTTAGTTGCCGTTACAGTAGCGTTCGTGGGAGCATGCACAATCAATGTAAGTATTTTCTTATAATTATTTGAAGAGGAACTATTCTTGTATAAGGCAGACAAATAATGGAAAAGCTAATGTAGAGTTAAGCTGAACCAATCGAGTGGAGTAAATTTAAGTTTTTTTTTATCTGGGCTACCCAATGCAGACATTGATGATTTTCTTCCGAGATTATATTTTCTTTTTCATTGCAAGACGTAATATGGGGTAAAGTCTGTCCTAGTAGAACACGAATGCATGGTCTTTCTTAGACACATTATTTTGCAGCATAATTTTTATTTTCAAATGAAGGAGAAAGCAAATGAGAACAAATTTATTGTCTTGTGTCTCTTTGTTTTCAACCGGTTTTGTTTAGGATTTATTGTCATTATTTGTGTCTATCAAGTATGATTGTTCTACGTCTTAGTCTGCCATTTTGGAAATCAAGTAGACAAAAAATACATCCCATTTAGGAATTTCAATCACAGATGAATCTCTCTTGATGAATATGTGGTTACGACTATGTATCATAGTTGATTTTAAAGGATATTTTGAAGAGGGCAGGAAATGACGTTCGGCGATTTTAAAGGATATTTTGAAGACGGCAGGAAATGACGTTCGGCGATTTTAAAGGATATTTTGAAGAGGGCAGGAAATGACGTTCAGCGATTTTAAAGGATATTTTAAAGAGGGCAGGGAATGACGTTCAGCGCTTTTAGATAAGAATACATTCCTGTTAAACCTTTTTCTCCCCCACCAACCCCTCCCCATACAGGATAGTCCCCTGCGTGCCATTCAGATGCTGTGGGTCAATCTCATCATGGATTCCTTCGCCTCGCTGGCCCTGGCCACCGAGATGCCCACGGAAGGCTTGCTCAAACGCAAGCCCTACGGCCGTACCAAGCCCCTTATATCTAGAATTATGATGAGGAATATTATAGGTCATGCTGCCTTCCAAATTGTTATAATATTTACTATTCTGTATGCAGGTGAGTGCCACATCAGTGTTGTTTGATGAGAGCTATAGAATGGTGTTGAATCTGTGTCAAAGTGTTTGAGATATCACTCCTCTTGCTTTCACCTTGATTGTTCATTTGTTTTACCCAGTAATTTATCAAAAACTTGCAGAGAGCAAATAACATGTCTCTTGTTCTTGTTGCTCATGCCGCTTCTGTTATGGCAGTTGTTAGTACTTAAGCAGGGGAAAGTGTCCCTTTACCTTCAAAAGTAAAGAGACTTTTTTTGTCATTAATGAAATTAGTTCTAAAGGGATCTTCGTTTCATAGGAAGACACAATAAATTACATACATTCTGTGTGTTGAACACATATGGGAACGCTCCATGTCAGAGGTAAAAAGTGACATTTGTTTATTGAGAGGCGAGGCTTCTTTAAACAATTCTGACATGGCAAGCATGTTTCAGTAATTATGTGCAATGAAATGCATTTGCAGATATTTTTGATGTATTCATTTATGAAGGCTCTTTCTATCTTTAAAAAAATTATTTTTTGGATCAAATTGTTCCCATCCCACTGCCAATTCTATCCTCACTGCATATGCTCTATTTTCTTGAGATGTTTATTCAACCGTTCCCTAACCTTTCCTAATTCTCTCCATCCCTCCCTCTAGGTCCACAGCTATTCGATATAGATGATGGTTCACAAGAGGGCCCATCCGGGAGACCGACTCACCATTTTACCATCATCTTCAACACCTTTGTACTATTGCAAATTTTCAATGAAATCAACTCGCGCAAAGTTCACGGCGAGCGAAACGTCTTCTCCAGTATCCACACCAATCCCATTTTCCTCATAGTTATCATTGGCACCTTAATCGTTCAAGTAAGTACAGGTTTGACTCGAAGACCCTATCCAATGAAAATACAACTTTTATCAACGGAAAGCTGAATGAAGGTAGAATACAAATATATAGGAATACATTTTCCCTTTTCAGTATTGCACTTAAGCATATTAAAACCTCATTTTCCACATCCCTCAAAATTGCGGGTCAACAGGGGTGAAATTTGCCGCATTTACAGTGACGACATTACATGTGGATCTGATTGGCTCGCCTATATAGCTGAGGCGATGAGCTGCGCTTAATTAATGCAAAGTCACTGTGAATATGCAAACTCATGAATTGAATTCAGATCATTGAGAACATTTGTTTACTGTGATTAAGGTTGGGTGCCATCCAACCTTGATTCTTTGCTCGAATCTTCTCTCTTTTCATTCAGTGAAAAACAATTTATTGGGTGTCTGTTTTCTGTCCACAGGTAATATTAATACAGTTTGGTAGCGTAGTGTTCAGCTCGACGGGCCTGACCCTGGATGAGTGGATGTGGTGTTTCTTTCTGGGTCTCTCCTCATTGCTCTGGCAGCAGATCATCGCTTACGTCCCCACCAGGCAGCTGCCCCGCATCTGCACGATCGGCCGCAGCAGCGAGCCGGAACATCTACCCTCTATGACGCCCATCGACGAAGACCATCCCGACAGGGTGGACCATAAACGGGCCCAGATCCTGTGGATGAGGGGGCTGACAAGACTTCAGCAACAGGTAACTAGGCAACCGCATCATCATCACAACCAAGGACGCATCTGGGTTTCTAAGATGTTTGTTGCGTGATTCTGAGAGTACCCAGTGCGTCTGGGTATTGACAAATGGTAGGGAGGACGATTAGGGGGGGGGGGCATTTGGCCCATGTGCTGGCTGCAGACAAGATCAGCACCTTTTTTGTGCTAATGTATTTACTCATATACTTTATTCTCCTCTAGGTGTTCAATTCAAATTTGATATTTTGAAAATAAACAGTAGAAGATAGTTTAATGATATAGCATGGGGGGGGGCACTTTGCACGTGTCTGAAGTTCAGTTCAAACAAAACCTATTTTTTTATTTTTTTTTTATTTTTTTTTATTTTTATGAATTTTATCATATGACATTGATAATCTGATATGACTCTTTTTTTTGCACTAGTGTAGCAGTTTTGTCTTCAAGATTTCTTCATAGAATATGCTGTTCAAAAGTTTACAATAATCAGATCTGGATTTTCAATTGCTGTGACCAATAAATCGGATTTGCAGGACATTTATCCAAACATTTGTTTACTATTCTAGGCAAAGATATTTTGCTAGATCTGTGATGTTAAACTGATTAGCTACTGAGATGTGTTGGATCGGAGGCTATGATTTGGTTAAGATAATACAATTTAAAACAAAGGATGAACATTATGTTTGGAATGAATTATAAAGTAATAGGAGAACAGCAGCATCTATCAAAACACTCTGATTAGAAACACATCCATTTTAGAATACAGCCATCACCCCTTTCATTGACCGACCATTTTGCTCATTTATGTTTTTCATTTCATTATATGGTTATCACCCCATTTGCACTCATATATTTTTGCAACAGGCTTTGCATCTGACATTCTTAAATATCGCAAGATCTATCCATGAATAAAGCCTAAATACTTGAAAAGTAACCCTCATTTAAATTGCTTTAACATGATTTTCTGGTTTTTCTGCCTATACCTTTAAAAATGCATTGTTTTATATTATACATATTATATTTTCCTCCTTTATATCGCTATAAATTTAAGTGTGATTAAAATGCCAGTGATTTAAAATTGAGGGACAGGACAGCTTTAGCGAGCAAGCACACTCACTTTATTAATAACTTTTGATTATGATTTTAAACTGAAGTGATTTAACACATGCCTAACAACAGCAGCTTACCTTTCAAAAATGCTTAAAGTTATCTAACATGAATGCAACTTTTTTTCCTGTAATTTTTAATATTTCAGTTATGACAGCCTTTTTTTCCTATCTGTCTACTATCCCCTCTTCTATTTTACCCTGTTTTTCTCATTTCTGTTTTATTTTCCCATTGATGACACTTATCTAATTGGGGAAGAGTTGAACTTGGCTTTTGTTAATGGCTTTGAGGGGAAAAATGAACTATTTCATGACTGTTCAGAATATAACCCAACAAGATGAGTTTTGGGGGCACTTAATAATTTATGAAAAATCAAGGAAATTATGCACCCTAAGCTCTGAAGCATGATATATCTTTCAGGAAATTATTAATGAGCTATATTTCAACACCAATACTAGATTGATAATTAAATATATGAGAAATACAAGTCAGCAATTGGGGTATTTTGGGGTCAGATTTGTCACTCCATTAAGTCATTTGTCTGACTGATTTGTCTCTTTCAAATTCATCTCATATCATTTTCCATGAGATACGTCCCTTTCGTTCCCTTTTTTTTTTCTCCTCTTGTCACTCACTGACTAACTCATTTTGCTACTCCATTTCTAATTATTTCCATTTCCTGCTTTACTTCTATTATTTCTCTCTTTCAATTGCTCTAAATCAATCTTTTTTCTTTTTCCAATATTTGTATCCTCTTTCACACCTTCACGAGTCACGAGTATGACCAGCCCTACCCCCTCCTCCCCCCGTATTGAAGTTGTCTTGTCCACCCCCATCTGCATGAACTGTTCCGCCCCCATGGCTTGCGTCACATGTCTAAATGCTCTGTGCAGCGATGTCTGCTTGTTCAATCAGTTGTTTTTACCTCACTTTCTTCAACCTGCAACAACTGTTAGTTAGGTTGTCGAAAGTCCGTATTGTTGTCATCTCTCTTGCCTCGAGTACTTCTGTTGTCCTAGCCATTGTTGTTTTTTAGAGAAATGCTGGATGGAATGATTTTCCCTGAAATGAATGAATGAACGTGAATAATTTCAGTAAAACAGAGGACTCTCCCTATTCCCTTAAACCTAAGTTCCACAACTGCTTCAACCTCTCTTTCAGTTGCAATTCCACTCCCAATAACCTGTTATGTATTCATTTAATTTGCAGTCCATGCTACCCCTTATGAGTTTATTTCCGTGACAAAATCAGAAAGGGAACAGTGATAGGATAGGGGTATTTGAAGTACTCAAAAACATTTGAAATGAATAAAGATGTAGCAGTGTATCCAGAATTATTACATTTTTTAATAATGTATGTTCTTGTGTATTCTAGTAATCTATACACATTTGATATGTATTTTTTTCCCCACTAAGATTTCAGATATTGTCCCGTTAATTATTTGATGAAAAAAAAATGAAAATATATGAATTTTTTAATACTGTTTATTTCAGTTTTATTTTTATTCCTTCAACATGAATATATTTTTAATACTCATTTTAATATAGTGTGTATGTTTATCAGGTTCATTGTTTACGAAGTCCATAAATGTACAACTGCTTATCTTTATTGTGTAGAGGTATCTTCGAGCTGTTATTGGTGTTGTGTTTGTACCAGAATCAGTTCAATTTCGAATCGATTGAAGACATTTTATCAACTTGTTTTTACCTAAAGTTTGCTTTTAATGTTCACAAGCTTAGGCAGATCACTATCACATTGAATTTTTCGCTCATGATATCAAATATTTAAAAATCTAATTTGAAGGAAAAAAAGTGTTTGTACACATGTAACATGATATTTGCCACTTTCAAAGTCATGTCACTCGTATTTACCCAAATGGAGAAATATAATTTTTCCTCCACTTATAATGAGCAAGGAAAACTTTTTTTCACCTCCTTTTTTTTTGAGGGCAACAGTTTGATCTTTGAGATCTACATTCTTCTTCCTTTCTACTTGTTACACTGCTGTAACAACGACAAGAATAATTGAATATCACGTCCGTATCACTCTCCATTTCGTCTTCATTCTCACTACACTCTTTAAGTTTCTTTTTCCCACATCTGTAGAATGGTGTCATCTTTTTTTCCTTTCATCTTTTTTTCCTTTCATCTTTCCTTCCTTCCTTCTTCTATTCATTCTCACTTCTTATTAGCCATTCTTGAAAAAAATATTTTACTTTTCTCCTTTTTTTTCTTCATGCTTTTTATCCCATTTTTTTTCCTCCAATCAATATCCACGTCTCTCACACGCTGCCCTCCCGGTCCCACTCTTTAACATCGGCCAGAGTCGTGCTGTGAGTAGTCTCATCACCAGTCTCTTCTACCAATTTGAATTGTGCCTCTCTTGTTGTGACCTAGTGTCTTGTGATGAGGGCAAGGAATCGGTTAATGCAACCTTGCCAGTTGTTTTTTTACTCCTATGCCTGCCGTACCCTTTCACCCCTCACCTGTAAATGATCTTTCCCTTCTTCTCCAAGCGTTTTTTTTTCAAATGGCGTTGAATAATATCCATCTTATAATCTGTGGTCTTGAATATATACACCAGACCTTCAAGATCTGACATGGCAGTTCTCTTCATTAGTCAAACTCTTTCCATTTTCAGTTATTTATTTTTTTAATTCATATTATAATATTCATTTCACCATGCTTTTCATTCATTTTGATTCCAATTATAAGATGGTTCGATGTCCCTTTCATACAAATTACAAGGCTAAATCCATCTATTCAGCATGTAGACATGTTCATTTGTGTTCTTATGTTTATTTGTGAAAGTTCAGTTGCTTTTACACTTCACTCTTTAAACATCTCTGCTTAAAGACGTCATGTGGAACAGAAACAGTCTGTTGTAATAAGTTTCTTCAAATAAATCTCTAAAAACATTACATTTAAGGAGAGGCACTATGTGTGATCTACGTTTGCACAGCATCTGTCCACATCCCCAACCCCTCCCCTTATCCCCCTTATCCCATGTATATTCTTGCTTGCAAATCAAGTGTGCTTTGCTCTCTTGTATGACAACCGCTTCATGTATCACCATGACAACGGGAGGAGGAGGAGGAGGAGAATAGATAGAGCACGCTCTTGAAGCTGGATGCATCAAGAATGATTCCTGCCAACTTGAAGTTTACTCGTTGCCTGCAAATCATCTCTTGCTGTTGTTCCGTATTTTAAATGCCTTTTTGGAACAAGGGATTGCTTCTTTTACACTAGTTTTAGTTGTGCTGACTATAATCTTGCTTATTTCATTCTTTCACCTTGCTGCCTTTACTGTAGCAGCCATTTTTTTGCGTACGACTGTTCCCTTTGAAATTTATATATGGGGGTATAATGACAAGCATTAATCTTAAAGTTCACCTAAAGGTACTGTTTATGTCTTCAAGAAAATCTCTTTGATGGTTAGACACTTACACATACAATCTTGACACCCTGACCTTCATCTTAAAGATGGGACAGGTAAAACTCCCCTTCCCCTCCATCAATTACTGCCTCCTGGCAATAACCCACTGAAATTTTCCCTGAGACTTTCCCCCCTGCCCGTTACAAAAAAATGCTTACCCTCAAACAACTAGCCCTCTATAGTGGTTACTCCTTTTTTAATTGCTACCTCTTGTGCCCTAGTTGCGGGATGGCAGGATCTTTTTTCTTTGGGATGGTGATAATTGTCTTTATCTCATATTCATTCTTTGTTAAATAAGGCATCAATGTTATACTGTGAAACTTTAAAATGTCTACCCTGCCTCCCGATCTCATGTTACTGTAGTTGTATTGTTTGAAGTATAATTTAATGCATGTAATTGCATTACCTCCTTTTTCTGAATATTGAACATTTTAAAATCATGTAAAATCATTTAAAATATATATCGTTCTCTATTCATATTATGAGTATTGCTATAAACTGCAAGAAAACCTTTGATGTATGCCTTCAGTATCTTCTGCAACTCCTTTTATTTGTTGATCTATTTCCAAAGAAATATACTTGAAACCAAAATCCTGAAATTTCAGTTCTCATAATCATCTTTAATTTAGAATGTTCTTGTTATTCTCAAACTATGTTAAGTAATTGTGGTGTAAATGAAATTTAATTCATCATTCATCGTACTTCACCTTTAGAGATATGAAGAGTGTTTTTTTCCTATCTTATTTTTCACTATTTATTCACATACCCTACTTATTTACACACAAATATTTATAGTACTCTTTCTTAATAGCTTTATTGTTTTTCCTTTAGAATTGTTACAATATCTAAAAAAAATACATGTAGTACCTTCTCCACTTTTATATCCCTATACATGATATAAGAATCCAGTGTCAGTAAAATATTATACATGTACTTTTCAGAGATGTTCTTTCAGTGTTTCCTGTATTTGGTTGTTTATCCATTATAATGTGATATAGTACACTATTTAAATTAGGAAACTGGCAAGTTCTGTATAAAATTGAATTCGTAATGACAATACACAAGTAGATATAAAAAGACAGATGTTCCACTGTGATGTTATTCATAGTTCAAACTATTCAAACCTTTCTCAATTTTTTCATTGATATTTTTCAATTTTTTTCTTGGTGTCACTTGAAACAGCTTATCATTTTAAAAGTGTTCAGTGGTATTGACTGAACACAATGTTATGATGATAGCAGGGCCGCGTTTCATGAAACCGTCGTAAGTTCAAGTTCACAGACATCCCATTGAAATGCGTGTACTAAGTTTAACACAAGTTTCAATGGGATTTAGGTGAACTTATACTTATGACGGTTTCATGAAACACTGCCCTGGACACTATTTAATATGAGCACACATAGCAGAACATTAAGTTGAAGAAAAATTGGGCTAGAGTCTATGCCAAAAACTAAAATTTAATTGTAACCAACAGATTAAGTTACGAGATAACATAGGTTGTGAGATCGCAGTATCATTGGTACATGAGGGATAATCATATTCCCATCCTGACTATCTCCTTTGCATATGCGTCATATGGTGTGTTACCGGTACTTCAAACTTTTCCTTTCCCCCACTGAGTTCTTATGTATTGCATGAGACTGATTGTGGTATGGTTGTATACCGGTATATATATATATTTCTCTACCCTGCCTGGAGTTACCCCTTTGCATCAGTGTGATCCCGTTGTATCAGTATATTTTAATTTGATTTGATTTTCCAGCTTCTCTTATAAATGCCTGGGTTTGATGATGGTGTGTCTCTGTTGTTTTTTCCTTGTTGCAATCGCTTCGGTGTATCTCTTGCGTAGTGATTTACCTTGACGATGTATCCAAACAAATGACTTGTGCAGCAAGTTACGGACGTTTTTTTTTTTTTTATCAGAGAGGAGTTCTAAAGTTGAATGAATATGATTGGCAAGCCTGTAAGGGATGTTATTAAACTTTAAAAACCAGTGCAGTACATGAACACAGGCAAGAAAGCCAACAGGGGGCATTAAAAAAAATTAAAAGAGAGAGAAAAGAACCTTAAATCTGACTGGTTTAGCTTTCATTTTCATTTTTATGAAGAAAGAAAACATTCTCTTCTTCATCGTGATGTAGTTGTAGCCATGACGATAACCCTTTAATGTGACCTTGCTGCAGACAGCTTTAAACAAAACCCTGTAGATGAATCCACCACCCACCCTGCCTTACTAATGCGAGCTTGAAGCCCAAAGTGGTATGAAAATCATATGTGCTTGGATTGTGCATTGGTGTGTGACCCTCTCTCCCTCTGGTATTGTTCTCCTCCCATCAGATCCGTGTTGTGCACGCTTTCCAGTCAGGTCTCCAACACCGTATCGAGCGCAAGAGCCTGAGTAACTCGGTCCACGAGTTCATGTCCCCCGACAACACCTACGACATCGAGACGACCAAGCAGGACCAGGACGCCGCCCCCATGGTGTCCTTCAGCACCGGTACTGGAACCAGCTTTGAGACCCAGTTATAAGGTAGGTCCAGTTGCGATAGCCCCGCCCTCTACTCGTACACAGACCGATTCGGAGTACAGGTGGCTCTCGTAAAACGCAGTAGTATGCATGACAGCTCCCCCTCGTTTTGGTTTGTGAGTGTGGCCTCCCGCCTGTTCTGTATATATCCATATATATTATGCAAACATATAGATTCACAGTCTGTGTAGTATGGCTGTGTATCCTGTGCAAGCAAGAAACTAGATCATATTTTATGTTCTTGTTTGAAAGCATCATGAAAGACAAATATATGTGTTCATCACCCAACAAGCACACATTATTGGCTGAGAAGCACTTGATGTAGCGCGTTGACCTGTTTAGTTTGCGTGTGTGTAACATTATAGAAGAGATGGCTAGCGGCTTGTGGCTCCTAGACCTGCTCCCTCTCCTCATATTAAACATGGGAAAGAAGAGAACTGGTGGGAAACTATGTCAGATGAGGGTTCATCAATACACAGGACTTAGATGGGTGGACCGATGACTTGTACCTTGATGATGCGGCAAAGCACCTCACAAAAAGCCTCCTGCAGCAAACTGAAACCAGGGCAGCGTTTCACAAAACCCCCATAAGTACAAGTTCGCCGACAACCAGTCGCAATGCGTGTATTAAGTTTAACATGACTTTCGATGAGATGTGAACTTATACTCATGACGGTATCGTGAAACGATGCTCAGATGCTCAACGAGACATATACGACAAAGACATTACCTTGTCATACATGAGCAGTAGGATTTTTATATAGAGGAAGTAGTCTTGTGCTACTGCAGGAGTATTTTTGAGTTGGTTTACTACCTTATGAAGGAACGAGCCACAATGGTCGCTTTGCTAAGACCCCCTCCTGATCATTTTCTCCATCTATCTTCTTTACCCCCCAGGGAGCAAGCCGTGCTGTCAAGGTCGAGCTACACAGGATGAGCAGCTTGTGAATACGAGATACAACATCAGAAGTATGAAGCAACCTGTTACAAGGTTGAACATGGTGAACTAGTGCAGTTGCGCTATTAATAAGGACAATAATGTGAAGGTTTAGTGGACCATGGAGAAACATAACAATAAGTGAGAATGGCGAAGAAAGACAACTCAGAGACATCTTGTCGAGGATTTGTCCGATGGTGGTGGTAGCGGTTGTACACTGTTACCTGTAAAATTATATATCTAATCTTCGGTGTACCCTATGGTAGCAGGTTTTCTATTATCTTTTCTTCTCCTTTTTGTCAACTTTGCTCCGATAACTAACAGGGAGTGCGTTGCGAATCGGGGACTAGAGTAGGTCAGTACAGAGTTTGGTCAATGTCCAGAGTGAGCTGAATGGTCGATGATGTAGACATTCGATGCAACCGCAGTTGCTCCTGCGTGTGTTCCAGTTGGTAGCTATGGCTCAGAGACATTTTGATATCAGTGGAAGCCTCTATCAGGTCTGTAGTGTAAATGTGTTAGTTAATGATAAACACGACTATATATACATGATACTTATATATACAAAGGTAGCATGAGAGTCACTTAGTAAGAAGTGAGTTTGGTGTTAATCTCACTGTTTATGATAACCTGATTCAAAAATAAATATATATATAACGAACCCCAGAGATGTGTGTAAGAATTACTTTAACATTTTACAGTCACTTTGCATTCTGGCTATTGCCACAGTGTGTATCATTGTATATAGTGTGTACATATATACAGCCACCCAAGCAAAAAGACTTTTCACCAAGTTACAAATGTGAAAACTTTAGATGTCATGCAGTAGCAACAATGTGCAGTAATGTAGAGAATGGTCTTGTGTTTGTCATGTGCTCGGTGTATTACAAAGCAAAAACAAAAAAATTTGAAGGAACACAGTTGAAACACGAATCTGATATGTTGTCTTTCATGATTATCTTTACAAGTAATAGTTCTTATGTGTGATCATTCCCTATTTTAGACACTTTACTTTTAATTTTCAGTTGTTGTTATATATTTTTTTCTTTTTCGTGTAGCGATGTTTAACATATATGAGACTCCAGTCTCAGATGAAAGCCAAGTACACAGAGACACACAAAGCATTGATGTAAGGATTGGTATAGAATTACTTTCTAAGCTGTCTTCTGTTGTTGTTGTTGTTGTTTATATTAAGTAAACAGATATTTGTTGTTACTTTTTCATGCTTATTTCCATGTGAGAGACTTAATGACACTGAATCCGAGTAAAGTTTTGACTTTGATACTTGGTAGAGATGTATATACACGAAAGAACAATGAAGATTCTGTTGAATGCAATGTAAATTCAGTGTTTTTATACTCGTTCTGATTTTTACCAAGCACTCCTTATGGTATATGTGGTGGAGGATAAGTTTTAGCTCTTTTTGTTGTTGCAGTATCACCAAAAAAAAAAGCTTGTAGATAAACAAAACTTTTGAATGAAGACGTTACCTCTCATATGAAAATAAGATGTGAATAACTTGATACCTCTGTTGGAAAGTGGTTTTATTCCATGACAGACGTTGACTCTCATGTGCTACTATCTCTGTTATGTTACATATGTGGAATATAAACATGTCTTGGGAACACATCTAGACCTCTATATCAAAACTCCCTCCCATCGCTGGTATACCAAGGCATCCCCGATCTTGAGCAGGGGCCCGATTGAAGCCATTGTGGCTGTTTATGACATCTTTGTAAGGACTGTGGTGTGTCTAGAGACCTTCAATGTACAGCAACCCTGTATACTCTGGCTGCTATAACGAGAAATGTGGAATATATTCCACTCCACTTGGAGGTATCATATCCCTTTTTTTTTTTTTATATCTCTGGGAACAAACAACAACAAGACAGAATACCTTTTAGAGGTTTGTTCTTGTCTCCAAAACCATTTTCTTTTTAGATCTCTTCTTCCTTTTATTGACTCCTTTGCTTTCTGTACAAATGCAGCCCTAATATTATGTAAGAAAATCAATAGTATGAAATAAACATTCATTTAATATAAGAATGATAACATGTAGGAAGACATGAGAACTTGAAGCAAACTTGTGTTTGTTAACTGACAGTAATAACATATGATTTATACCTAAATTGTTCTATACTCTTGATAACAATGTTGCAAAGAAACGTGTAAATATATTTATGTGTATTCCAAGAATTTTTTGTGTATGTAAGTTGAAGGAGAAGAAACAAAAGGAAGAATAGCAAATGCAAGCAATCAACTTCTGAATACAACATATTGTGCAGGTATAGACAGGGCATTTTTGTATGGCTGTATTTCGTTCAAGTTAAACTTATCAAAATGCCATGGTGAATAAGAAGTTGTCACCCAAAGAAGATGTGTAACATACCTTATGCCAAGAACTAGAGCTAGAGCTACATCTGATATTCTTGTATTGAGGCAAGAACATCTAATTGGTGTCTGCAAATCTAGATAATAACAAATCTAATTTGCAGATGGAAGAAATAACATCATTTCTTTACTGACATCAAACCATCAAAATGTTTATTTTCTCCTGTGTCTGGTGTATCAGGGGCAAAACCGTTGTATGTTTTTCCTCTCAAGGAATCTGACATGTGTCACATTTGTTTGACTTTTAAAATTGAAAGTGGCTGCCAGTGAGGGAAGTGATCGGTACGAACAGATTTTTGTACTTCAATTTCTTTTTAAAGACTCATACGAATCATATCTTATGTATGATCCCACTTTGGTCTGTTTTGAAAGATGATTTTGCTTGATAATTGTGGCTCGAATAGTACTGTTGAGATGTACAAGATAATGTCATACCATAAGTTTGAGTGTGTGATATTATAATTTGTTGCCGGAAAAAAAAGGAGAAATTCTTGAAGCATTTCTAGCGGTGTGTTCATTTTATTACTACTAGTGGAGAAGCAGCACATTGTAGTTAATTTATTTACTGAGCTTGTTAATGTACATTATTTCAAATTTTTTAAAGTGTAAAGCTGATTTTAGGAAGGGATGCACATTTTCCATTTAGCCTTGAATCAAAGTTGAAGGACTCTTTCTCTTCCTCTCAAAATTTGAGACTTCTCTTTTTACCACATCAGTTCTCATCTGCATTCACTGAATAGTATTCATACTTTGATTAAAGTTTTAACCGCTTTTTTCTGGGGGGGGGTGGCAGAAATAGTGCAGACATTACTCTTTTTCTACATAAATCTGTTTACAAAATTTTTACCATATTAACATTCAAATTTTTGACAAACCAATGCAAATTGATGACGGATGTAGCAGTATGAAAAAGTAGCAATTAATTCACAGATCGGGGTAAATTTCTTTGAAGCTTTTATTTGTCAGATTACATGCTAATCAATATCTCTTGTAACATTGAGAGATAATCAGATCCTTATCTCAATTGTATTACTCAAAGAAAGAAAGAAAAAATTGATTGAAAGAGCCTCCATATCTTCCAACTTGTTTTACTCAGCTTTGTTATTATTCTTAGCCGTCTTCTCTTTCTTTCTATCTCTTTCTTCCCCTCTCTATTTATTTGTCTCTCTATCTCTCTCTTTCTCTTGCTCTCTTGTCTATTCTTTCCCGTCCCCTCTTCTGTTTTTCATCTTCCATCTCTGCTTCTTCTTCTTCCTCCGTCTCTCTAAGTTCTTGCTCTTTTCACATCTTCTCTCTCTTTCTCTCTCCTTTCTTTGTCTAGATGTTTCAAAGTTCCACAAGTGAGATTGTTAAGAATGCAAGTCATTGATTCTTTCGTTAAAAAGATCTTTGAAAGGAGCTGCAAACAAGATACAAGCGACTCTCTTCTATTCTTGACATTTGCGTGGAACCTTGTCCTCCTTTTCTAGCTTTCCCCCCCTCCCTTCATTTCAATTGTTTCATCGCTTGTGATGGCTTGTATTCTGTGCATGATCTCACCGAAGTGCTGACCATTTTATATATATATCTAAGGAAAAAAAGAAAGAGATGAGAGTTATGTTTTGTAATGCTTTTATTGAATATTTTTTCTGACATGGTTGATTCAGTGATTCAAATTATGTCAAATGAATTCAAAACTACTTAAGTTGCAAATTTGATTTTGCATAAGTTTGCGCAATGATTTGTTTCAATTGTCACTGTCTAGATTGTTCATGAATGTGTTGGTTATGGATATGATGTTGAGAAGAGTCGACACATCATGCCATGGCTAACAAAACTATACATATGTTTAGCTAGGAATTGCGTATTTTGCTACTATGTTGTTTTTGTGTGTATTTTTTGTTTGGGAACGTTTATATGCGGTAGGCAAAATCTATCAGAAATGACTTTTACATCCTCTATAGTGTAGCCAAACAGCACAAAATGGATGGGGAATAATGGGAAACAGCATAACTCATGATACTGGTGTACTATAAGCTAGGTATATGGTGGAAAAGATGCATACTTCCATTTTAGGTTTATATTTGTGGTATGTGATTATTGGATAACATTTGTTTTATCGTGTGGCAAACGCTCACTTCAAGTGGTGAATGGCTGTTTATTCGTTCACTGGTTATGTAAATAACTATCAACAATAATGGCAACCTTACAGTTTAGAATTATTAATCAACTTATGCAAATACTTAGGGGTCTGCTTGGAGACTACTTCTGTGATACATAAGTGGTATTTTTCTCTTTTATCAGGTAGCTAAGTGTTTGAGGATATTGAATATTTTATCCATTAAATATTGAGAATGTCTCAAATTATCAGGTTAGCATTCTTTTGTTTATATATATTTGAATTTTCTTGGATATAAGAAAAAGTAATCAATATTCCTGTAATCATATATTGAGTCAAGTTATGCACTGTAAATACTGCAAAAGGGTGTTCATTTAGAATCTCTTTGGCAAGGCAAAATTTTGAGATAGTTACAATTTAAATGTTGAAATTATATTTCCCTTTGTTAATTGTTATTTACTGTAGTTACGATAACGTATGCAGGCCATGATGATTTAAGGCGATTAGTCTCGTTAGAATTCTACTTCGTCTTGCTCATACTTGCACCCGAGAAAGGCGCCAAAGCCGTGATTTTATTGGCTCTTGGATGTAGAGATGTTAACTATCGTAGGGTGCAATTTTATCTATCCATGTATAAGATCACCAATGTGTTGCATTCCTATGCATTTTCAAGTAAATAGAAAGTTAGGTAATATAAACATTTATAATCACATTAACCAGTTTGATGAGCATAGTGATATGTGGAATCAGTGTATGATGCTTCTTCTTTTCTTTTTTCCAAGAAAGGTGTATGTATTTGAATTATATATGTATTTCTCTTCTTCGAATTTGAATGAATGAACATATTTGTGTTGATGCTACTTGCAAAGTTATATCGTTTCAAAGACGTACTAAAACCTCTTTGTTATAGAGAGCAAAGAGTCGCAAATCAACATGGACTTGCTGCTGCTATGTAAGGGAAAGCAGTCTAGAAAACTGCTTTTGTTATGTTTGTTGTTTTTTTTTTACTTCTCAAACGATGATGGGTTTCTATATATATGATAGTGTCGGTGTGTAGTGTTGGAACGTAGGACTTGTTTCTTTTCTCCTTTATTACTCGATGGGAACGTGAGCCGAAGTTAAAGAACCCACGTGACTAATGACGTGAATCCATTGCAACAATATGGAGTGTTATAATGATAATTATTATCTATTGGAAGTTGCCCCAGTTTTTGTAGCTCCTTGCAGTGATGTACAGTTAATGACTGGAATAAACAATAAACGGTTCATTCAAAAAAGACATCTTGGCTCTGTGTTTTCATTAATTTGTTTGTTTTTGTCACACAAGTGATAAGCCATATTAGCATAGGCACTGGGATCGGATTGACAAAGCCCAGAGGGAAGAAAGACTGCGCCCTCCCCCTCAACCTCCCCCCCCCCCCCCCCCCCCCCCACATCGGCTGTAAAGAAATAAAGAGAAGGAAGAGCAGAGATAGCAAGAGAGATGGAGATTGTGACAGTGTGAGAGACAAAGTGACAGAGAGAGGGGGAGGCGTTGAGGGCGAGAGAGTGTAACTAAGACCTCCAAAGTGGTACATGAAGTACCAAGGTATGCAGTGCATATTTTTTTGTTAAATTAGTACACACTTTGAAAATCAACTGATGGTTCAAATCGATTATTTATAGTTTACTGAGCACCTGTAATCGATGTCTGATGTGCACTTCGATCCAATTCAAAACTGAAACGTCATTTGCACAAACCAATTATTGCTAGTTTTTGTCTCGCCTGCGTAGCAAAAAGCGAGACATAGGCGCCGCTTTTCCGGTGACGGCGACGGCGTCAACATCGACGGCGTCAACATCAAAAACTTAACCTAAGGTTAAGTTTTTGAATTTTTGATATAATTTTTAAAGTATAAGTTCTTTGTCAATGAAACTTGGACTATAGGGTAATCAAGTATCCCCAATCATGTCACAAAGTCAAGGTCAAAGGTCATTTCAGGTCAACAGACTTGGACTATGTTGTAGCATCATCATCGAAAACTTAACCTATAAGGTTAAGTTTTTGAATTTTTGATATAATTTTGAAAGTATAAGTTCTTAGTCAATGAAACTTGGACTATAGGGTTATCAAGTCTCCCCAATCATGTGAGTAGAATTTCAGGTCACTAAGTTAAGGTCAAAGGTCATTTAAGGTCAACAAAATTAGACTTTGTTGTGGCATCAACATCAAGATTTTCAAAATGCTTCTCCTTCTTTGAAATTCATTATCTATGCTAATTTATTCAAATTTATTCGAAATCACAAAAAATGCTTCTTCTCCTTCATTTCTCGACCGATTTTGATTTGGTTTGCTTTATCTGGTAGAGCTAACTTTGGTACACTAAACTTCTACACAGAATTTTGAAATTGTTCTCCATTAATTAATTATGGTAATTTACGCAAATTTATTCAAAAAATAACAAAAATTGCTTCTCCCTCATTTCTTGACCGATTTTGATTTGGTTTGCCTTATCTGGTAGAGCCAAATTTAGACTACACAGAATTTTGAGATTTTGCTCCATTGATTATTTATGGCACTTTATGCAAATGAAATGAAATTATGTCCCTTCCTGTGAATCAAATTTTTATTTTTTTGACCAGTTCAAAAGTGTACCACATAAAATTTACGATATTTGTTGTAGCGAGATGCGGATGAGCGCTACGTCATAGAATTTTGAGATTTTGCTCCATTGATTATTTATGGTATTTATTATGGTATATCATATTGAATTGCGTTATGCAGGCGAGACCGCCGAGAGCGTTTCCCTTGTTTTTTAATAAGCCAGTGCTGACGCTTCGCTCGCTCGCTCGAAAACTGATATTCGGACCATCACACCCAACTATATGTTGCTTTAAATAAGCGGTAGCTTGTACCACGTAAAGAAAGAAAAAAATATTGATGTCATCCCTTATAGTGTAATCACAATCACAACGATGTAGGGGTATATACCAATATCTAAAAATGGTGCATGTTTTTTGATGTTTCCCTTTGCAGGTGCCCCTTTTTTCCAGAAATTACCCGTATTTTGGAAGACGCTCCGCCGCCCCTGCATCATGCTATTTGGTGGCGATGCAGATTTGTTTTGCCCTACATTGTGATTACAATACATCATACAAGACATTGCTTAAGCATCATTTTTGCAGTTGGGTGTGATGGTTAGAATATTAATTTGCGAACGAGCGAAGCAAGCGAGGAAAACATTTAAGATTTGTGAGGTCGCAGTGCAAACAATTCCATCTTCTAAAGAGGAAAAAACCCAATCATGATGAGGGTAAAAGCACATTCTCATAACGGAAGACTGAAAAGATCTTTGATAAGTAACATAATTATACCATCTTTAAATGTGAACGAGCTTTAGGGGAAATTGCTCTTACTCGCTTTAAAATAGGGAGAGGAAAAGGGGACACTAATTATCTAAAAGGATAAGACACTTATTAGAAAAGGAAAAGGAAAGGAGCGTGTGTCAAAGTACAAAGGGTAATTATCAGAAGTGAAAAGAGGCACTCACCAGGGATTAAAAAGGGCACTTATGAGAATGGGAAATGGGCATTTGTCGACGGAAAAGGGGCACCCATCAGATATTGGGGCGTTTATAAGAGGTGAAGAGGGGCATTTATGAAAAGGGAATAGGTCCCTTATTACCAAGGAAAAGGTGCACGTATCATTGTTGAAAGGGAAATTATCAGAGGTGAAAAGAGGCACTTATCGCACCTGAAAAGGGGCACTGGTCAGATATAAAAAATGACACTTTTGAGAATGAAAAAAAAAACCTTATAATAAAGGGAAAACGTGCATTTGTTGAAAGAAAAGGGGCACGATCAGATTTTAATAGGGGCAATTATAGGAGGTGAAAGGGGGCTTTTGTGAAAGGGGGAAGTAGCTCTTATTAAAAAGAAAAAGAGGCACATTTTAAAATACACGGGGCACTTATAAAAGGGGTAATTATAAGAAGGGGAAGAGGCACTTATAACAAGGGAAAAGAGCATTTATTAGAAAGGGAAAAGGGCACTTGTCAAACTAAAATAAGCATCTCTCAGATTTGAAAAGGGGCGATTATTGGAGGTAAAGGGGGCCCAATTAATTACGGTCAGATGAGCATAATTTTGATACCTTATTCATTATACTGGCAGGCCGCTATAATTGGCGGGGGGTCCAGAGAGCTGAGCCCCCTGAAACTCAGGGTTTTAGGCATTTAATTACGGTCAGAAAAACATATTTTGATACCTTATTTGTGACACTGGCAGGCTAATTGGCGTGGGGTCCAGGGGAAGCTCAGGGGTTTTAGGCATTAAATTACGGTCAGATGAGCATCCAGGGGCCCGCCTTAGGCCCGGTGGGGTCACTCAATGTGACTTCCGGACCGCATGACCGTTACCAAAATCGCGGAAAAAGGGGTCAATTTCAAGCAATGTCCGCGGACAAAATATTCCTCGAAATAAAGAAAATAGGGGGGCACAGGTGTCCCCGAAATTGATAAATAGGGGTCAGGAAAAGGGAAAAGAGAAAACCGGGAAGGGAAAAGAGAAAACCGGGAAGAAAAATTCTCGGAGCCGAGTCTTGTCCTTGAAATATGGTAAAATAGGGGTAAATTTGCGAAAGTGTCCTTACAATCTTATAAATAGGGGTATTCCAAAGTACGATTTTGTCCTTGTTTTGACGTAAAAAAGGGGGTTAAATTTCACAAAATGTCCTTGAAATTGACCGCAAAAGGGGGTTATATGCATTGGTGGTAACGGTCATACGTGTCACTCTTTGTAGGGGAGTGACCCCACCGGGGCCTTAGGGCCATTGGTTGGGTCCAGGAGCAGAGCCCCCGGAAGATCAGAGGTTTTAGGCGTTTAATTACGGTCAGATGAGCATATTTTGATACCTTATTTGTGACACTGGCAGGATACTTATTGGCATGGGGTCCAGGGGCGGAGCCACCAGAGGCTTAGGGGTTTTAGGCATGTTATAACGGTCAGATAAGCATTCAGGGGCCGCGTTAGTGAGATCGAGCGGGCAGAGCCCACAGAAGCTCACGGGTTTTAGGCATTTAATTACGGTCAGATGAACATATTTTTATACCTTATTTGTGACACTGGCAGGCTAATTGGCGTGGGGTCCAGGGGAAGCTCAGGGGTTTTAGGCATTAAATTACGGTCAGATGAGCATCCAGGGGCCCGCCTTAGGGCCATTGGTTGGGTCCAGGGGCAGAGCCTCCGGAAGATCAGAGGTTTTAGGCGTTTAATTACGGTCAGATGAGCATATTTTGATACCTTATTTGTGACACTGGCAGGATACTTATTGGCATGGAGTCCAGGGGCGGAACCACCAGAGGCTTAGGGGTTTTAGGCATGTTATAACGGTCAGATAAGCATTCAAGGGCCGCGTTGGTGAGATCGAGCGGGCAGAGCCCACAGAAGCTCACAGGTTTTAGGCATTTAATTACGGTCAAATGAACATATTTTTATACCTTATTTGTGACACTGGCAGGTTACTAATTGGCGTGGGGTCCTGGGGCGGAGCCCCCGGAAGCTCAAGGGTTTTAGGCATTAAATTACGGTCAGGTGATTTTCTAGGGTCCTGCCTTAGGCCCCTTGGTTGGGTCCAGGGGGCAGAGCCCCGGAATCTTAGGGGATTTAGGCGTTTAATTACGGTCAGATGAGCATTTTTTTAAACACCTTATAATGCGACACTGGCAGGACACTAATTGGCGTGGGGGTTAAAATGTCAAAATGTCTAGTATAATATTCCTCATTCAAGGGAAAAAACAAAGTGGAAATTCCATTCCGTACCGTTCGGAGTTTTGGTTTTCAGGATGGAAATGTTGTAGCAATATATCTCTAACATGTATCTTGAATATGTTTTGCAATGTACTATCTTACTTTTCATTTCAATAAAAAAAATCTAACCACTCAGAATGCGTGTCCCTCCTCCTATTCCTCGCAAAGGAAGAAGAGGAACGCTCATCAATAGACCAGGAGCCAGGGGGGGTCAACCTAGCTGGGAAGGAAACCAGTTTTCATGTGCACAGATGTGAAGATGGCATAGCTCCACATAACAAATTGACCGTCTGGCATGTTCTAAGTGGTGGGTGTGGCTAGGGGGACGCCCCCCACCAAAAAAGTGGCCCTTTTGACTACAAAATAGTATTTTGTAAATAACATTTTAACGAAACCTTCAACCACTATGGGTTTGGTGTCATATGAAAGAGAGTTAAATTATTTACATTTTGATACCAATTTCAAATAATTTGAGATTAATTAAAATCGCAAATTTAAGTAAAAAACATGATTTTTGTGATTTTTTTCCAAAAATTGAATTTTATCAAAAAACACTATTTTCCATAAATCAAAATCGGAAAATGGAATTTTTTCAAAACTTTCCAGGAATTTGCTTATGTACAACAAAAATATCCTGTGCGAAGGAGAAGTTTATATATTGTTTCAATAAAAAGTTATAGCAATCCAAAGTTATGGATTTGATTTCCACAAAAACAACATTTTTGCCCACTTGTGTATAAACTGTATGCAATATACATGCATTAGTGTGTTAAGGACCTGTTTGGTGTGTTTACATCGAGTTTTAAAGATAACTTTGAAGTAAAACCTCTAATCACCATGTATTTGGTGTCAAAAGAAGGATAATTAAAATACTTCATTCTGATAACAATTTTGATGAGTGATGTAGTGTTTGAAATATAAATTTTGAGCCAAAAAGGTGCTTTATGTAGATATTCCTCTGGTTTTGGCCAGTATATCGGTATATTAACTGGACAAGTGATTGGACATTTAGTAGTGCAGAAAGTTCAAAGGATTTAGAGCGCTGAATGCAATTGATCAGTTTTTCTCCTGTACTCTGGGATGTTTCAGGAAATGTGGACATTGGCAGTTCCCTCCCCCCCCCCACCACACCCACCCCCTTTCAGTCGCTTGTCACAATTTTTCCCATGACCAAGAAAATTTAGTTCATCGATCAACATGAATATAATATAATATAATATCGCCATGTTTGGTTTAATGGTTTATTTTGCCTGACTACTAAGAAAACACATGTAAGCAACCAATACTCTGCATAATTCCTATTGTGATAAGATTTAGAATGACATAAACTTTTCTCATGAAATAGTTTTGGCTAGGTATGCAAAGTTTTTTTTCTCTCGATTACAAGTAATTCGGTACAAAAATGCAAGAAACATTATGAAACTAATTGATTCGATTGAATCTCAGTTTTAGTCTTTGTGTTGTTTTAAATAGGAAGTTCCATAACTACAATTGACCCCAACCCCAATTTGAAATCTTTTCTGCTTAGCCATGAATAATTTAAAAGCGTTACTAACTCCTTGAACGATTTGATGATTGGAAAATGTCCTTAGGTACCAGCTTATAATTTTGATAACAAATCACCGTTTACATTAGAGTTCTCTCATGCCTGTTGCATAAATAATATGGTCTTTTTGAACATGTTGCTGAAATGACATGATTTTCTGTGATTTTTTCTCTTTTTTTTGGGGGGGGGGGGTAAATTATAATTTTGTATGCCTTTGTTGGGAAATGACAAGTCTCCCAAATTTACAATAAGGCAAAAAAATATGCTTATTTAGAAGCCTTCATGTCAGGGCCTGCAGAACGGTAGGGCTCGAGCCCCCCTGACTTTTTTGAAAAAAGTATGTTAAAAAGAAAAAGAGAGAGAGAGAAAGAAAGAATGAGTGAATTGCCAGTGTCATAAATGTGGTATCAGAATATGCTCTTCTGACCGTAATTATATACCTAAAACCCCTGAGCTTCCGGGGGCTCCACACCCTGGACCTCCCCAAGGGCCCCAAGACTGGTCCCTGACTGCTCATCTGACCATAATTGAATGCCTTAAATGCTGACCTACATAGGACACAGCCTGCCAGTGTCACAAATAAGGTACATGTATCTAAATATGCTTATCTGACCATAATTTAATGCCTAAAACTTGTGCAGCTTCCGAGGGCTTCGCCCCTTGACCCCGCCGGGGCAAAGACATTGGACCCCATGCTAATTTACGCTGCACTCACTCTGCTCTACCTGATTGTTAATACTCCACTTTGAAAAACGTTCCGCGGGGCCGGCATGTAACGTGTAAGAGTGATGGTGGTGCAGATTTTTCTTCAGCCCCCCAAAACATTTTTACTCATTACGCCCCTGCCCCTGAAAGGTGAGCCCCCTGGAATGTTTGCCCCCTCCCCCAATCCCAAACTGCTTCCGGCGTGCCTGGGTGGGGTGTCTGTCAGATGTCCCTAAAATACCCCAACCTCAATATCGAGCTAGATCAGCTCCCCCCCCCCCCCCCCCATTGAGCGCCAGGGGGAGGGAGGGCCTAACTGCTAAAAAAAAGGGTAAAATTAACGTGTTTTTACACATTTTTTTCCCAGGGCAGAAAGAAAAAAGAGAAAGAAGAAGGGCAGCGCCCTCAGAAGCTCAGGGGTTTTATACATCAAATTATCGTCGGATGAGAATAATTTTATACTTTATTTGTGACACTAGCCGGTCACGAATTGGGGTGGGGTCCAGGGGGCAGAGCCCCCGGAAGGTCAGGAGTTTTGGGCAATAAATAACGGTCAGATGAGCATATTTTTATACCATATTTGTGACACTGGCAGGTCACGAATTGGCGTGGGGTCCAGAGGGCAGAGCCTCCGGAAGCTCAGGGGTTTTAAGCATTAAATTACCGTCAGATTAGCATATTTTGATCTCTATCCCATTATTTCCTCCTTTTTTTTCAAATTGATCTCAATAGTAGTTGTGAAACTTCCTCTTTGAAACACACAAAGACTAAAACTGAGATTCAATCGAATCAATTAGTTTCATAATGTTCCTTCGATATTTGTACTGAATTACTTGTAATCCAGAGGAAAAATAATTTTGCATACCCTAGATGGGGTCCAGGGGGCAGAGACACCGGAAGTCAAGGGGTTTTAGGCATTAAATTACGGTCAGATGAGCATATTTTGATAACTTTGATATCTTTCCACTTTTATTTCCTCCTTTTTTTCAAATTGATCTCAATAGTAGTTGTGAAACTTCCTCTTTGAAACACACAAAGACTAAAACTGAGATTCAATCAAATCAATTAGTTTCATAATGTTCCTTCGATATTTGTACTGAATTACTTGTAATCCAGAGGAAAAATAACTTTGCATACCTAGCCAAAACTATTTCATGATAAAAGTTTATGTCATTCTAAACTAATCACAATAGGGATTATGCAGAGTATTGGTTGCTTACAAGCATACATGTGTTTTCTTAGTAGTCAGGCAAAATAAACCGTTAAACCAAACATGGCGATATTATATTATATTATATTCATGTTGATCGATGCACTAACTTTTCTTGGTCATGGGAAAGATTATGACAAGCGACTGAAAGGGGGTGGGTGTGGTGGGGGGGGGGGGGGTCGGGGAGGGAACTGCCAATGTCTACATTTCCTGAAACATCCCAGAGTACAGGAGAAAAACTGATCAATTGCATTCAGCGCTCTAAATCCTTTGAACTTTCTGCACTACTAAATGTCCAATCACTTGTCCAGTTAATATACCGATATACTGGCCAAAACCAGAGGAATATCTACATAAAGCACCTTTTTGGCTCAAAATTTATATTTCAAACACTACATCACTCATCAAAATTGTTATCAGAATGAAGTATTTTAATTATCCTTCTTTTGACACCAAATACATGGTGATTAGAGGTTTTACTTCAAAGTTATCTTTAAAACTCGATGTAAACACACCAAACAGGTCCTTAACACACTAATGCATGTATATTGCATACAGTTTATACACAAGTGGGCAAAAATGTTGTTTTTGTGGAAATCAAATCCATAACTTTGGATTGCTATAACTTTTTATTGAAACAATATATAAACTTCTCCTTCGCACAGGATATTTTTGTTGTACATAAGCAAATTCCTGGAAAGTTTTGAAAAAATTCCATTTTCCGATTTTGATTTATGGAAAATAGTGTTTTTTGATAAAATTCAATTTTTGGAAAAAAATCACAAAAATCATGTTTTTTACTTAAATTTGCGATTTTAATTAATCCCAAATTATTTGAAATTGGTATCAAAATGTAGATAATTTAACTCTCTTTCATATGACACCAAACCCATAGTGGTTCAAGGTTTCCTTAAAATGTTATTTACAAAATACTATTTTGTCGTCAAAAGGGCAACTTTTTTGGTGGGGGGCGTCCCCCTAGCCACACCCACCACTTAGAACATGCCAGACGGTCAATTTGTTATGTGGAGCTATGCCATCTTCACATCTGTGCACATGAAAATTGGTTTCCTTCCCAGCTAGGTTGACCCCCCCTGGCTCCTGTACTACAATGACGACGAGCGAGTTATCGAGAAGGTAACACTCGAAGTCCGCTTCGCGCTCAGAGGGAAACGCTATGACTCTTCATCGTGGTTAGGTGTGGGGACACTAGTGTGTCGTAAGAGAACGATACATACTATAGAAATGATCCCTAAAAGTATGATCTTAATTTGTTAAGTGAACTGAAGTAGTATTATATTAAAGGATAAACATGATAAAATATGGTTAGAAATACATGTTTTCCTGGGAAATACCGAATCGAGGAATGGTTAAAGATATTTATACTTTATTAAAGAGTTATATCTTATTTCACAATAATGATTAAAAAGTACTATTATTATATATTGGCCTGGATTGTTTTCTAAGATTAAAAAGAAGTGAAATATTGTGTAGATGCTTGGAAGAGCTGGAAGAGAAGAGCTGTATGATGAATATTCATTAATTAATTATCATTCAAATTTGTTGTGTAATTGATTGTGGAGGCAACATTGTGAAATGTCGATTGATAAGGTGTAAACATGTCGGAGGTAAAAAAAAAATCGCCAGGCTCCAGTTAGTTATGTAATGCAATTGGTGTGTACCGTGAGGTTTCGGAATTAATTGATAACAAATCTTCTCAATCTTAATGAAAAGTACATAAACTGCACACAGAAATGGGTATATAATGGACTATACAACTACGTGCAGGCATGTCCCTTTGGTCAAAACACTTCAGCTATTTTTGTAATGTCTATCATATTTTTAATATAAAGGCATTTGTAGAGCTATCCTTTTCAAGATAAATTTTTATTAAGTCAGTCTATGTACTGATACCAACTGCCCCCAGCCCCCAGCCCCTACGCCCCCCTCTAGGACTACACCTTGTTGGCGAAAAAATCGCAACTGATCTCTCCTACCTTTCTTTTTTCTCTTTTGTTTTCTTTCCCTTTCTCTCCTCTTTCACTTTCCGTTCCCTTTCCTTCCTTCTCTCTCTTTTATGTTTGCTGGGGGGGGGGGCAAGGGCCTTTCGGCCCCTGATCCACGCGTCGTTATATAGCGGGAAACAGTTGCAACTGATATCCCCCTTCTTTTCTTTTCTTCTTCCTCTTTTGCTCCTTCTTTTTATCTCCTCTTTTTCTTTTTTTCTTTCCCTTTCATTCCTTCCTTCTCTCTCTTTTTGTTTGATGGGTGGGGGGGGGGGGGGGGGGGTAACAGCCTGGGAGGCAAGGCCTTTTCGCCCCCCCCCCCCCCCGATCTCCTTCTTTTTCCCCTTTTCTTTTCTTCCTCCTTGGCTTTCTTAATAAATTATAATGAATAAATAATAAAATAAATTATAATTTTCACATCACAGGTGGCCCCCTTTAGTGGTCAAAAGTATGCATACTCTTTGTGATTTATGGGGGTCTATTCGAACTTTTTAGCCTTTTACATAATTTTTAATAAATCGTATGGGAATTACAATTATTTGTTAAATACCTAGCTGTTTTTAGGTGTAACCTATGCCCCCTGCACGGTCAAAACTCAAAAGCATACACATTACATGGGGTTTATGGGGGGGGGGGGGGGGGGAGGTCTTTTCAAAATGTTGATCCTTTATCAACCTTTCCTTAAGGAAATTTAAATGTAAGTTGCACTTTTTATAATTTAATAAATTGTAAGGGGAATCGAAACACTTTCATTAATCAGGATAACAAAATGATGCGATCTAAAATGTCCGAGGTGACAATGTCTGAGGTAAAAATGTCCAAGGTAAAATTGTCCAAGGTAAAAATGTCCGAGGTGAAAATGGCAAAGGTATGAGGGATAACTCCGTCATAATCTCTCGATGTTTTGCTTTCACATTCCTTTTAAAATCAATGTAATCAGCATTATTAATGCCAATAACAATTATGAGCCTACTTTATATTCACCGTACATGCCCGGTTTGATATTAATTGAGGAGGTATAGGGAGGGGCGTCTAAAGGGGCTTCTGTTCCGAACTGAAGCGACAAAGAGGGTGCATGTATCAGGCACGTAGACACGGGGGGGGGGGGGGGGGGAGGCACGTGACCCCCCAAATTTTTTTCCAAGATCGGTTGAACTTTTTTTGACCTCGATCGATTACATTATGTGCCCCCCCCCCCCCAAACATCAAACTCTGGCTACGTGCCTGGCATGTATGGGTGTCAGTTGCAGCTTTTATACCACATCTTAGTGATATGCTATACTCTACGGTACAGAAATTACAAATCTAATGTAGGCTACGACTGCCCGGTTTCTCACTGAAAGGAAAATTGTTGGCTGGTGGATAGTGGCAGGCGTGGATCCAGGATTTCTTGGGGAGGGGGGGGGGGGGGGGGGGGGGGGTAGTGAGCACATTTTTTTTTTTTGCCCTCGAAAATTTAAAAATTTGCATCCCCCCTTGAGCGCCAGGGGGGGGGGAGCACAACCCCCCCCCAAGGTAAAAATTACGTGTTTTAACACGTTTTTTTTTCCAAGGGGGGGGGGGGCCGGGTCCCCCGGGCTCCCCTCCCTCCCCCTGGATCCGCCACTGGATAGTGAACCCTCTTTAATCCTTGATTACATCTTTTTCTGTAACTTTTGCAATTTGAACATTGACCCTTAATCGTTAACTGACGCTTTGATAATAGAGTATAAGTATTTTGTGATAAAGATACCTATACTCTATTATCAAAATAAATAATTTTTGTCATTTTGCGGGGGGGGGGGCAGGGAGGGCGGGGTGGTTTTTTAAAAACCTTTATAAGCATTCTCCCTTAGGACCATGCATGCATACACAAAACAAACAAAAATCAGCATAATAAATAACCTAGCCAATATCACATGTACTAAAAACAAGCATTTTCATTTCACCTCCGCCCCCATGCCCTTCCAAATTATTCGACTATATTACACTAGTGACTGTTGAGTGTTGTGTGGAAGAGGTTGCACACTAGTATTAAAGAAATAATATATATAAAAGGGGGGGGCGTCATCATATATTCCTGAATGTAAAAGGTGCACAATAATATTTAATGACATTTTTTGTTCATATACTTAATTGGTGTAATATTTAGTGTGTGTTTTTTTCAAGTGAGAGAATTAAAGGGAAAAGGGGTTGTCATAATTAAATTTCCAGGTATAGGCCTATATAGGTGCCTATAATTATACCGACCTTTTGTGTCGAAAAATGTGAGGAGCACGTACTGTTTTGGGGCCCGGTTGTATACTATAATTTTATAGGGCATATATACAAATTTAATAGGCAAAGATATATGCACTTGCGTCTGCCAATTAAGGCTTCTCAACTATAACTTATACTCTCAACCCTATTGAATCGACTGTTCGATCACTCAATATCATAGTGCACCACTCCTCTCAATTACTCCGCTCAATGTACGTAGCTTTTGTCTATTTTAAGATCATGACATCAGCATATATAACCACCCCCTCAAATTAAATTCCTTTCAGCGTTTACTCATCAACGCTCTCGGGAAAGGGATACCATGTAAGTATCAATGGATAGCTGATCTTTAGTATATGTTTTTTTCTCTTTGAGTACCATTTGCTTGAATGTTTAATGTGTGTATAGATAATAATACTCTCATTCGAATGTGTTCGCTGAATCGCTGAGCTGAGTGCATACTTGGGCCCTATACCGGTATTATTCAAAAGGCCGCCCAACCCAGTTGATCAATGCATGACAACCAATGTGAAAATGAGAGAATATAGTTCATGGAAATTCCATTTTCAAGGAGCCTTGTATACTTGTAGGCCTAAATTAATATTTTCATCGCACAGATTATATGTATACTGTATGCAACATTCATCTTTTCATATATTTTGCAATGTTGAGTCATAATGAGACAATATATCTCCAGGCCGTATAATATATAGATACGTAGGCCTACGTAATGTTTGTATCTTCCGTATTTTTCGTATATTGCCGCACGACTATATACGAATACATTTCCGTATATTTTACCGGCATAGTCTATTACATTTCTTGCAAACTACCACGTCGTTTAGCCTTGCTATAACGATCGGGAAGAAACCTTTAGAAATACAATTTTACCAAATGTTTTTGTCCACATATTGGTTTATTCTTCACATTTGAAAATAATTTGATTGTTCTTTGGGAATCCCTATTATTCGTTCGGGTTGCTTTGGTAAGTAAATGTATGATAATTTGTGTTATGCATAAACGGAGTTGTGTATGTTGGATGAGACCATTATTTTCTGTGGCTGGTCACGTGAACACGTACACCGGGTTATAACCGGTAGACGATGCACTATCCGGGAAATAGTCGCTGAGGTTGAGAGGTATGACTTTGTCTTTTGATAGCAAAATTTTACTAAAATATGCAATTTAAGACACAATGTCGCATTGAAAGTATTAAATATACATTTAAAGAATATATATTAATCCGAAATAATGATTTTTAGTAATGCATTTACCGTTATTTCTGAATTAAATTAACCCACAACCACGTGCATTATTGCACCACATTCATCGAGTTCATTCATTCTATTGTCGTTTGCATGCAGTGCCAGTGCAGTGTGCTCAGCTCAGTGTATGTAGAATGATCGCGAATCTTGTGTGCAATGAATGGCCTTGAGTGTGTTGGGCAGCCTACGCAACCATCATTAATTTGTCTTTGGTTGTCTAGCATGATACTGAAAGATCTTGTTGTATCATGTATTTTTTTTGCAGAGTGGATTCAGAATCTTGCCTTGTTTGGCAGGGCTAAGTTAGGCTGTGTAAATTAACCTGAACATGCTGGACATTGGATTGGAATGGCCTAAAATAAAAGTTAAACCAATGCAATGGCAAATGCAATGAAAAAGTTTTTTAAAAAGTAGATCTAGAAGTCTAGTCAGGAATGGAACTTAAAAAAAAACACCAAAACCTGTATTTAGTTCAGGGATATCATGGATATGTTCTGCTGAGACTTGGTCTGGCTTAACCAAATCCCTTGTACATAGACCAGTAAGGGCGCTGGTTCGAGAATAAGGATCGGTAATTCGTAGACGCGGTCATCAGTAGGGGCGCTGGTCCAAGAATGAGGATCGTCCTCATAAACAAGGATATCCTCATAAACGAGGACAAAATGCGTCCTCAAAAATAAGGGTCGTCTGCATTTTCGAGGACGTTTTTTTTCATCGGCGCTCTGGGGGTTTCATGTTACAGAACGGCCTGCTGGCGATGCCAAAAACGGATTCCCCGGGGGAAAATAACCCTAGTTGTCCGTCTACTTTTATGGGTTGTCCGTCTTCCCAAGGATTTATTGCTGATAATGTGAAAGTCTCTGTACAATGTCAATGTAAAATGCATCAAGAAAATCATTGCAGAATCCGTTTTTTGCATCGCCAATGCGCCAAATTAAAATTTGAAACGTCTGCAAAAATGCAGACGGTCCTTATTTTTGAGGACGCATCGGTCCGTTTTTAGGAAGACGATCCTCGTTTACGAGGACGATCCTTATTCTCGGACCAGCGCCCCTACTGGTCATGCAGATGCGTCCTGAAAACATTAGGATCGTCCGTTATTGCGCGGATGATTGTTTTTTCCATTCCGAGCGTTGTCGATGCAAAAAATGGATTCCGTGATGATGCTCCGTGATGCATTTCACATTCACTTTGCATAGAGACTTTCACGTTATGAACGATAAATCCTTGGGAAGACGGACAACCCATAAAAGTACCGTAGATGGTTAACTGGGGGTATTTTATTACATGGAATCCATTTTTCGCATTGCCAGCACACAGATCTGGAACCCTGCACCCACAGAGCGCCGAAGAAGAAAAAAAGGCCACGAAAATGCGAACGATCATTTTTTTTTTTTAGTACGCGAGGATATCACTATGAATATGACAGACAAAGAAAGCGGACAAAATATACAGTTCCTCAGGTTGACAAAGGAACATCCCTTCACTGCTATTACATGTATGTAAAAATGTGTAGAACAGGTAAATAGACCTATGCATGTGACAGCTGTTCTAAACAATATTTACAAATAGCAGTGAAGGGATGTTCCTTTGTCTACCTGAGGAACTGTATATTTTGTCCGCTTTCTTTGTCAGTCATATTCATAGTGTATACTAGTTTACGAGGATATCCTTGTTTATGCGGACGATCCTCATTATCGGACCAGCGCCCCTACTGTAGACTGTAGTTCGTCCTGCGGTCACGTAGTTGGAATTCATATGTGCGATTGTGGGAACCTATGATGCTACAAATGTACCGCCCGTTGCGCATACCTCGTGCTTCTTCCCTAAAAAAAAATAGGGCTTGGAAATGTCTTTAAGTGGGAAAATAACGACTATTAGTTGTCAAATCGACTTAGAAGCTATAAAGCCAGTAAGTATTAGTCTGATTTTTCAGACCATTGTACCGAATAGTCGTACGTTTTATGCTGCCCAAAGATTCAGTTTAATTTTGGCCATTAGAAAAAGTGGGTTATTCATGTAGACAAATGCACATGTACCCTTTACAGCTCATTTTATGTATGTTATTACCAAAGATGAAAGAGCCAGTCAGTCACTCAATAGTGTCTGACAGTGAAGTCTAGCAAGTAAATGGGTTTCCTTGCATAATTTGAATATTCGGACACTGCTCAAGTTTAAATTTCACAGATAGGACATCCATAACATATCCATAATTCCTGCAAAGTTCTATAGAATTTGATGTTGGCTGCAAAAGGTCCACCCCAAAAATAATAAAAATAAATCAGACAAACCAATCAAAAAAAAGTTTGAGCAAAATCGGATAACTAATAAGAAAGTTATGAATTATGAAAGTTATGAAATTGGCAACTCATTCATGAGTCTGTGACGTCATTGCTTCACTATCCACTACCGGTACTGTAAATCTCTGTATATAAGCAGAGCTGCCAAGTAGTACGGATTGGCCGTATTCCGTACGGAAATCAACTTAAAATAGGCTACGGACGTACGTTGTTGTTTTTTTGTTTTTTTGCCGACTCTATCGGCAGCAAGCCAGGTCCGTGTTAAAAAGAAAAACCCACGCGGGAAGGACTTTCATTTAACTGCGATGTGCAGTTGAATGTGTAAGATCATTAATGTAAAATAAAAAAGGACCTAGGATAGAACCTTGTGGTACGCCATGTGTAATTGGAGGAATTATTATTTTAAACTTCATTTTGAGATCTATCAGAAAGATGACTTTCAAACCAAGATAACAGACAAATTTGAGTGTTGTTCTAGTTTCCAAGTGGTAAGTCAACACACCGATTACTGAGCTTGGAGACATTGCCAGGCATTGCGCCAAGTGGAGGGGCACCCCCGACTTTGAATTTTTTCGGCGGCAAAAAAGTGCATATTATACACGGAGATTAACGGTAGTGTAGATCTAGTACAACCCTAGTACAACATTGCCGATATGCATGCATATTTTTTTCACATGGAAAAAATACTGATTTTTGTCTTGCCTGCGTAGCAAAAAGCGAGACGTAGGCGCCGCTTTTCCGGTGACGGCTATGGCTGCGGCGGCGGCATCAACATCAAAAACTTAACCTAAGGTTAAGTTTTTTAATTTTTGATATAATTTTTAAAGTATAAGTTCTTAGTCAATGAAACTTTGACTACAGGGTAATCAAGTATCCCCAATCATGTGAGTAGAATTTCAGATCACAAACTCAAGGTCAAAGGTCATTTCAGGTCAACAGACTTGGACTACAGGTATGCTGTAGCATCATCATCGAAAACTTAACCTAAGGTTAAGTTTTTGAATTTTTGATATAATTTTGAAAGTATAAGTTCTTAGTCAATGAAACTTGGACTATAGGGTTATCAAGTCTCCCCAATCATTTGAGCAGAATTTCAGGTCACTAAATTAAGGTCAAAGGTCATTTAAGGTAAAAAAACTTAGACTTTGTTGTGGCATCAACATCAAGATTTTCAAAATGCTTCTTCTTCGTTATTTTTCAACCGAATTTTGATTCTGATTATTTCATATGATAGGGCTAGGAGGGGGATTTAAAATTTCTACACAGAATCGTGAAATTCATTATCTATGCTAATTTATGCAAACCAAAAAATGCAAATTTATTCCAAAAATAACAAAAATTGCTTCTTCTCCCTCATTTCTTGACCGATTTTGATTTGGTTTTCCTTATATGGTAGAGCTAACTTTGGTACACTAAACTTGTACACAGAATTTTGAAATTGTTCTCCATTAATTAATTATGGTAATTTTATGCAAATTTATTCCAAAAATAACAAAAGTTGCTTCTTCTCCCTCATTTTTTTGACCGATTTTGATTTTGTTTGCCTTATCTGGTAGAGCTAAATTTGGAACATTAAACTTCTACACAGAATTTTGAGATTTTGCTCCATTGATTGTTTATGGTACTTTATGCAAATGAAATGAAATTATGTCCCTTCCAGGGCATCAAATTTTTATTTTTTGACCAGTTCAAAAGTGTAGCACATAAAATTTACGATATTTATTGTTGCGAGATGCGGATGAGTGCTACGTCATTGACGTTCTAGTTTATCATATTGAATTGCGTTATGCAGGCGAGACCGCCGAGAGCGTTTCCCTTGTTTTGTAAAAATACTGATTTTGGGGGATAAGAATACTGAAAATGCAAAATGAAAGTCTGGGGTGCACCTAATACACAGGTACAGAATATTTTGAGTCCTCAAAATGCTACTTTTTAGTGGTTTCTGAAAATCTCTGTGTCTCAACATGAATTACATAATGAAAATAAAGAATAGGATCTACTATTTGAAGTTAAACTACGTTCCTAATTTGAAGGGAAGAGAATTTTTTTTTTTTTTTTTTTTTCTGTCTCGATAAATTATGCCCCTTCACAAAGCACTTTGCCAGCCGAAGCTCTCCCGTGTCTCCAGCTCACTCACCTGTATCCTGCAGCTCACTTACACAGTGGATATTGACTCACCACTCGAAATCTAGCCTGTCCAAATTTCGGTTTGGACTCGGGAGGAAAATTTTTCTGTCATCTTTAGTTCTAAAAACAACATTGTTACTATTCTTTTTTACTTTGACTTTTTGACTGTAAAGTCGTAATAAATAAAAGTCCTTCCCAATTCCATGCAGCATGGCTTGGGTTTCCGAACGGGACCACACGCTGAAATAAGAGAATCTGAGGTGGTGTCTTCAAAAAAGCAAAAGCAAACCCAAAAGGAAAAAAAAAAAAAAAAAATTGTTTTAAATCTCTAAAAATAGGGGTGCGCCTTATACACAGGTGCGCCTTATACATGGAGATTTACGGTAATTGTTTTCCTTATATTGATATATCAAAAATTTCCCAATTCCCCCCTTAAACCTTATTTCTTCACACCAGCATCTAAGTGATATTGATAGTAATATGTTTTTGTGTGGGTGCACAAATAAAGAGTAATTTTTTTCAGTTAAATCATGAAAAATGTGAATTTAAATGAAACTATTTATATAAAAGTCAATAAAAATCAAGTATGAATATGCAATATTCAAAAAATGTTATTAATTCTTCAAAGTTGATTTTCTTAAATGTCATGCACGTAATATTATACAAATCATATACCAGTAACGTAGACAAAGGCACAGGGAAATCAAGTTTTGGGGAATAAAAAGGGAATTTAATGGGATTGAAATATATACTGTAATTAACGGTGTATAAACCGCACCTTTTTGCCGCCGAAAAAATTTAAAGTCGGGGGTGCGGTTTATACCGGTACACCAAACAAATTTTTTTTTTTTTTTTTTTTTTTTTTTTAAAGTTTCGATTTATACCCCTCCACCTGGCGCTATGCCTGACAATGTCTCCCAGCTCAGTAATCGGTGTGTTGGCTCACCACTTGGACACTAGAAAAACACTCAAATTTGTCTGTCAAATTTGTCTGTGATCTCAATATGTAGTTGATAATAATAATTCCTCCAATTTTTCTTCTATTACATGGTGTACCACAAGGTTCTATCCTAGGTCCTCTACTGTTTTTGAATTTAATTAATGATCTTACACATTCAGCTGCACCTCGCAGTTAAATGAAAGGCCTTCCCGCGTGGGTTTTTTAACACGGACCAGGCTTGCTGCCGACATAGTCGGCAAAAAAATGTCGACCAAAAAAAAAAAAAGCGATTTCCATTGGTCCATAGTTTTTCCTAGTTCCTTAACTTCCATATTAGTTATCTGATTTTACTTCATTTTTTTCTTTCTTTTTCATTTGTCATTTTTTTTGTCATTTTTTAAATGAATATATTTCATTATCCTTTTTTTTGGGGGGGGGATTTTTAAATCATGTAATTACTGTGAGGCTGTCTTTGTGTGTAATGTGTTGATAAGTTTGATCTGTTTTGTTTGAGATTTATTTTGAAAATTCAATATTTTTGTTAGAATGTGGCAATGTGCTGTATGAATCATCAGTTGATATGTCTGTATCAATTCTTGTGCAGTATGTTCACCTCTGAGCCAAGACCTTACCTCATCTTGATAATTCCTTTCATTAAGGGGCACTCCTTCCTTCACCCAGCCTGGGAATAACAGGAAGTAGTATTGAAAGCCCTTAATCAAAGTGATGACAGAGAAGGGGAAGGGAGAAAGCTCAAAACTAGACCTAAAAACACAAAGAAAATCCAGGGGTTGAATGATGGTCAGACTGATTAAAGAAACAAGTTTGGTTCGTTGTTTCGAGATTTCTTTGAATTTCGTTTTTTTGTTTTTAGATGTCTGCGAGTAGCTCTGACGCCCAGACATCACCAGCTGCAAAAAAGCGGAGGCTCGAACAGGAGTCTAACAATACCAACCAGAACTCAGTCAATTCTAACAACGTGAGTACACCGTTTGAAAGAATCTGTTGTATTGTCTTGCCCCTTTCATTTGTCACATGCGATACTACATGTACATGTTGTAAAGTTAGATTGTTAGATAGCTACATGTCGATAGCTAGATTGAACAATTGGATTAAGTTGATAGACAGATGGTCTTGTTTGAATATGTCTAGTGAATTAATCAATTTCTGAACATAGAATGTAGTTTACATAAAGAAGTACAATTTCATATCTCTTGTAATTTGCAAAGTAGACATGCCTGTGCAGCTTATACATGTATGTTATTTAATATCTCTTCTTCTTTCTGACAGAGGGAGATGGCCAAGAATGGAGGGCAGGATGAGATTGATGAGGGGTTGTACTCCAGGCAGCTGTAAGTTGACCCTTCCTTTTATTTTTTTTTTTTTTTTAATTCATTGTACATCTAGAATAATAACAAAAATGGGTCTGTGTTAAACTTCCAAGCACATGTTTATAATGTGTCAGTGCCTAAAGTAGGTTATTCATATTTCTAGAATTTTAATGTAAGTCAAATTTTTATACTTTTATAGTAGTAAAGTTGTTTCATCAAGAGTAGATGAATTGGTAGCTATGAATACTTCAAGTTCAAATTGTGACTGCCATCTCAGTTACTTTTTGTTTTCCTTGGTATGAATAACCCTGCCAGCAACTACTTAGCCAATTTTGTAACTCATTGGGGCTCAACAGGTATATATTGAAGTAAATGGTCATGTAAATGTCAAAAGGATTTCCAAATTAAACTTTAAAAAAAAAAAAAAAAAATCTTTTTTTTGGGGGTTATAGTTTGTGACTGAGAATATATTCAATTCTTGCCCCATTTATTCCTAAATCCACCATTTTCATTTTCACTAATCTCACATTCTCTTCCCATGTCCATCAGGTACGTACTGGGTCATGAAGCCATGAAGCGTATGGCTGTATCCAACATCCTCATCTCTGGTGTGAAGGGCCTTGGAATAGAGATTGCCAAGAATGTGGTCCTGGGTGGCGTCAAATCAGTGGTCATCCATGACGAAGAGGACGTCTCCATTCAAGATCTGGCCTCCCAGGTCAGCAAATTCTTCTTCTTTCTTTCTTCCTTTTTTGATTAAAAAATAACCAATGTAGAGATCTTGTAATTGAAAAAATAAATGATTCTTTGATACACCCAAATTTTGTTGAGGTATTGTCACAAGTAGTGCTTCTAACATAGAACTTTGAATCTGAAATGTAGTTAAATCATATGGGTTAAAAAAAAAAATCTGTTGCAACACAGGAACCAGTGATATTTTATTTTGTCCGTTAGCTTACAGGTAATGCTAATTGTTGGGAATAGTCCAGGGGCATGTCAATTTTCTTTTCTTCTTCAATTTATCTATTTATGAATACATGTACGAGGGTCAAAGATAACCAACCTTAAAACTTTGATTAAGAATGATTGCCTTTTCAAGAAGTCATGATTGATTTCATTTTTATGATTTTATCTCAGAAATTATCATCATCTTGGATTTCAGCTAGTTTGCTCTTAAAAAGGAAATTCATTATCTTGAGTTTAGACCATCATGAATCACCACGTGAAACCTGATTTTCATCTATGCTTACAGGTATATATTACCTCTAAAAGAGGGATAGTAGTACTAGACTTTTAGATAAATCTATTGTGCTTCCCCTAAACCTGCAGTTCTTCTTCCGAGAGGCAGACGTAGGAAAGAACAGAGCAGAGGTAACGGAACCAAGGCTGGCTGAGCTCAACAATTATGTATCTGTCACAATAAGCAAGTCGCCCCTCAATGAACAGTTCATGAGTAAATTTCAGGTGAGTAGCTAATCATCTCTGTCAACGGAACTGTTATAGACCATTAATCTGGAAATCATCAATCGTATGTGATTGTTTGATATTAATTAATCTTTTTTTGTTGATTTTGTGATTAACTGAAAAAAATCCAGATTCCAACTATCTGCAGAATTCCTGTTAATTTTGTATTATGCGTAAGATGGATGTTGGCTGCCTTTCCTTTCCATTTTCTCATTCATCATTCACTATGACCCTGTTCATTTTCTTAAGTATCTTTCCATCCCTACTCTTCAGATTGATACGTTATTTACGTGATTGCAAATAAAGCAAGTATGATGCTCCTAGAACAAGAAGTAGTCGACCTGCAAGTTAATGTCTTCAATAGACTTATTAATGTAGGAGGATTGAGGATTCATGCGTTTATGAAGAACACGATGGCGTTACTTGGTTAGAACTTTGACCTCATGGTTACATGATCACTGCTTTGCCACCAAGCCATCTGGTTTTCTATATCTTTATGTTCTTTTCCCCCTCTTCTTTTCTGTTTCCAATACTGGGCCAAATTTCTTATAATTTTGATGATTCCAGAACCTTTATTACACACCAATACTTACTAGCGAGATGATCAACCTTTTCTGATCAATTCTACATTTCTTTCACAACAAAATTTGCCAGCACCATTCCTTAAAGCTTTGTCTTTTGATTGGTAATACAAGGCTAAAGTATGGTGCCAGATAAATTATGTTCCTCGCATACAAACTGCTGAAGTCTATGGGTAGTTTGCCGTACAGGATTCATACATATATCCTCGTAAGGATCACTCTTCTCTTTATTATTTCTTTATTCTCTGGTGAAAAAAAAGAAAGAAGATATGATAACCAGAACTCAACTTTATCTTTAATTTATTGTGTCCATCTCTCCTTGACCGTTCAGGTTGTAGTCTTGACCACCAGTAGCCTGGAGGCACAGCTGAGGATAGGTGACTTCTGCCACTCCAAGGGCATCCATCTGATCATCGCCGACACCAGGGGTCTCTTCGGTCAGGTCTTCTGTGACTTCGGAGACGACTTCACAGTGTATGACAGCACTGGAGAGGAGCCGATGTCTGTCATGGTGTCTGCTGTATCAAAGGTATGTCCACCATGGAAGGTTCTAGATTCTCACATTTAAAGCCTGTCTGTACTAGTTTGGCCAGGAGGGATTAGACCACCCAGCGTGTTCACTGACAGGTGGTTATCTCATCAACTCAGCTCTCAATTAACATAAGAAAAAGAGGATCATGGGGGACCAACGGGCACCACTTAGGCATTGTTTTCTTTATAGTAGTAGCTACAAGCAGTACAGTCACAGTGGGGCTTTAAGATACAGGTAGTGACTTGGTAGAGAAACAAGTTTGGGAGTATTTATACATTTTGCTTTCGATGTGAGAAATGTATTCAATGTTGGTGTGAGTGGGTAAATTCTATAGCATAGTCTTTTGTTGCCTTTATAGTTTACTTTTCAACATGTATTCTCAAAGTTAAATTGTATCTCCATGATTTTGAATAGTACAAATGTTTGACCAATATTTTCAAATGCAGTACCGGTAGTATTTCTCAACACTTGATAAAACTTACGTTCATTCATCATATTTTTTCCATAGGATGATCAAGGTGTAGTAACTTGTCTTGATGAAAGCCGCCATGGTTTTGAGAGTGGAGACTACGTTTCATTCTCAGAAATAAAGGTAAATGCAAGCTAGTCAATTTTTCTAGATCCCTTATTTGTAAGATACAGCAAACCTGACACTTTTCTAAACGTGAAACTACACAAAGTGCAAACGATAATCGTTGAGTCAAATGTAATATGATTATTATTCTATGCCTGTAAAGACTTGTCGAAATTTGCCAGCACCATTCGTAAAAGCTTTGTCTTCTTCTTGGTAATACAAGGCTAAAAGTAAGGTGCCAGATAAATGATGTTCCTCGCATACAAACTGCTGAAGTCAATGGGTAGTTTGCCGTACAGGATTCATACATATATCCTTGTAAGGATCAATTTTCTCTTTATTATGTCTTTATCCTTTCATGACAAAAAATGAAGGAAAAAAATGATGAAATTCATATTGTCTAGTTCCCTGATGTGTAAGATACAGCAAAACCTGAAGTTTTTCGTAATTTAAAACTCCACAAAGTGTATACAATCATTGTTCAGTCTAGTGCTGTAGTCAAACGTTTAATCGTCCGGTATCCGACCGCCCATGGCGGATTCCGTTTTCAATTGGACGGTTTCGTTTTCCCGTTTTTTTTTTTTTTTTTTTAAATAATTTTTTTTTTTTTTTTTTTTTTTTTTAAATTTTGATTTATGCCTCTCCACCTGTAATATGCCTGGCAATGTCTCCTACCTCAGTAATCTGTGTGTTGACTTATCACTCCGAAACTAGAACAACCATCCAATTTGTCTGTCATCTTGGTTTGAAAGTAACCTTTGTAATAGATCTCAACTCAATATGTAGTTTATTATAATAAGTCATCCAACTTTTACACACGGCGTACCACAAGGTTCTATCCTAGGTCCTCTACTGTTTTTAATTTACATTAATGATCTTACACATTCTTCTAAAAACAACATTGTTACTATTATTTGTGACAAGTTCACAAGCACAAATTGGCGCCTTCAAATGCACCTCACAGTTAAAAAAAAAAAAACATTTTTTTTTTTTTTTTTTTTTTTTTAAATTGTTTAACCGAAAACTGTCCGGTTTTGACTGACGGTTAAATGGAATTGGAGATATCCGTGATGTTACAGCACTAGTTCAGTCATGAAACCATAGAGAATCTGAAGCTCTTTGTGATAATAGCATGCAAACGTTTCTGTGTTTACTGTAATTTCTACAAATTTTGTCTTGGTTTTTATGGTAAATCAATCATTAATATTACAAATGAAACACAACATGGGAGGAAAAGGGTGTGATTTAAAGTATTAAATTAAGAGATGAGGCGCTGTGACTCAATGATCTTGTAACCAGGAGGTTTGGGATTCGAGACCAAGTTGTTGCGCTAGTGCCCTTTGGTAAGGCATTGATCCTCATTACCAATTCCCTTTGAGAGGACTTAAAACCATTGGTCCCCTATCTGCTTACTTGGAGGCATACACAGGCAAATTTTACTGTTTCACACTGTATCTGTAAGGTGTATTCACTTTCCTTCATTGAATCTGTAGGGTATGACTGAGCTGAATGGATGCCAGCCGAAGAAGATCAAGGTTCTTGGACCTTACACCTTCGATATCGGAGATACCAGTGACCTATCAGACTACGTCAGGGGAGGAATTGTATCCCAAGTCAAGATGCCCGAGAAGGTTACATTTGTAAGTATCTTGACCTTGTTCTTTAGTCAGTCGGAGAGAAAAGGGCAAATTGATTGAGGCTAGCTGAATGTGTCACCTATTGTTCCACTGCTATCAATTATTACATTTTTTTTTTTACTGTTCTTTCATGAAATAGATGTAGCCATGCTTGTGAAGCAAAAAATTGTGACAGATATTGTGACAGATATCCCCCCTTCCTTTAGAGACATATGTACAAAATTCAGCACCAAGTTTTAAGCTTTGTCTTCTGATTGGTAATACAAGGCTACAGTAAGGTGCTAGATAAATTATGTTCCTCGCATACAAACTGCTGAAGTCAATGGGTAGTTTGCCGTACAGGATTCATACATTATCCTTGTAAGGATCAATCTTCTCTTCATTATTTCTTTATCCTTTCATGACAACAACAAAAATTAAAAGGAGAATGATGAAATTCATGTTTTCTACTTTTATGCCTAGCACATAACTAGGTGTTTAAAACCGCCTGCCTATACAATGCACTGCATCATTTCTTTCCATCTTATCTTTTAGAAATCATTACGAGAATCCTTGGCAGAACCAGAAATGATTATAACTGATTATGCCAAATTTGACCGCCCCGGCCAGCTTCACGTCGGCTTTCAGGCTCTTCATAAGTTCAAGACAAAGTATGGCACACTTCCAAGACCAAGGAATGATGTGAGTATTCTGATGTACAAGTGTGTCATGGAATTGAAATTTTGTTTTGTAACCTATCGCCTTCAATTAATCCCATCTTAAATTCTATCTATCAAGGTATCTTCTCCTAGCTCAGAAGTTGATTGCACCATTTTTTCCACAAATTTCTATTTTCTGCCACCCTAGTACCCTCTTGCAGTGTCATTCCACTCCACGTCTTAATGTTCCCCTCCCAGATATTTCTTGATTTTCCTCATGGTCTAGTACCTTCTACTTTTCCTTCCAATAAATCCTTCAAGAGGCTCTTATGCCTTTTACTGTAGTTACAGTATTTTGCCTTTTTTTTCCTTAATTATTCGTATCAGGATGTTTTGGTTAAGCTCTGCCATAGCTAGTATTTCTCTGTTGGTTTTGATATCTTTACATTGATATTCTCATTATTTTCCTGTACACCCAATGTTCAAATGTTCTTTTCCATATTCTTTGTTGATGTCATTGTTTTGCTCCACACAATAGATCAGACCAGAAAGGAAAAATATTGATTTTATCCTTCTTTTTTTTCCCTAGGATGATGCAGCTAAAATGATCGCTCTTGCCAAGGAGATCAACTCCCAGGCATCGGATGCATCCAAACAGGAGTCTATCGATGAGAAGCTCCTCACCCAGCTGGCATACAATGCTTGTGGTGATATCTGTCCAATCCAGGCCGTCATCGGTGGAATGGCTGCGCAAGAAGTCATGAAGGTAAAGCTTTGTCCCTCTGTAACAAGGGAAAGATAAACCCTCGACTGTGTCAAGTCTTTTTCACAAGTGAACTTCCAAGAGTTAGTTTTCGTCATAAGTGAACTTCCAAGAGTTGAATATGGCTCGTACTGCTTTGGTTCATTATTACGTAGGGCATTCAAAAGAAAAATTGTGGCAATTAACTTCACAAAGAATATCCCAGATTCTGCTTTTATATGTACAGGTAGTAAAATTGTGTGGTTAATAATTGATAAGTCAAAGCTGAAAGATTGACATTAGGGACTTTTAGATTCTGCACGACGAGAACATGGACTGCCCTTTAAGGCAATGTGAGGTCATTGCCAGTGCCTTAAAAGGACCGTCACATTGTCTTAAAAGTGAAGGAGGGCATGTCCCTGTATCTGTCTGTCTGTCTGTCTGTCTGTCTCTCTCTGACTCTGTCTCTGTCTGTTGGTCTGCTGTTTTGAAATATATAATGTTCCTCTTTTGTGTGTATTTTTACGCTTTTGATTTGTAACTGTTTCTTTCTATATCTGTATCTGACAATGTATTGTTTGTAATTTGTGGAATGGACCTTGTGGCAGATAAGCCTTTTGGTAGACAAGTTATCCAATAAAGTCAACTTCTACTACTACTCTCTCTCTCTCTCTCTCTCTCTCTCTCTCTCTCTCTCTCTCTCCCTCTCTCTCTCTCTCTCGCTCTCTACCTATGTCTCTGTCTCTGTCTCTCTCCCTTTCTCACTCTTTTAAAGTGGATGAATACTTTATATTTAGTCTAATATGTTCTCTTCTCTCATAGGCTTGCAGTGGTAAATTCAACCCCATCAAGCAGTGGGTCTACTTTGATGCACTAGAGTGCCTCCCAGAAGATGAGAGCGCAACACCAACGGAAGCTAGCTGTCAACCGGTGAGTTTATAAACTCACATGGTTTTACATACAGTGAAACCTATGTATAAAGACCACCTGAAGAGATAAAGAAATTCTCTCTTGATAAGCAGATGGTCTTTATATTCAGGTTCCTTTAGTACACTTTCCAATTAGAAAAACTGTTCAAGGGGGACACAAGAAATTGTGGTTTTTACAGAGAGGTGGTAGCTAAAGCAGGATTGACTGTACTTTTTTAAAAGATGAATATCTCAGTCTTGGTAATTAGTGGGTTCAATCAGTCTTCATACATTGGCTGCAACAACATTTGATCTGGGCTTCGTTTTTTCAAAGATACCCTGATCCTGTTCCTGTTCATCGAAAGTCTGATGAACACGAAAATTTGCATGTTTGTAGATATTTACGTAAGGAACAAGATGGTATAATTATTTTTTTCCTAATATACAAATTTTTGTCGTTATAGCCTAATTAATTATGCAAAATGCTAATTTTATGCATTTTACAGAAAACTCTACATATTTGTCTGTAGACTTGTGAAGAATGTTGAAAATGTATTGAATAAATATTTCCTTCGTGTCAAATTCATGAGGTTACATTATTTTTATGATATTTGAAAATGTGTAGATTAATTTGCATAAATTATGAATAGGCATTCATGAATATCAAATCTGGAAATATACAGGGAACTAAAATCATAACAAAAATTGTCAGACTCCACTTTTTGAATGTTAATTGAAACTCTTTATTCATATGAAACTTCTTTTCTAACACAAACTAGTTATTTTGATGTAATTAATAATGATAATTTATGCAAATTTGATGCAATTTTCAAATATTTATTTTCTTTTTTATTTTATTTCTTTTTATTTCTTATTTTATCTATTGTTTTATTTCTAATGTATTCTTTTGTTCTGGAATACATCAAGTTACTTTGAGAAACATATGAAAGCAATTTGATATCAATTCATATCTCCATATTAGGAAGAAATACATCTAAACCTGTATTCACATTTCTGCTTGTACATGAATATATGCAATTAGAGCATACTTTTTATGACATGCGCATACTAATTGTTATGTAACACCTTACAGGTATATCCGATTTCGACGAAAATGGTATCAAAATGTGCGTAAGACTTGAGGGGAAAAAAGTCATGAAACGACAATTCAAAATTCCAAGCAGTTGCGGCACAATCTCCAAAAATGTCGAGGAAAGGGGCCTCCCAGGCCCCCCCCCCCCCCAGTACAGTAAGGGTTAACCATTTATTTACATATCTTATTGCATAAATATGAAAGAAAAATAGCATAACTTACATTCAATCCTTTCCTATCACCCTGTTTCTAATTTCAGACAAATAGCAGGTACGACTCCCAAACCGCTGTTTTAGGAGCAGATTTTCAGAAGAAGATGGCAGCACAAAAATATTTCATGGTAAATGAAATAAGAAAATAAAATAGATTGGCATAGTGATTGTATGAATGAACTCATAGGTTCAGATGTACTTAAATGCGAAATAAGAAAGAAAAAAACAATTGTTCTTATATTTGGCTTACCATAACCAGTATCATTGTGAAACTCACCATTAATTCATTTGACTATTATGTGAAGTGTGTTTCTAGTTCATTAAAAAAATACATTCAATATACAACGGTATGTTTTTAGTCAGCTACATATTTTTAAGCTTGCAAACACTCTACACTTGTCACATTTCTTGTGAGTTATGATGTGAATTCTTCCAGAGGTACAAGATATTTTAAGTCGGCAAACACTAAACACTCATTGCATCTAATGATGTGCATGATGTCAAGTTATTCAAGATGTTCACTCCTTCTGGGACCTGTTTCACAAAGCCTTGTTTCAATGACAAATGACAAATATCAGTGACAAATCTGCTGATAACCAATCGGAAGCAAGGATTTCAGTAGCTTGTAACAAAAACTGTCATTTGTCACTGATAAGTTTTGTGAAACACCCCCTGTTCTCTGTGTGTATCTCAGGTTGGTGCAGGAGCCATAGGGTGTGAACTGCTGAAGAACTTTGCCATGATGGGTCTAGGAAGCGCACCAGAAGGAAAGATCTACGTCACAGACATGGATATCATAGAGAAGTCCAACCTGAATAGACAGTTCCTTTTCAGACCACATGATGTACAGGTAGAATTCAACTTTCATTTGTGCTCTTGCAAGTGCTGTTCAGAGATAATGCAGTAAGCAATTTTAACAAAGGAATGGCAGGAGGCATTATATTTTAGGTAATCTGGGAACTTTAACTATCGATATCACACAAAAACAAAGCCATAGGGATGGTGGTGCTTAGAACCACAAGATCAGTGTTGTCTTTTTCCAAAATGTCCCAATATCAAATGTTTTATGCCTTCTGAAGACCATGATGTGACTAGTTAAACATTATGGACAGATACGAGGCTAACATTCACGTCACAAATGTTTTCTCTTTACATGTGTGAAAGAATTCAATGTTAGATAATAACCATAGGAAGCCAATCTTGTCAAATTTTGGGCAAATAGGTCAACGGTCACAGAGGTCAATTGCTGTATTTCTAGATATAGAATTGTACGATAGATCATGTTTAAAGTACCCCAAGTGAAATCTTTCTTGATAAGATTTGGTGTTAAATAAATTTCATAATATTGCACCTGAAATTCATCTCCCATGCCTGTTCTCTGGAGACGTTTCTCTTTCTCTCTCTCTCTCTCTCTCTCTCTCTCTCGTATATTTCTATTTTCCAGTTATACAGTGCCCCATATTTGCATTTATAACGTTGATTGTTGCTGTGCTGGTGCAGTATCTGTTTAGATTAAGAATTAATAGTTACACTAGGAAGAAACTTTTGTTTTTGATCTAACTTTTAAAAAAAAAAACGCTCTCACATATTTCAGAAACCCAAGTCAGACACCGCAGCCAAAGCAGCGAAAGAAATGAACCCTGAAATCAACATCATACCACACCTGAACCGAGTTGGACCAGAGACAGAGAACGTCTATGATGATGACTTCTTTCAATCTTTGACTGGAGTGGCTAATGCTCTGGACAATGTGGATGCACGTAAGTCATTCATCCTTCATAGATTACTTCCTGTGTTTTGTGCCAAAGGCGATGTGATATTTGCGGTATTTTTTATAAATCCTTATCCTTCAGTAATTTCCTTCTAAATATGCTGCTTCAGCAACCCCATTTGTTGGAGTGATGCAAGATTCCTGTATATTGTACACTTTCACCTTGTGTTGCTGATTCAAATAATCCCTTGTGCCTCTGAGTTATTCTTCCTTGATGTATTGTTTCCTGTGGAATTAGGTAGTTGTGCAAGGGATGATGTGACATTTCTGAATATGACAAAAGTCCTGTTAACTTTGTGTGACTTCCTTCTAATTTTACTGTACAATCAACCTCTTAAACACTAGTTGATTCCCCATGACAAGCTTTTCAGCACAATGCGTAATATACCATTGCACATCTCTCTTGAACTGTGCTACATGAGAGGTAACTTGATCTTGATTTCCCTTTTCAGGTATGTACATGGACAGACGCTGCGTCTACTACCGCAAGTCCCTGCTGGAGTCGGGTACCCTGGGCACCAAAGGCAACGTCCAGGTGGTCTTACCGTTCCTGACAGAATCCTACTCCTCCTCCCAGGACCCCCCTGAGAAGTCCATCCCGATCTGTACCCTGAAGAACTTCCCCAATGCCATCGAGCACACCATCCAGTGGGCCAGGGATATGTTTGAGGGACTGTTCAGGAACCCTGCCGAGAATGCAGCTCAGTATGGAACGTAAGTTGTTCTACTCTTCCAGCTTGGATCTTGTGTTCTCTCAGAATAATCACACAAGAAGAGCAGTGTGAAATGAGCTTACAAGTATGCATAATATAACAATGCTTTATTATACAGTCAAACCTGCTTAAGTGACCACCTGTTCACAAAGACCACATTTTTTGTTTTCCTTGTAAATGGATTCTCATTGAAACATGTACTAAAGGAACCTGTCTACAAAGACCACTTTTTGTGTTTCTCTTGGGTGGTCGGTATAGACAGGTTTGACTGTACCATTGAACATTGCATCTTTGTTAACCCTACGTTAACTGGGGGGGGGGGGTCAATTTGACCCCCCCCCTGTAGAAATTTCGCGACTACTCCGAAACCGCGGCAGATATAAAATTTTCCTCTCATGACTTTTTACTTTTGAGTGTTACGCATCTTTTAAAACGATTTTTTTGAAAATCGGACCTACGGTTACAAGGTCGCGTGACCTTTTATCTTTGCATGTCAGCCCGAAAATCGCTCATTTTCGTGATTTGTGTACAAAACATGTAAAAGTCATTTTTCCTAAAATAGATAAAACATTGGTTATTCAGTCTTGTTTAAAGTTTAGATGTTTGTTTTGGGGTCAAAATAGTTGAATTGTAGTTATAAATGAAATAAAACAACAAAAACAATAAAATACATAAGTTAAAAAAACAATGAAATACATAAGAAATTATAAAAACACAAGAGATAACATAAGGAATAACCTGGCTCTTCCAATTTTTTGTGTTGTATTATTATTCCAAATGGTCTAATAAATATATGTAGTGAAAAAGAATACTTAAATATGAATAATCTATGATTTATGGGCCGAAATGTGAATTTTATGACCTTATTTGCATAAATTACCATAAATATGCAAATGAGTGAATTTTTCAAAAATTTGAAATTACCATAGTATTCTATACACTTCACTTAACATGCATGCAAATATTCGCGGCGATCGGCGGTGAAACGGCCGAGATCTTAGGGGGGGGGGGGGTCAAATTGACCCCCCCTCAGTAAAAACCTGGTCTGAAATAGCCCAGTTAAAATAGGGTTAACCCTGCCGCTACAATCATTCCACGTTTGATCCCTAGTTGTATTGAGCACCTTTATCGTTTGACTGCATTGTTCAATGAATGTAGCCATGGTTGAAAGATGTGCAAGATTAATCCTGGAGACTTTGCTGAGACTGCATCTCTCTCTGTAGCTTTCTCTTCATACACTCCAGGACATTCACATACAGTCAGACCTATTTATTTGGCTTCCTTTGTGTCATTTATCCCTCTCAAAGCTGTATACATACATTTTTGTATGAAATACAGTCTAATCTGTCTATAATGGCTTCTCAGTAGAAGCAAATAAAATGGTGATTATAGGAAGGTAAATTTTCTCGACGGATTCTACAACACACACATCTTCCTCTCAGGAGATGTAAATGACCACTATCTACATGACAGGCAGGTTTGATTGTACATGCTTTCAATCACTGTTTGCTTCATGTTCAATTGCTCTGTGATATAAATCATTCCACATTTTGTGGTTTGGCTCAATAAATTTTGATTCAGAGCCTTACATAATATGCCACATGAGAAGAAAGGGCAGGAATGTTTGCACACATGGCATCCACATTTGTTTTGTGACTATAATGTTTCATTCAATGTGACAGGAGAAGGATTGGCCTTGTATCTTATGAAATGAATGTATTTTCTTTCCAGTGATCCCAAATTTATGGAAAGGACTCTTAAGATGCCTGGCTGTCAACCAGTAAGTGTTATTAATTTTGTTTCTTGTTTTCTTGGTTTAAATTAGGATTTGTTCACATATCTTCCATTCACAAAGTTACTACTTCTAGTTAAGTACATTGTGATGAGAGGAAGTAGAAGTTGTATTGTAACATTGTTTTTTAAACGAATGCTGTTATATTTAGTCTTGTTAAAGCTTAAAAATTGTATTTAGTATTTGAAAAGATTACTACTGCCATTTCTGACGAGTCATGATATAGCTAGCCACTACAACTGTCTTGACTTTTACTTGCCATTGGCCACAAGGTAAGTGCTTCTATATTACATTTAATGAGCTGTGTTATTTCATGAAAGTGTGTCTGAACACATATCCACCTGTATCTCTCTCATCCATCTAGATTGAAGTTCTAGAACTGTTAAAGAGAGCCTTGATAGACGATAGACCCAAGAGCCTAGAGGATTGTATATCATGGACCAGGCATCATTTTGAGAGTCAGTTCGTCAACCAGATCAAACAACTTCTCTTCAACTTTCCTGCAGATCAGGTGAGAAACACATTTCTTCCAGTAATTGTCCCTGGTTTCATGGCTTCTGCAAATAGACATATTATATTTTTGAGTTTAGAGGACAAAAGATAGCAAATTCTGAAGTCTTAGTCTACAGACAATCCTTTTGCCATTGAAGCCTGTCTTTTGCAGAAATTATAATTTGTTTCTTTTCATTAAAAAAAATGCAAAAATATAAATTATATTTATAAGACAGAAAGTCCATGACTTAATGTATATATCAGTAAAGAAGAACATATCATCTATTGCACGTTTTAGCCTAAGTTTAATATGTGTACTTTCTTATTACCCATGTATGATATTCCATCTGACTTTGATTTTTTTTCTCTCTTGCAGACAACCAGTTCAGGAGCACCATTTTGGTCAGGTCCTAAGAGGTGTCCACATCCACTCTTGTTTAATCCCGATAATGTAAGCTCTTTACCATCTCATTCTTATTTCATCTAATTATAAATGCTAACACAAATAGCATCTATTCTTTTGAGGGGCTGCTCAGGCATTCACATAATCATGAAATATTAAAGCCTATCTGCACTAGTTTGGCCATGAGGGATTAGACCTCCCTGCATGGTCATTGACAGGTGGTATTTTACTTAGATATTGTCTCCAGTAAATAAAAGTATAAAATGCAATGCAAAGTGTTGAGTATCTTGACATGGCATTCTAACCTTGTCTTGAAAATTGATCTTTGGGATATTAAACTCTCATGGCCATGTTCAATTACCAATGCAACACTACTCTTGTGTGTTGGTACACATGGCTGGAGAAACATTAGTAAAAAAAAAAAAAAGTCTAAAATGCGATTTGAATAAGAGATAAGTAAACATCTTAGCTAGCCATTTACTCAGTAATTTTTTTTTTTACTTATTCTAAGTATTGAATTGAATACCGGCCCAGGGCCCCGTTGCACAAAACTTACCATTGATGGTAACTATCATAAAAACCTTGGATTTTAATTGGCTGTTGAGCCTTGTTACCATGGTAGTTGCCATTGATAGCAAAGTTACCATCAATGGTAAGTTTTATGCAACGGGGCCCTGGTCTTGTTTGATGAGGAAGTGTAAGTGATTGAAAGGATAAACTTTTATTCATAAGGATTACAATCAGGAAACTCTGAAACAGGTAACCCTGGAAGAGGTTTTGCACGTAGAATAGTGGGATTATTTTGGTGTTGTCATGCCATTTTATTGATTCTAGGACAATACTCCAAAACTAGAAAAACTGTTTTTTGAGAGTAACTTCTATTATGAAGGTAGTTTTAGGAGGATACCAAGGAGGACCCCTCCTCCTGCAAACTTTGCTGCTCATTTCAAACTACCGTGCTTTCTTTTCTTTAACCTCGTGTTAGCCTGGAAAAAAAATTATGTTAGAGACAAAGATGAGAAATTAAAAAATACATTAGAAATTGTGGTCAGTTTTCTCGAACAAGCTTGGATCATATTTATCATGAATACATTTGAAAATTGCTCTAATGAATATTAATTAACCTGTTTTGTAAATTGTTTATTATTTTGTAATCAGGATATGCATCTGAGCTATATAGTATCTACCAGTAACCTACTAGCAGCCGTCTATGGTCTGGAGGGTAACCGAGATGACAGCTACTTCAGGAAGGTCTTGCAATCCATAGATGTACCGGTCTTCACTCCTAAAGCAGGTCAGTTTGCCTACTTGGAAGGGTTGAGAAGGGCTCTAATTATGCTCTTCCACCCCACCCGGGTACTTTAATTTTAATATCTGTCTGCCAATGCAGTAGTATATCACGTTTGTACCATCCTGATTGGAAATAAATATCCCATTGTTAGTTACTGCTGTATTAGAGTTCCTCAGACAAGGATCTTAAAGTCATGTTTTTTCTAAAGATCCTGGTATGAGCACACCTGCAAATATATTTGTTGCCAGTAAGATAATAAATATGAATTGAAATGTCATTAAAGGTTAGACATATGTTCAAGAGAAAAGAGTGACAGCATTATTTTTACATAGCCCCATTCATACCCTCTTGTGGGGTATGTAGATGTTCATATTGCAGCATTGGTTTTACATAGTCCCACTCATCATCTGTAGTTTGTAGATATGCAGATGACAGCATTGTTTTATGTAGTATATGATATTCTTTTGTGGTATGGTGGTGTAATGATTGCAGCATTGGTTTTACGCAGTCCCACTTATATTCTTTTACGCAGTCCTACTTATATTCTTTTATGCAGTCCCACTTATATTCTTTTACACAGTCCCACTTATATTCTTTTATGCAGTCCCACTTATGTTCTTTTATGTTATATATAGGTGTGAAGATTGCAGTGAATGATGCAGAAGCTCAAGCGGCTGCTGAAGCCAATGCCGATGATGCTCGTCTCAGAGAGATTGTAGACTCTCTGCCAACCCCCGAGCAGCTCAAGCAGATCACCATTAAACCACTAGACTTTGAAAAGGTATGGAGGACTTTTATTATTATTATTATTATTATTATTATTTATCAGCAAAACAAAGTGTATACAAAAGAATTACATAGAAGAACAAATCTTACAAAATAAAGGATGAAAATCATTTAAAAAACATTATCGTGATTCCCATGAGCATTTACAAGTTGCCAAGAATGGTGCAGGCAAAATAAATCACAGAAACCATGAAGGTCCCCCATTCCGAGGGGGACTGCCATCTTTGTATCATTTTTACAATAGGATGCATCTCTGCATGCTTTTCATGATGTAATGTTGTAAAGTAACACTGTAGATTTGAAGGAGTAATGGTACACATCGACTGGTGCCCCGTTTCATCAAATTTCTATAACAACTTTTCTCTCAGCCAATCAAATGCAAGGATTTCAGTAGCTTAAAACTGTTATAGTGACTTGTAATTGATAACAAGTTTAATGAATTGGGGCCCGATCTGTTTGTTGGCTCTTTGATTTTTCCATACAATCCCCCGTGTTTGAATCCAAGTCGTGCCTTGCAGATGGTGACATTTTTGTGTCATGGAGATACACAGTGCAGCTATTAGAAAACTAAATTGATATGGTTTTATGTATGTACATAGTTACAGAAATGTCCTTTTTAACCTGTGGCTCGTAACAACATCTGTAAAGGTTTGCTTGAGAAGTATATATCGATTCAAATTGATGCATTTACTCTTCGTAAACAGGATGATGACACCAACTTTCACATGGACTTCATCGTGGCAACATCAAATCTGAGAGCTGAGAACTATGGAATCTCGCCTTCTGATAAACATAAGGTAAGCATGCCAGCATGTTATAGGCACATGGGCAAGAGCACATACATCCAGTACCATTGGTATTAAGTGGTAGGTTCCATGTATGATATATTTTGTTGTTGTTTGTTTTCACAAATTTTGTTTCTTCTTCAAATAAGTAAAATCACTGCAGTACTGGAGATGACAAGATTAAATTGTTATCTATTAAAATACTAAGTATACCTGAAGATAGCATCATGGGGGTATTCATACAAGAGTTGATAAGACAAAACATCACGCAAAATTATGTTAATTATGGAAATTGATGTTCATCATCCATATAGAATAGGAAATGAACAACTACTATCTTTCCTATTTCTTAATGCTTGCTCTCCCCTTTTCACTCGCATGAGCCCTAGTTGTATTGAGCACCTTATCGTTTGACTGCATTGTTCAATGAATGTAGCCATGGTTGAAAGATGTGCAAGATTAATCCTGGAGACTTTGCTGAGACTGCATCTCTCTCTGTAGCTTTCTCTTCATACACTCCAGGACATTCACATACAGTCAGACCTGTCTATAGAGGCCTCTCAAGGGGATACAGAAAAAAGTGGCCACTATAGACAGGTGGTCTCGAAGACAGACTTTGACTGTACTTTGTTACTTGTTAATGATAAACTTGAGTTCTGGTAAAAAAAAAGAAAATGAATTCTCACAGAATCTAACGAAACTTACACTGAATGTTCAAGATTACAAATAAATGTCATGTGCCAAACAATTTTGGAAGAAAATGTATACTGGCTGAGTAATGAGCATAGAAAGATAAGGAAATCAGGGTAGTACCAGCCCGACACCATGTGTGTTGTCCCATATACATCTTTCTGTGTAAGTGCTTGTTACTTTACCAAGACTCTGCCAAATTTATGATGATTTTGATGACCCCAGAACCTTGCATTACACACCATTACTTACATGCTATATGATCAACTTTTCTGATCCATTCCACACCTTTTCTTTCACAATGCAATTGCATTACCAGAACTCATCTTTAAGAACTATCCCTTCCTGGTTTATTTTTCTCTTTTATCACTGTCAAAGCTATTAAACATTTTCTAATGAAATACATTAAAACCTGTCTATAATGGCTACTTAGTGGAAGCAAATAACATGGCGATTGCAGACAGGTGACTTATCTAGACGGTAAATGACCTCTGTGTACAGGGCAGGCAGGTTTGATTGTATGAGTATTCAAAAGAGGAACATGATCTGTCTTTATATCCTCATCAATGCTTTAAATCACTGTTTGCTGGATGTTAAATTGCTCTGTGATATAAACTGTAACTTTTGTCAACACCCCTAGACCAAGAAGATAGCCGGTAAGATCATCCCAGCCATCGCCACCACCACCTCTGTGGTTGCCGGCCTCGTCTGCCTGGAACTCATCAAGCTCGTCAACCAGAACAAGAAGATGGAGTCCTACAAGAATGGTTTCATTAACCTTGCTTTGCCCTTCTTTGGTTTCTCAGAGCCCATTGCACCAAGCAAGATGAAGGTGAGTCAGTGTGATGAGAGCATATCTTACGTCCCTGGGATAGGATGTTAAATGGAGGCCTCTTGTGAAGAAGAGTAATTGCCCAATGACTGCAATTTAATTACTCTGTAGTAAAAATTAACCACTCAAAATGTGCAGAAATTATTTCTCTTGAACATTGTGGGATTTTCTTAGGCATGTATTTGCATATTGCAATGCACATTAATAATGACATAGTTTTGCTCAAATCATAGTAATGTTTGTGAATACTGTATAGTATCAAATGCTGCATTTCAATTAATAATAATTGTTAAAAGATGTTTGGAAACACAAGCAGAACAGTGTTATGCTTATTTGAATCTTCAGACTTGGAAATTGCCAATATGTTCACTTCTCGTCAGAACTGAATATCCTACTTTTGTTTGTCGCATTTGATAAAAGATTTTTGGCTGATTTTTATTCTGTATATATGATGGTATCGTATACATCCAATTCATAATCATTACCGTATCAAATATTGCATCCTTAGACATCTTACTTTGTGTGTTTCATGAGTGTCTAATTAGCTTTGTTCTCATCACAAAACTTTTTTTGATCTCCAGTATTACGACACTGAGTTCTCGCTGTGGGATCGCTTTGAAGTGAACGTGTCAGACAAAGAGATGACCCTGAAGGGATTCCTTGATCACTTCCAGAATGATCATAAGCTAGAGATCACCATGTTATCACAAGGAGTATGCATGCTCTACTCGTTCTTCATGCCGGCTGCTAAACTCAAAGAAAGGCTGCCCATCAAGTAAGTCAAAAGCTTGTGAAGAGAAGATCTTGGAATGAATGCATCTTTTATTCTATAGGGCATACTTAAGTCTGTACAGTGTCTAGGAAAGTTGAAGAACCACATTTTTGGTAATTTGAAATGTATTTCTCAGAAATGATTATTGATTTGTATGACTTGTAGAAATTTATCAGAATCATCAATACATTTATGTGGTTGGTATAAATTAATGCATTAGTGAAATTTGGTAATTTGCATTAAAAAGAAACTTTTAATGCCTATGATAAATCAGCAAGGCTGCGTCAAACAAAATTCTTATTATTAAATATATTTCATTTCATCCTTGTAATATCGCTATCGTTAATGAGTGGAAATATTTATGCCGTTGTCACCTGGACCTTAAAGATGAAGTTGAGTTCTGGTCATGCAATTGCATCCTGAAAGAAACGTTGTGGAATCGATCGGAAAAGTTTGATCTTCTACCATTTAAGTATTGGTGTGTACTGCAAGGTTCTGGAATCATCAAAATGATAGCAAATTTGGCCCAGTATTGGTCAAGTAACAAGCAATGTACACAGAAAGATGTATATGGGACTACACGAACATGTGGCATAAAAATCTGTCCCAATTTTTATGATGTTAATGCCATTTTTAGAATATTAAGGCATTTGAAGTGCCATGCTTTTCAGGGAACATTTTTTATCTAATGTTCTTCCACACTTGCATAAAACAATGACAACGCTCACAAATTATTTTTCACCTCTTTCCGGAACTCAACCTTCTCTTTAAGAGTGATCATGTATCAATTATAATCCCCATGTGCTTCAATCTGCTTTCATCATCACCCCCATCTAGGATGTCCGAGGTGGTGACCAAGGTCTCCAAGAAGAAGATCCCTAAGCACGTCAAGAGCCTGGTCTTTGAGCTATGCTGCAATGACACTGAAGGAGAAGATGTAGAGGTGCCCTACGTCAGATACACCTTCCGCTGAATCAATCCACCCACTGTCCATCCCCAGCTGTCCTCAATGTCTACTCCAGGTAGGAACTCATGGACTCAACGCTACGTCCAACACCAGAATTTGATTTGGAAAAGAGACATCCGTAAAAAAGGAACTTTCATCTATCGAGATCCCTCTTGTAAAGACTCCTGTTTGTTTAGGTATTCAAAGCAGTGCTCAATCCTTGTACTTGTTTAGATATCTTGTATATTCTGCTACGTGCCAGGAGGATGTTTACTCTTATACTTTCACTTACGGGTTTATGCCCTAACGATATCGTTTATCAGTCCTGGAATTCAGTAGATCATTTTGTGATATTAGAAACAATGAAAATGGCTGTTTGCAGAAATATTGAATGGTGTTTGTGAGCAGTCATTTTCTTTCGTGTAACCAGGGATCAAAATGATGTAAAAATTTGGCTCTGCTCTTGGAGAACACTTGTTCAAAGTGATAACATTGAAATTTGACAGTTTTGATTATTTGTTATGCTAGATATATCCCGTTTTGTTTTAGTTGAAAACAGGTATATTGCTATCCAGAGCTTTACAACATATAAAGATGGTTGTTAGTAGATAGCTTTCATATCTGAATTCCGATTAAGCCTGAAATTATTTTATTTTAAATACATGTATGACATGGTGAAGAAGAAATGAATTAATTCATACCTGGAGTAGACATTAAAGATATAACATGTTCTGAGAGAGCCAACATGTAGATAGATAAACATTCTACCAGTAATCATAAATAATAAGCTGTATATTTAGAGATGGCATGAACAGTTTTTTTTTTTTAGTTCCTCAGATAATGGTTTTTGTTATCAATGTTAGATGTAATTTGCTCGCTGTGGAGCTGGAGTAGAAGAAATGGAAGTTTTGTTTGTATGTGTCACATTCGTTGCCTGATAACATCAAGCGATCGATGTATCAATTGAGTCATGTGAGTAACATGCAAGTTCCCACAATGCCATTCTATAAATTCTAGTGTTTCAATGTAACTCGAAGTTTGGGTAATGACTGAAAGCCTACTAACAACTTAAACGGGATAGGTGGATGGAGTATTCTGAATGCCCATCATTAGTAAGCAATTTACAAATTATGATGGTGTGAAACATTATCTTTTTGAATGAGCTGCTCCAATTGTATTTGTTTTGTTTAAATTTGTGAATAATTTCCACTTTAAATCTAGAAAGTTAAACAAAATCCAGGACTAATGTTTTATATCATATTAGAATGTGCACAAGATACCACAAGAAATGTAATTTGATTATTGATGGAATATATCAAAAATTTACAAGTTGATTATGCAAATGATTATTTATGCAGCGTAGGTGTGCGCATATCAAACGACCGCTTTTTTAGATGATGCCACAAGTTGGATATCATCTTAATGAATACCAGTATCAATATTCATGTAATAAACAAGTTGCAAAGGTAATTGTCGTCATGCCGATAGATACAATCAATCAAATATCACATATTGAAAATACCTATCCAAACAGACTCAATATTATGAATATGTCATCTGTCTAAACTTCATGTTTTTTGAAAAACATAAAGAAAATTTGCTATATAATATAAGCTATCCTGATGTAATCAGTTATGGAGTAAAGTAATAATGTATTTAAGGTCCTTTTTTTGATGGATTTTTGTTCTTTTGATGTGTGTATTGTATGAGTTACCATTACAGAAACTCTTTTTTTTTTCCTTTGGGATCCGGAGTTCTTCGTGTATTAGTTATTTATTGCATAAAACCGGTATCCAGTGGTGATTAAATTCCCAGATTCATAGCGTATTCTCTGGTTGACTAATCCTCTAATTCACACTTTCCACAGAGGTTGATCTCTCCGGGAAGCTCATTAAAGGGAAAGTCCACCTGGATATTAAGTTTGTTTTAATAGAAGCTGAAAATGAAAGGATCAGGTCAGTGAAATTATATTTAGGGTGCATGCATGACTGGAAATTTTCTTTAGGGCAAAAATAGAAATTTCTGAAGTTTTATGCTTCTATTAAAACAGACTTACGGTAATATCTAGGTGAATTTCTCCTTTAATTTGTCTCCCCATTTTATTATTGGTTTAAAATCTTTGTTAGTCACCAATGTAATGGTAAATATGAAGGAAATTGTAATACAACATTCTTTCAGGTTGTAGGTGTCAATGCCTAGAATCTTCCAAACACTAGAAAGTTTTAGGTTTTATGTTCAGAAAATTTTCTGTATGTAAAAAAAAAAAAATTAAGATAAAAGGTTTCACTGTGGTATGGAGAGGGTGATGTTCATGAGTGTAGTCATCATTCATAGCTTGCAGAAGACACCAAATGTTATCATCATCACCACCACCAAACTTGATTTTTCTTTTCACCCAGTCCCAAGCACAAAACAGCTCGTTGTTTCCCACATGTAAATTTGTGCCTTAATTAAACACCAACCTCTTTGGTTCTCTTGCTTAACACTTTATGTTATGTTATTCCTTATGGAGCCATAGCAAGAAAACCCAAAGACTCAATCGTGTTCCAAGATCTACCAGCACACATGGGCTGTGTATGCTTTTTGTGAATTTAATTACTCATGTTGTACATTATGCTAGATATACAGCTTTTTTTGTTGTCTTGTTTGTATTGTCATGATGAATAAAAGTCTCTGTGGAATGCATATCTTGACTGTGTAGTTTCATATATTTGCTAGGTAACCTGAATCCTGTCTATTTATAAAGAATTATGATTGATCTAAATCTTAATCTTGTGAGTGAGCGAGCGAAGCAAGTAAGCAAAAACATGGACGATATATAAAAATGACATCCACTGTGTGTAGGCCTATCCTTGAATGGAGTAATGAAAGCTGGCAATTAGTTTACACTGAGAAATTCATTTTGCATACGTTACATCCCAGGTCAAACATATGCCGTAAGAGTGAGTACAAGTAGTCCATCCAAATCAAGAACGCATTCAGATTTTTGATAATTTTTTCAATATATTTATGTCAAAAAAACAATCACAACCATCCCCCCCCCCCAAGATTTTCGCATCCCTAGCTCTGTCTCTTTCTCTCTGTCTCTCTATCTCTATCTCCCGCTTTAAATTTTGCTGCAAAAGATCAAGGTATTTTTCTTTCACTGTTTCGTGAAAATCAAAGATCAACAATAAACATAAAATATAAATTTTAAGTCTTTATTTAAAAAAATGACTAGAGTGCTCTCTCAATAATACATTTATGTTTGCTCTCGTTCTCGACACACATTAACTGCACCAATAACGTCTCGTAAACTTAAAGCTTACCATACTTGATGCTCGTTGCACACAAGACGTCTTTTGCTTGACTCGATATCTCAATCTAATACAATCTAAGTGATGCTTCCTAGCTAGGGTATATGACAACTAATATGCCGCGTTTTAAACTTTCAGCTCCCGCTCAAAAACTACCTCCCGGACAATTAGACCTTATGGCAAAAACTTTACGCCCTGAATGTGAGACAGTAGTTTAATTTGTTATTGTTAGAATAGTGAATTGTCCCCTTACAATGCCAAGCTTTCTTTTAATGTTGAGCTCTTTCGATTCCTGAGGAAGCGCAAACAGCAAAGGTGTCATACGTGTCCAAGTTGCACGTAAGATTCTGAATTTCGAACGGATCAAGGTGCAGGCGCACTGCAAGTGGTGCGCTGGTGATCTCCAGAAAATATTACTTTTCATCCTGGAGCTCTGTCTCTTTTTTCTGTACCATCATGCTATCAGCCTTGGCTCTTTCTTGACGGACCTTCTCTCGCATGAGCTCTATTTCTACCTCTTGTTTAATTCTCGTCAACTCCATCTGCTGCCTTGCTGTTTGCAGCTCCACCTCCAGGAGCTCTCGCCGACACTTAGCCGCTCCTGCCTCCTCTTTGACTTTCTCCACCTCGTAGAAGAGCAGATCCATTCCTGCCTTCCTCTCCTCATCGGCCAAATCGTACCAATCTCCATCTTCGTTCGGATGTTCACCAAGTTCAAAGGAATGAGAAGGATCTCCGGTTTCGTCATGCTGGTCATCGACGTCATCATTCAGCTCCTTGGCATCATTTTTTTCAGTTTCCACTGGGATGAAACTGACATCATTGTCTTCCTCCATAACCTCATCATCGTCGACGTAATGCAGATCTTTCTCCAGCTTTTTATCCTCATTTTGGTCACATAACGTTGATCTGGGGTTGGCAAGGACAACCTTATCTCTGTTTTGTTTTTTGGACCGATTCTCATCTGTTTCCAAAGATTCCCCTTGCTTCTTTGTACTAGACTGTAGGGAGACATCACCATTGCTTTCAGCAACTGTTTCTGTTTGTGTAGCTACGTTGATGATGACTTTGGTAGCCTCTTTGGTGATGTTTCTTGTCTTATTTTGGGGTTTGGTTCTTTCAGTTCTAGTTACTGTTTCCACAGAGGAATTTATTTCATGAACCTCATCTGTAGGATTAAAAATGTAGAAGCATTTTACATTAAGCCAAACATTAGGTTCCAATGAATGTAAAATTAGTAAGAAGTATTGGTTTATATGCAAAAACAGTAAAATACAGCGGCATAAGTACACGTAATATCACAAAAACCAAAACACAATAATCTAAATTATGCTAGAATACAGATGTGTAATAAGTTTTTAGACCGAACAGCAAGCTACATTTTCATTCCAAATACACATGTTACATTGGTAATGATCTGTTAAAAGAAGGGAGAATCACTAATCACACATACCTTCTGTTTTGATAATTAGCTGAATTTCTTCGATGTCACTGTCGTTTGTTGCTTCACTTTCCTTGGGTCTTGATTCATCACTAATACTTTTGACGTTTGATATGACCGGTCCTACTGATTCAAGAACATTCTCAAGGTCATCCAGACTCTCAATGGACCTCACTTGGGTAACCGTCTGGTAAGTAATAGGTGATGCATTGGCTGTTGATTCCTGAGGTAGCAACCGTTCTGCAACAGTAACCGATGCAATCCCGGGATTGTCCTCTGCGTGCAGATGTTGCAATGATACACCTAAACCAGGTGCGTCGTCATGAGTGTTGTACTGGGTTCGAGTGGCATCCGACCTCATTTCGACGGTCTTCCCCAAGAACTCCCCGACGGTCAATCGCTGCGGCATGGGAGGTGAGAACTGTTCCATCTGTGACAGGATGGTGCCTGGCTGCATGGCCATCGGCTGCGATCTATTGGAGCTCTGTGCAAGGTTCTGCACCACTGTTAGCATCTGTTGTTGACCCTGAATGTGTGATGGAGAGATGTCACGCTGAATGTTACCACTATGTTGATCTGCCGATCTTGCATCGTGCATCAGATATCCCTGACTCGTCCTCAACTCAGGCAATCTCTGGACCTCACTGGATTGTGGTACCACGTCTGCAGATCGGTGTAGTTGTACAGGCCGCGGCTGTGTTTGTCGGTTGATTGGCGGATCTCTTCTGCCCTGTACTCTAAGGTACTGATGTTCAGTGTTACCTACTCCAGACTGTAAATGGTAGTTGGAGAAATCCTGAGCCGACTTTGCAACTCCATATTCCCTTTGTTGTACTACGTCTCGATTGTATCCTTCATGCTGTTGCATGCGCTGCCTTGACTTTTTGATCTTCAGTTGAGCTGAGAAAATAAAACGGGCGAGACAATAAAGACATTGATTGTTAACTTGAGGTTTAGAAAAGTGGTGCCCATTTCAAATGTAAACTTATTCACCCTCTACCACCCCCACCCCCCCCCCCCCCAAAAAAAAAACCAACAACACAAAAACACTTACAACTTAATTGATAACTAAAAAGTTACTATTGCATCAACATTATTCAAAAGTTAAAGATTCACATGTCATTAATTACTAAGTATGATAACAATGTATAGAACAGGCCTTCTCAACTAGTTTATTAGAAGCGCCAAAGCAAAAATGAATTGAGGTTGAAGTGCCAACCTGTATGTTTGGTGACTGTGTTATGAGGGAGCGTAGCGACCGAGCCGATACCGGGTGGGGTCCAGGGGGCGAATCCCCCGGAAGCTAGTGGATTTTAGGGCTTTTTTGAGGCCCAGATGTGGCATTTTTAACACCTTTTTGTTCCATAAAACATCAATCATAATTTCATATTGATGTGAATTAATTAGTACAATTCCTGGCTAAAATCTACACTGGAAGTTAATTTATATGTAGTTATTTTGGTGCAATAAACACGGAAAATGTCAAAATGAAGTGCAAATCAAGCAAACAAAATGGCTTGCTTACATTTTGGGCTCAACTTCGACTTCGACTTATTGATTTTTCGGAGTTTTTTTATTTTAAAATAAATTGTTTTAATGTTGTTCTTTCTTTAATTTTTAATTTTTAATTTGTATTATTTTTTTGGAACAGCCGCGCGCCACTCTGACTGACCGCAAGCGCCACCAGTGGCGCGCGCGCTGCCAGTTGAGAAGGCCTGGTATAGAACTTGTAGGTTTCTGCCCCACCCATATTTAAGGGATGTTGTTCCAAGCAGTATCTATTCTAAGCGGATCAAATAGAGCAAGAATAAATAAATGTTTGAATTTGAAAAAAATCTTGATCGGTACCGATAGATAATTCATAGAAGCCATTTCCAACATATCTGCCCTGAATATTTAAACAGAAATATACGTACTAGACGTGTTCACCCGGCTCAAATTGGATTTTCGGCTGGCAAAAGACCGACTGTTGAGGGTGTTTGGAGTGCCTGTGTTTCTGAGTCTGATTGCCACAGTCTGTCTCGCCTTGGAAAAGCTCCGAGAGGGTGGCCTAACAGAAGAGCATTCTAGTCCCAGTTGCCGTCTCTGTGCCATGGAGAATTGCGAACGTGCCTTCATGTTCATCCAACATTTACGGAGTTGCGCGGGGTCTCTATAGCAATGGAAAAATAATCAAGGAAAACGATCAGGAAAAACAATCGGGGAAAATGCAGTTCCAAACAAATCTTGCTGATCAAAACTCTATTATAGAAACGCTTTTATCCACACCTGCGTGCAAGCACACACACACACACACACACCTACACTGAAACTTTAGGAAAGTGCCCAACACCTGCCTTTATCTAGTTTTACCATCATCAATTTTAACTTTGCCACCTACCTTTAACGGAACTTGGGATGACTGTTATACTTGTCAGCACACACACACCCACACACCCACACTGAAACTTCAGGAAAGTGCACAACACCTGCCTTTATCTAGTCTTAACATCATTAAAATTTAACTTCGCCACCTACCTATGACGGAACCCAGGATGACTGTTGTACTTGTCAGTAATCAACTGCCATGCTTCTGTTGGAGTCAGGTTCGAGTAGCGCCACCTAGTGTCCTTCGAATTCCTGCGATCCAAGACACCCCTGTACTCAGTGATGAGAGACACCAGGACATCGCGCTCCTCCTGGCGAAAATTCGTCCTTTTTAGAATGTTTGATCTGAAAGTAGTAAAGAAAATAACAGTTATCACCACTTTGGAACTTATCATGACAAACCAAGCGAGGTTGAGATTAACTAACGGTTCTTCTGATAGATATACGAGTCAATCAGTGTATTTAACTTTTTGCAGCACTCAGTTAATAGTATGCTTTAAAGCCTGTCTGCACTAGTTTGGCCAGGAGGGATTAGACCACCCAGCGTGGTCACTGACAGGTGGTTATCTCATCAAATCAGCTCTCAATTAACATAAGAAAAAGGGGATCATGGGGGACCAGCGGTCACCGATTAGGCATCGTTTGCTATATAGAGGGCGCAAGTAGCTATATAAGTAGTGTAGTGGGGCTTTAAAAGATCAGAATATGAAGTATTTCAATATGTATTATGTCAAAGACAAAGTAGGCCAAGCAAATTTATCCTAATCGAGCACATTACTGCACATGACAGTCTTTATTACCATTTAAAGGTAAAGACCAGTATTGGAAACGCCCCAATTTCAAAAAATGAAATGGAAGCTCTCATTACCAATCATGTGAAAGAATGTTTTGACTAGTACATGATGATAAAAAATTTGCCGGGAAACCGCCTACTAATTCATATATTTGGTAAATTTGTTTCTCTCATGGTCTGTGAGAGATATAGGGTAGTCCCATATACATCTTTCTGTGTATAGTGCTTGTAACTTTACGAAGAATGGGCCAAATTTCTTATCATTTTGATGATTCCAGAACCTTGCAGATGCTAGATGCTAGATGATCAACTTTTTCTGATCGATTCCACAACGTTTCTTTCACAATGCAATCGCATGACCATAATAGGTCTTTACCTATAACTCTCGTTTCCTAATATCATAATAAGATGTAAACATTGCAGCAATCATTATCAAGATATCTTTGCATGCAAATATGTATTTATTCAAATGTACAGAGGAGATTGTGTAGGGCTGTAAGATGTGGGGCATATTTTATGAATGAATATACCAGTGATAGGTTTTGGAAAAAACGTGGTGACTTCTTTTTTTTCCTTCATGTAAAAGCAGTTGAGGAGGTACTAGTAATCTGTAACTTTGTCTCGGGAGGAGCTAGGGGGAATGGCTAGAATATTGTAAGTACCATTTTATTTTCTGTATAATATAAAGTCAGAATTTTACTTGTTCTTGGAGACATCTAGATCAACCAGCTGGTACGAGATACCACTGCCACTGCTCGATTGGAGCACTTCTGGTTCTTGTAGTGGATCAATGAGGCCTTGCTGAGTCATGTTGATTAGATCCGGGTTCAAATTCATCCACTTTTACACCACAGCTAACTCTGGAGAAGAGCAAGAGAACATCGGGAAAAATAAATAACCGTATAGTAATATACCCCTAATGATAAACTATAAGAACAAAATGTGCCTCCGACTCATTTAAATCATATCAAAACATTGACAGGTGTGGCCATCATAAACTATACAATTGCTGATGTTTGACTGTAGAAGACATAGTTAATCCGCGGAGGATCGGGTGAGGGGTTGAAACGGCTGCGGCCCCCTAGAATGATGCATGAAAGGCAAGTTTTTGAATGGGGAAACCGGCCCTCAGTCCCTTCGCCCTCTTTCCTATAAAATGAAAAGACCGGTAGAATTCTTGGAATTAGCTCTGTCAATGACTTACTTGGGCCTAATTCTTCAAGAGGTCAAATCTCATGGGCCCAATGGAGCGACATTCCTGGACAGGCTCTTGGCCTATAGACAGGCGCGGATCCAGGATTTTCCAATAGGGGGGGGGGGGGGGGGGGGGGGGGGGGGGGGGGGGGGGGGGGGGGGGGGGGGCGGAAATTTGAAAATTGCGCAGACCGTTTTTTCAAGGTCATTTTAGAAGCACCATACCGGTACAATTTTTGACATTTATCTCTGGGGGCGGGGGGGGGGGGGGTTATAGCCTCTTGCCCGAAAAAAGTAATTTTCTGGTTTCACAATTCGGCTAGTGAGCGAAGCGAGCGAGCAACAATTTGAGCGTAATATGTATTTGTGAAAGTGTTATTTATCACCAAAATAAACGAGAAAAGATATCAAAAACTCATATTCGGGCAGCTCGCTGTCCCGCCCCCCCCCCCCCCCCCCCCCAATATGCGCGAAACGCGGAAGCTTTGACCTTTCATTAATTATTAGAGAAATAGACGATTTGTTGTACAATTCTGGACTCGTCTGATTTCAGTTTACCCCCTCCCGCGCGAAGCGCGGAAGCTTTGACGTTTCATTAAATTATTAGAGAAAGAAGACGATTCGTTGTAACATTCTCGATTCTTAATCCTTGTTTGAAGGCAGTTCCCCCCCCCCCTCTCGCGCGAAGCGTGGAAGCTTTGACATTTCATTAAATTATTAGAGAAAGAAGACGATTCGTGACTCTTAATCCATGTTTGAATGCAGTTTCCCCCACCCCCTCTCGCGCGAAGCGTGGAAGCTTTGACGTTTCATTTAATATCAGAGAAAGAAGACGATTCGTTGTATACCATTCTCGACTCTTAATCCTTGTCTGAATACACCAGTTTACAGTTGTGTGCGCCATTTTAAACAAGGCCAATGACCTAGAGGTCATGTATTTAAGCGTAAATTAAGATTGCGCCCATGCAAATTATGATGATCACTGCCTGCGCGCTGCGTTGTGCGCGCATATCATCATTTGCATTGGTGCAATCTTAATTTACGCATAAATACCAGAGGTCAGAGGTCATTGGCCCCGGAACAGGGCCAATTTGGCCCTGTTCCGGGGCCAATGACCCGAGGTCAACTGTCTGCTCATGCGCACTGATACAACTGTAAACTGGTGTATTCAGTTTCCCCCTCGCCCGTGCGAAGCGCGGAAGCTTTGCCCTTTCATTAATTATTAAAGAAAGAAGATTTGTTGTACCATTCTCGACTCTTATTACTTGACTGAATTCAGCCCCCTCCTGCGCTTTGCACGTAAGCTTAACGTTTCATTTAATTATAAGAAAAGAAGATGATTCGTTGTTCCGTTCTCGACTCTTAATCCTTGTCTGAATTGAGTTCCCGCCCCTACTCCCGCGCGAAGCGCGGAAGCTTTGACGTTTCATTAAATTATAAGAGAAAGGGAGACGATTCTTTGTACCATTCTCGACTCTTAATCCTTGTCTGAATTCAGTTTCCCCCTGCCCGCGCGTAGCGCGTAAGCTTTGACGTTTCATTAAATTATTAGAGAAAGAAGACGATTCGTGACTCTTAATCCTTGTTTGAATGCAGTTTCCCCCGTGGAAGCGTGGAAGCTTTGACGTTTCATTAAATTATTAGAGAAAGAAGATGATTCGTTTTACCATTCTTGACTCCCAATGCTTGTCTGAATTCAGTTGCCCCCCTCCTGAGCGATGCGCGGAAGTTTTGACATTTCATTTAATTATTAGATAAAGAAGACGATTCGTGGTACTGTTCTCGACTTGTCAGAATTTCACAAAATGTTTCTTTGTCTGCTCCTTTTTCGTCCTATGTCCTCTTAGTGCCCCTACCGCCCCTAGCTACGCGCCTGCTTTAAAGGAAAAATGAAACAATCATGATTGTGATAGCACACAATTAGGTAAGTAGAAATGAAAGGGAAAAAAGATCTTTACACCAACCATGGATAAATCACGGCCGGGAGCGTCATAGTTTTGTGTTATCGGGCGAGGGCCGCACGTGGGCCAGGGAGGAACCAAAGTGCGCCAAAACTAAATTTGGGTGATTTATTGTTTCATTTTTTTTCTTGCCCAGTTGAAAGGTAATACATAGAGGAGTACCTCAGTGAAATATTTAATTCCGGTATGCACATTAAGGGTATAAATTTACTACTTCAAACAGCAAAATCCTACATATTCACAGTTTTAGTGCAAAAGTGACTTTTTAAAAAAATCTTTCAATTCAACATGAAGTTTTTAAGTTATTGATATGAAATTGCTCTCACATATTCCTGATAGTTCATTTCGTTGAATGAATGGGTTAAAATTAATAGAAACCCAATTTTCATGATATATTATAAGGTAATTCACCGAAATGGACTAATTGTCCATGTTTTTTTTATAAATCCAGAAGAAATGTTTAGATCTCCGCGGTGTACCGCTTAAATTTTAATACCACCATTTTATCTGATGTCTAAGCTTCAAGTTGATACCAAATTTGGCTGCCCGATCTTGCCCGCTGTTATGTTAGAGCCGATTTTCCTTGCCACATTGCCCCGAAAAATGTGGGTTTTTGGGTCCGCGGGGTGAATCATGAAGGATTCATGGTCATAAATCACGGCGCGAGGGGGCGCGTAACACTTGTTCTGACACCGCGGACCAAAATAAACACATTTTCGGGGCAATGTTGCAAGGAAAACGGCTCTAACATAATAACGGGCAGAATCGGGCAGCCAAATCTGGTATCAACTTAAAGCTTAGACATTAGAGAAAATGTTGGTAATAAAATTTAAGCGAAAATCCCTGGAAATCCAAACATTTCCTCTGGATTCATAAAAAACAAATCCCCAAACATGAGTTTTGGCGCACTTTGGTTCCTCCCTGGCCCACTGTGGGCCGGGGCGTAGCGACCAAGCGAGATTTTGCAATGTTGAATGCTGAAATTATGCATTCTAGAAAATCCCTAAGCCCAATATGTGCGTTCTTTCCTTTATATTTCTTTTTAGCTATCTTTATAAATTTCCTGGGGGACGTGTCCCCCTATCGGGCCAAGGATTGCCGCCCCTGTCCATGATTACTACCAACATGAGTTCAATACAAGCACAAGCGATTTGGTATGAGCTGAATCCGAATGAAGGGCAAAATTAAGAGTTGTGAAGCGGCCCTACCGTAAGACATCCAAAATATTGTGCCCTTTTTCAAATTTCTCACTAAAGAGTGATGACCGCAGGGGCTGTTCTTAACGTTTAACTTTGAATCCGCGGCTCGAGATTTTAAGCGGCCGGTGTCATCATATGTAGGACTTCTAAAAACAAGATTATCATACAGATGGCCCCCACATTGAGCTCTGAACCCAACAATTTTGAAATTTGAGCGTGGGCCTCAACATATACAAACCCTAAAGAATTATATTCATGACCGCCTATGAACAAAATAGTTTGGGAACCTGCATATGTGCGGGGGCTCCACACTAACTTTTTTGTCATAAGGAGTCTATACATTTTTGGGGGTTTGTCTACATACGGCACTTGTTTTTATTTTTAGAGGGGAGGGGGGGGGGGGGGGGTCATCTTTAACCTATTCCTAATTTATACTACCATCTGTTTTGTAGTTAACCTTGAATAAATTGATACAACTTTTTCAACCAGATAATGCAAAACATTTTTATTTACCTCTTATTAGTCTAATATATTTGTGGTCCCAAGAGGTTTCGACTTGTGCAAGGTTACCTGTACATTTAACGTGTTAAATTGTAAGACTTAGGTCCGGAATAAGAGTCAGTGACGAGCTCCGAGGGGAGGGGGGGGGGGTCAAAAGGGCACATCATGCATTTTCTGAATTGTATTGTAAGAAAGAGAGAGAGAGAGAAAGAGAAAGAGAGAAAGAGAAAGATAGAGAGAAATAGAGTGAGAGAGAAAGAATAAGAGATCATGGTCAAGGATTTAAATTCAATTTTTCTTTAAAATTGTAAACCTGGTGTTAATGAAACTATCTGATATGTC